>NC_070530.1:3006665-3307331 GCF_025433545.1 Fusarium keratoplasticum | reverse complement strand
GTGCGTGGGAGCAATATCCCAGTTGAGAAAAGAGTCATCGTCTGGAATCGTGGACCCAGGAGAGAGCCTGTCAAAGCCGTCGGCCGGAAGAACAGGCGAGGACCTTCGCTCGTATCCTCTCTTGTGCAAGGACGATGGCGTTGGGATTGATTCATCCGAAGGCGAGATGGAATGGGTCGATTGGGCAGGGCTTTCGGGACTTTTCACAGGCTGGACCTTTGCCGCCGGGCTTGAAGCCAGACTCAAGACTGGAAGCTCAGGAACAGACATAGACCGCCTTCTCGTACCTGTCGCCTTGGAGTGTCCACTCCCTAGCAAATTAGCAAGCTCGCTTAGCCGAGGATCGGTGGGCATAGGTGGCGGTGTCTCGAGCTTGAGGATGGAGCTACAGGAGAGCGATCGCTTGCGGTGTTGTAGATTCGGGGACCCTTCTGCTGGAAAGATTGGGCGATCGACATTTGCTTTCCTTGGTATTGGCCTTGGTCGATGAACTATCGAGGTAATCCTTGCCAATTCTCCTATATCTTTATCTTTTGGCTTGATAGGCGGTGCTGATTTCGTTTGGGCTCTTGGCGTGCGTGTGGCTGGATTCTGTGCATCGACCGGCAGTGAGAAGTTGACGACGGTCTCTCGCGTGGCCCGGGAGGGATACGGCAAATGTCGAGGCGGGGGCTTGAGATTAGACAGATTTGGTGTCGATGGCTGCCTTGGGGATCGTCGTCGAATCTCTTCCACCCCTGGAGATAAAAGCGCCGACGTCGTAGTCGCAGTTGATGTGGGTTTCGACGTAGGAGTGTCATGGGATTCGGTATCTGAAACTGCCACCAACAATGCTTCCTGTCTCCTTCTTTCCTTTTGCGCAACCGCCAAGTCCACCGTCGCAATCTTGGAAAGCGGGTTGTGGTCGTGTCGCAAAATGGGATTCGATATGACCAGTTTCGTGTCCTGTCGGGGTCTCTTTTCCAAGCTCTTCATTTCGATAGACAACGGTAGCGTCTGGGCTCGAGGCGGTGGGAATAGTTGGCCTTGCACCGGGACTCCGCCCATTCCAAGAGTTGCTTGTCCGGCAGCTGGCATCGAAATTACCGGAAGCTCCTTATTCACAGCTGTCATCGCGCGTGGGATCCTCTTGGGCTCCTCCCAATCTTCCCTCCTAGCCTCTTCATGTTGAATCGAATGGTATGAGTCGGCGGTCGATATTCCTCGGCTCTGCAAATGTCGGTACGCATCGAAGGCTGGTTCGGTCGGGGATTCAGATTTCGCAAAACGGCTCTGGAAGTGAGCGAGGATTGCTAAAGGGTAAGCATGGTTCGTCAGTAGGAAGAATAACCTACCGATCAGAATCGAGAGGCCAGTTGCTGGGATTACAGTTCGCACAACCACAGGCAAGGTCTCGATGCCTAGTATGAGAGGGATACTTGCCTATACTCGGTCAGACAAGACTCCTTGTGTTGGGATTACTTACTGCTGTCCAAATACCCAAGCCCACAGTCATGAAAAGAGCAGCTCGGCCACTGACAACTCCCTCCCAAGAGTTGCCATGAGAAACGACTCTTGTCAAAAGAGCAGCCACAAAGACGAGGTCAACAGCGGAAACCACGATACCAATCGGCAAGACTGATGTACGCGCCAGGCAGATATCACCAAGCTGTGGTCGTTGAAAGCCGACAAATACACCTCCCAGAATGAGCCGCACAAGGACGAAACCTTGGGAGGCCAATGCATCCACGCCCGACCCCTTTGTAGACTTGTTCAAAGTCCAAATCAGGCTTTGCTGCACAGATACCCGGGCAAACTGGTCAAAGATGGAAGCAAAGGTGATGGTGACCTGGCAGCTCGTCGAGGCGGCATTAATCAGAATAGAAGTAAAGTCAACTTGAGCCCACAGGGCAGAAGAAATAAGGAACGTAATGAGGGCCAGCCTCGGACCATCTCGAAGAATATTCGAACAACCTTTGAAAACGATCGGGACGGTTGAAGCCGCAGCGTGGACAACGAGGCCACTATCCAGGTTAGCTGAGACGCATAGTGAAGAGAGTTACTTACAATGCAAAGGCCGCAACCAGGGCCTGACGGGTAGTAGAGGTGTTCATAGATACGACATTAGGTTAAAGAAAGGACAAAAGAAAGAAACATTAAAGACTGGATGGAACTTGGATCAACCAAGACTGACCACGAACTTGCGCGGTCTGGAGAATCGAATACAAAAGAAAGGCAAGAAACGAAAGCAACGAAAGCATGAGTCGTTGATGATATGGATCTGCACTTGCAACAAACCATCTCGTCTCAGATAATCGCGTCAAACTGGCCGTGTTCGAGCCGTTCGAGTTCGCTTGAGTAGTCGATTGAATTCCGGCGCGGCGCTGAGCAATGATTGGACGGATGTCGCATCTCGTGGGGTCCCATCGAGTGTAGCCGGTAGCATCGTTTCGCGTGAAACCCCAGGCGTCGGAGACGTCTGTTACGGCGAGACCTGAGACGAAGGGGCGGCGCTTGATGGCTGGACGGCCAGGCGACGGATAATACATGACAGTAAAGAAATAAGACCGGGAGAGCGCTTATTTCAGTAACAGAAACCGGGTCGGGAAGTGAATCCGTCTTGGCTGGAGCATAGGGAGAAACCGGAGCGTTGGTGCCTGACGTCTGGGGGACGTGCTCGACGACATGGCCTGAAGACCATCACGATCAAGTCAAACCAAGCATCAAGAAATGAAGATTAAAAGAAGAAGAGAATTCATTGTCCTCATCATCGTGAGAAGAGACAAGAGTTGCCGTTCGGACAGTGACCGAGAGCTGGGACTGCGGGGCAATCGAAGGCTTGCCGTTGGTGCGCTCCAAGCAAGTCATGCAACGGGCAGGGTGTCAGGGTCCATCACCCGCATTGTGGCACTGTGGTTTCCTGATGCGGCTAATGATGAGGGAGAAGACGTTATTACCGAGGATATGGTGATGTGATGAGGACAAGTTTGGATGATGATGGTTAAAGCAAGGGAGCAAGTTAAGTTGGAGATGCTTCAATCCGAAGGTGCCCGAGCAAACGGGGATCGCTCTTTCCCAACTGGGCAACCGACACGCGACAAGAGCAAACTAACCCATTCCACCCGAAAACTTCCCCAGATTCTGATCAGCGTTAGCATCAGCATTCGCATTAGCACCAGGATTACAACTCCACTGCATTCATTGAAGGTGTAGTATTGGCGTAGGGTAGTGCCCATTGGATAAGCTTCAACTGTGATGGCGGTTCCTGGTCGAATGACCACAACTTGGTCCCACGACATTGGACGTGTTCAACACCAGGGCATCACCTGGATACAGTACAGTAGCCTCTTACTCACCACTCTCTTATACGTCTCCTTTGTCCTTCCGTTCCTGTCTGCCGGTCGTTCCCGGTCACCATCAACCTCACCGACCGGCCCGGTTCTGGACGGAGCCGAGAGAACACCCCGATCAGCCCTCCGGCCTCGACCCGCTGCTGGCCGCGTCCGAACCAGACTTCAAGTTCATCTTTCTGGAAACTCCGTGGCTTTGACTCTAAAGTCGACATGAGCGGGATGCAAGCTAATGCGTGCTACTCCACCGATCTTGTCCAGCTTGGTTTCCCCGCGAAACGAACTCACCAATCGAAACCCGCGGGATGGTCAGATCGAGGGCCAGCCACACCATTTGTTCACCGGGACAGAATGATTCCAAACGGTACCCTCACCTGCAGATACTTTGTGGGACGTGTAGATGCCATGTCTAACCAAGTACAGGCAATCGATGGTACTTGGCGAGTTTTGACAATCACGCCCTTGAGCGCCTCAGCTCGGTGCAATCCTCCGAAATGACTACAATCAAAGATTCGGCTCCGGAGGTGGTGACTCGATATCAACACCAGGTGAATCATCACGAGTATAAGATGCAAGAGCGTAGAACACTTGAATCATCATTATCACTCAGCATCAATCTCAAGCAAGCTAAACCAGTCAAGCTTTCACTCAATCAACATGGGCCGCTACGATCTCGAATACCCTAAAGAGGCTATCAACACCATCAAGCGTGAAAACGACCGCGCGGTGTATGCCCTCAAGACAATCCACGAAATTGTCAACTCTTGCCAAATTCTTCATGTCTCGTTCAACACTCCTTCTCAACCTTTTCCCGTCATCCTTCCCATGATCGGCCAGATGGGCTCTTTCGAGCGCCCCAGCGCTGATATCGGCGACCCCCTGGATCTTTACCTCCATGGCTACGTCTCCAGCCGTATCATGAATCTCGGCCGTGGTGCCGAAGAGGGCATGCCGGTGTGCGTTGCTGCGTCTCACGTTGATGGTCTCGTCCTTGCCTTGTCGTCATTCTCGCACAGCTACAACTACCGTTCTACGGTCCTCTTTGGCCACGCTTCGCTTGTCAATGACGAGGAGGAGAGGATGTATGCCATGGAGCTCATCACTAACAGCGTCGTACCTGATCGCTGGCGACATACTCGTCTGCCACCTACCAAGGCTGAACTTCAGAGCACTGGCATCCTCAAGGTCCGCATCGCCTCGGGCAGTGCGAAGATCCGCACAGGCGGTGCCCACGACGAGAGGCACGACATGGAGAACCAGGATATTCAAGACAAAGTCTGGACTGGCGTCGTGCCTGTTCACCAGACCATGGGAACACCAGTTCCCAGCACATACAACCGGATCGACGTGCCGGGCTACATGTCAGAGTTTATCAAGGACTTCAACACCGACAACACGCAGTATTCTCTCGATGTGGCCAAGGACTAGTCCCTGAATGGTCTATTCAAGATTAGATAGAAAATAGATGCAATTACCACTGCTCCCAGATCTTGCCCGGCAGCACCGACCTCATAATTTTCCAGTGTCCGGCCGCGCTCTTCTGGTGCCACTTGGTAACCTTGCCGGTCCGGTTCTTAGCCAGGACGTCCGTGTCGTCGCTATCCAGAAACTCCTGCTCCCGGACTTCGTGCTGCGGCGCCAGGAAGGCCTGTCGGGCGCGGCTCCGAAGAAAGTCGCTAGGGACCGGGCGACGGAAAGTAATGTCCCCGGGCGTCTTCCGGCAGAAGATAACCATGTTGGTAAAGTCGCTACCCCACCGCTCAACGTTGGCTTCCTCACGTGGGCTCTCACGGAAGATACGGCACGAGGGGAAGACCTGCTTGATAGTGCGGTAGATCAGCTGAGGGGCAGGCAAGCTAAAGTCACCAGCGTAGTTCTGAACAGTTAGCACGAGTAGCTATGTGGCTGAGGGGACTTACAATAGCAATCACTCCGTCGGGCTTCAAGAGAGCACCAAGTCCCTGCAGGAACTCGAGGGTAAACAGGTCAACCGGCTCAGCACCACCTGTAAAGACATCGTGGACAATGTAGTCGTACGACTTGGACTGATTGACGAGGTTGGCAGTGTAACTGACAGCATCCGCAATGGCTGGGGGGTTGTTCTGGCGCATGTTGAAGTACTTCTGGGCAAACTCGTGGACGACTGGGTCAATCTCGACAACTGTAGTATCAATGCCGTGGGATACAAGAGCAGATGGAGTGGTTCCGATACCAAGACCACTGATACTGTTAGCCAGATACGGCCCCAAAGAAGGCGACTTACACAACAAGGGCTTTGGCCTCAGCATCAGGAAGAGGAGTCTCCCTCTGGATCAACCGGACCGCCTCAAGCATGACAAAAACACCATAAATCGGCTCGGACACCTTCTGTCCCTGGATTCGCACCCATTCTCCTCCAAGAAGACTATGGTCGCATCGCATTACACGGAATCCCTGTCCCAGGTTCTCCAAGATCGAGATGTATCCAGTCAACGACTCCTTGCGTTCCAAGAGTGTCCAATTCTGCGCAGCCAGGGTGCTGTTGAGCGAAGCCGTAGCCATGGGCGTCATGACATGTGTATTCAGCACAGCCGTGTGCAGCAGCGCAGGGATAGCCAAGACGAGGTACTTTGACGGAGAAAAGACGGCATAGATGCCTGCCAGAACCAATTCCAATCCAACACGAGTAAGCCAAAACGCACTGCCGATCAGACTCTGGAGCTTCTCGTTGGCGATTCTCTCAGCCAGCCGGAAGAAACCCCAGGAACCAATGCCAGGCGCCGCATCCGCAACGAACTTGGGGAGCATGCTCAGATCAGCATCTTCAAGTTGATCGGCCACACAAGCAGCCGAGAAGACTGCCAGGGGGAACAGAGTCAAAGCCTCGGTGACAAGAGGACCCCACCAGCAACCCAGGCGGTCACTGAAGCCGCCGGCGAGATATTGGATTGCCGGGACGTTCAATGCGATGATAGGGAGGAGCTGGGCTGTAGGCAGAGGCAACACGTTGCGGAGGAACAAGTTTCCAGCCCAGCCGACGAAGCAGCCAGCCATGATGACGGGGGCATGGGTGACGGCCGATGGAATAGAGCCATAGACTGGAGAGAGGTTGAGCTGGGAAACGCTGGACGCAACGCCCAAGAGTCCAAGAATGAAAGCAGTCTGCAAGTAGATGGAAGTCTGCTTTGCAGCGCGTCTCGTCCAGGTGTCTTCCTTGGCCTTGGCTGCGAGGTCTTTGAGCTCTCTCTCGAAGCGCTCAGGCGTGAACCCTTCAGGCGCGCCAGTCGCCTTTGAGGTCTTTTTGGGGGCCATTATGCAGTGGGAGAGCGAGAAAGTAATTGAGAACAAAATATACAAGTAGAAGCAACAATGAGGGACGAGACGGCGGTCAAATGGCCTGCACCTGAGCTCCGAAGGTTGGTTGAAGACGCGACATTGCAACAGGAGGTTGACGTGGAGTCTTTGTTCTGATCAAGTGTGGCGGTGCTGTGGCTGGAATTCATGGACAGCATCTTGGCACTGGAGGAAGCGATCAAGATATTTTCGATATTGTCAGGAATCTATTGTCAATGGTTTCGGAAAAATTTGATGGTGTTTTGGAAGCAATTGAATTTTACTTCTTTTGTGTTGATGCTGTTGATGTACAAGCGTAACCAGACGTAACCATTCCGTCCTACTATCTATCGATTCTGTTGCCAATTATTGAGAAGCCAGCTATCCTGTCAGAGTTTGACAGTGTAATTTCTGCCGTCCGGTGATCAAGACGAATTGAGATGATCTTCTCTCATGCCAAATTTGAAACCGATTCATCCTCTCCCTCGTGTCTGTTGGTGTCGCTTTCTACTCGTGACGCTCCCAGATGCTTGTTCACACGCGTTTCACTAGCCTCAAGAAGCTCGCTAATCCGATATCTCAATAAACTCGAAGACTCTTCGGATGTATTGTTGAGTGTATAGGGAGCTATTACCGATTGTAGAAGACGTGTCTTCAATCAGAGATGGTCTGGTCCTGTTGATAAACATAGTTATGTTGAAAAAGCCCCGAGTCGTCGCTGATCGTTCCTGGTAGTAATGAGATGCTTCTCAGTGCTTGTTACCGGTGTTCGTATTGTACCAGAATAATCGGTACTTCAAAATATCGCTAGATCTGGACTGCCACAAGGGACCTGCGGTGGACGAAGGATAGCCACAGGACACTCCTGTAATGACCTGGATCAGGGCCAGCCTTTCTTCTGGAGGCGAAAGAAGCAGGCTATCGTCGAGCTGGAGTAGAGGAAGCTGAAGCTGAAGCTTCACGGCTTATGGATAGAGCCGAGTCCTCTGCAGCCGGAGTAAGCCGCAATGGGCGCTGAGGGGAGGGAGAAGCTGGTGTCTTAGGCCATGCATCCGGAGTATTAGGCCTCACTGCTGGACTAGCGGACCTTGAATCCCGATCATCGGCTCGTGGGGTGGGCGGCATTGAGGTTAGAGTAGAAGGGGAACTAGAGCGTGAGACCTCTAGCGCAGGCATCGAAGATCTTCTCGGCGGGGAGTAGGGCCTCGCGGATGGAGTCGGGGCTCTTGAACATTGTCCATCGAGCTCTGGAGTTGGCGAGAAGTATCTCGCTGCTGGGGTCGGCGGTATTGAGCCCGGCGTAGAAGGAGGACCTGAAATAGAGGCCTCTGGTGTATATGGGCCTGTCTCTGGTGAATAACGTCCAGCAGTTGGGGTCGAGGGCATCGAGTTTGGAGTGAAGCGAGAACTTGGCGAACAGTATCTTGCAGCGGGGGTAGGAGGCATCGAGCCTAGCGAAGAGGGGGAGACTGATCTCGAAGCATCAAATGGCCCTGCCTCAGGTGTATAGGACCTCTCAGTTGTATTATGGGGAGCACTTGAATCAAAAGCTCCCAATTCTTCTGTAGATGACTCTTCGGTATCCGGGGTGTCGGGTCTGGCCTCTGGAGTAGCGGGAATCGAATTGGGAGTAAGGGGCCCTAAATTTGGAGATGGCATCTAGCCTGCCGAATAACGGGGTGAATTGGACGAGTTTGAAGGATGCTGGCACATAGTAATGAATTGGTAGAACCTGATGAATTGATATGGTTGTGTTCTATGGCGTTGATGAAGAAGTTTAGATTAAACTCGACCATAGGCGGGGATATATGGCTGGCCGGCTGCACCTTCCACTAATTATCGCATCATCTATCGTAACGACGAAGGCTCAAGGACGCGAACTAAACAGTCATGTTGAGGTTCATTGTCTCGGTATTATCCTGCATTATCCGCGTTGTTGCCTAAGATGTGGCTTCTTGCTAAATGGTAAACTGCACATTGGCCAACGCCATTACAACTTGGCTGGGTTGCAAGGAAGAAACAATACACGTATTCCCCTTGTAATTAAAAACCTAGTATTTTGAATAGGCTTTGTTGGATGAAGGAGGACGTATTGTTGAGTTGTCGTGTGTAGATGCTTGTGTATGAGGCTTGAGTTGAGTTGTCACTGTTGAATTGCCCTTTCCTACCAACTCGTCTTCACCAAGCCCTTTCAACACTTAACACACATTACACAGTAAGCCTATATGTTGAACTCAAGAAAAACTTGAAACTTGATATTGCATTCACATATTCGAGTGATCGGGCGTCTTACAACCGTGCCATTAGTTGCACAACCACCACTAACACGACCCACGATAGCCTCTAGCTCTGACGTATGCCACGAACCAACTGGGTTTAAGGCCCGTGACAGGTGGATCTCGGCCTGGATCCGACGCATGGCAGTGGGCTCGTGCATGGCATGTGGAGTCATCGAAGCCAGCATGTTGGTTCTCATTTCTCAGCTTTTTGTCCGTCCCTGACTTGAGTTGATACATCACGTAACTGGTAGTGATACCGTTTGCATCGCTCATTCAATCTAATTCCCATCTCATCCAAGTCATTCAAATCATATCCCGTCATCCAGCGCCCGTCCATGCCTCGGCCTCCCAGAGGTCCGAGAAGGTATCATTCATCAAACATCAATAGCCAGAAACAACCGGCCACAGAGGCCCAATGACAACCGCCATGTCAACTCCTGCCCTGCCAAACCAAAAACAATCTAGTAACGACACAACGCCTGAATGCATGCCGTGACCCGTTCTTTTATCAGCAGGCGAAACCCTGTCTACATCCGTGCAGGATAATCCTCCATGTCGTCATCGCTGCTCTCCTCCTCCTCTTCACTGCGCGGACTGTGCATAGCACTGAAGTCTGCGCTCGGCATGCCGCCCAAGCCGTCGAGAATGCCACCGCTAAATGATGGGGGCGCCGAAACCGAAAGGTCGGCGTGGCTACCGTTGCGGCTCATCGACGGTTTCTCGGGCAGTTGCTTCAGCAGGCCTGTCGAAATATCCAGCATGGTCATAGCAAACTCGGTCAACCCCTTTCCTTCTCCAGGCTTCGAGCTCACTGAAAGAGTCCACCGATACTCTCCCAGACGCCGACGATACCAGTCAGCCTCCTCACGTCCTGGTGATGTGGCCCAGAGTAGTGAGCCAAACGTGCCAATCAAGGCAAAGTTGGTTTTTGACGCAAAGTACCAAAACGATCGCAGATGGTTCGGTGTCAAACGGTTGACAAAATCCATGGCAGAGATAAGACGGGCCTTGGCAGCACTGCGACAAATGTGCTGCACGTACGAGTCAACCGAATTCGATTCCGAAGCAAGTGACCGGATGATTCGTCGATGTAGAGTAATTTCGGCGGCAAAATATGCCAGATGGAGATATCCAATACTCGAGAGTCTGCTGCCTGGGTTAAACGACGAGTAAGAAGAATCAAGTCGAATCAACTGCGGTAGCCCTCCATACCACTCCTTGAGCTTCAATTGGATCGGCTTTGCGAGTGACAAGACGAGGTGTGTGCCTTGCGCACCTGCATTGGCGACTGTATTCATCGCATGTAATGTGTAAAAGGTGTCGAGGATCTCGGAGAGGATTTCGGAAAGTTGTACCACCCGCATAAACAACATCCGGCCCTTTTCGATATCCAGCTTCTCCTCTGCATCGTTCTCGTCCCACTCGACATCCGGAAAGTCATTGGGAGAGAGGGATTTCACTCCCCAGTTGGTAGAAAAAATGTGTGACGGTCGTCCATGAACCAGAGCCCCCCATTTATCCTGCATGTAAAGTGCCCAAGCCAGTCGTTTCCGAAGCCCCTTTTCCCACGGTGGAATCTTCCATCCTGAACAGTCCAGATGCAATCCAAGTTCATGGCCAAGAGCTACAAGCTGGGCTGTCGGTGCCCACTGGTCACCCTCTGGTCTCTGGGACAGGAGCAGACCTGCTTGGATCGTCGACAGCTTTGGTCGGAAAGTGGCCTCATCCAGTGTCGCACGGATAATGCTCTCGAGCTCCTTGACGTTGGGGCGAGGCAGACCAGCAAGATCCTCGCTCTGGTCCCACCAATTGATAGCGAGCAGGTAGACAGCGGCCAGCAGAGGCGGTGAGAATTCTCGATGGGAGCGTTCGTACTTTTCCATAAAGACATGCTTCTGTATAATGGGGAACCCTGGGTGGATGACGCGAAAGTAAATGTCGATCAGATGCCGGCCATGAGGGGCCACAATGGACTCGACATGATCAGCGTCCTGCTTCACATGTTCGTGCCCTGGTGTGCTGGAGTCAGGCAGCATCAAGAAGGTGTCGTGTTCACTGACTTTGCGGAGGGTGCCTCTGGACAAGAGGCTCTCGTCGTGGGGATCGAAGGAGGAGAGGTTGATGAGGGAGGGTTCAAAATCGGTGGTGGGACCGATATACTGGCTGTAGCGATCGTTCTGGAGGCCAAGCGTACGTTTCAGCATGGTCGGGCCGCCGACATTTGCCATCTCCTCCAGGAACGAGCTGCTGGCGGCGGTGCTAGAGAGGCTAGAGTTGTGGTTTCGTCGCCTGGATGCGAGACCCGGAGAGCTACAAGACCAATCACGTCAGACGAGTTGCACGAGTAAGACGGTTATCAAGGAGTAAAAGTTGAGTGGAGTGGCAGCCGTTGTGGAGAGAAGGCTGGGGATGACTGACCTTCTTTTCCCAACATCTTGGCCGTCATGAAGCTTTCTTTTTCGGGACTGGGGACTGCAGGCCAGGGAACACTCGGAGCCGGCAGCTTGGCACTGAGCACAGCCATCGTCATCGTCGTTCATGATACAGCTGGTACGCGAGTAGCGGCAAGCCAGACAGGGCGGGATGGGGGAGCCGTTGAAGGATGAACCCTCGACAGGGGCGGAACTGGCAGCGCCGTGGCCAATCTCGAGCCTATGGAAGCTGTCCTGGCGATAAGAGGGCTCGGGCCGTGGAGGCTTTGGAGCGATGGCGATAGGCGCCGTCCTCTGCACGGGGGCCGAGGACTGGGGAGACATGATGCCGGGGTGCTATCTGGAGTATCCGAGGCAATGGAATCACCATCAGCAACTCAATTCTGTCAGGGCGGACAAGGTTCAGGTTCAAGTCAGGTCAGGCGCCCGCTGCCCTGGGAGAAACGGGCGCGAGATGTTGAGCCGCAATGCCCTCAACGTCAACTCTATGGGGCTGCGATGCGAGAGATAGATGGCCCCACGGGGTCGGCAGTGACGCTGACGCAATATGCCCTAGCTACAACCACTGAGCAGCGAGATGATGTTGACGATGGCTAATAGAACCACGTTATCCAAATCAAAGTCGAAGATGGGCGCGTGCCAGTCGCACACGCGGGCAAGCAATGGTTGGTGCGAGATAACAGTCTGGGGAAGCGTGGACGGACAAGGCGAGGAGTGAAGGAGGGAAAAAAAGATAAGAGGTGTCCGAGTGTGTAAGTGGTTGGAGACAAGAGGGCAAAGAGTGGGATCCAAGATGCCGGGATGCCAGGGACTTGCTGGGATGACGGATGGCGGGCGCAGATGGGCGCCGATGGAGTCGGTCGACAGACGGGAGACCGGGGGGGTTAGCTGATAAGGCGGGCAAGCGGGGAGAGTTGACTAAGGAGCTGGAGGAAAACCGAAGTCGGTCTCGGTCCAGTTTGAGTCAGTTTGATATCGAGTCGAGTGGGAGTCGTGTCAAGACGCAGAGAAGGTCGCGCGATGCTTGGTTGCTTGCGGGATGTTTGCGGGCGGCGATACACCAGCACCCAACCAGACTCGACGGCCTGGGCTTGGTGCGCCCGCTGAGATCTGCTGGCTGCTTCTGGCTGGCTGCTTCTGATGTTCAACTCCAGGCGGGGATAAAGCCTGGGGAACCGGGGATAGGATTGGACGTTGGCCGACAAGCGATGCAAGGCGAGGTCTCAGATGGTGATTTCTGACCTGACGTGACTTGGAGAGAAGATAATCCGAGGGTTACTGTGCTGTTGTGCGCTGATAGAATGCCCCTCAGGTAACGGCGAGATAAGCTAGCAGGCCTATCAGAGTTGATGTCATCGAAACGGCCGGTGCACGCTCGGGGAGTATGACAGTGACAAAGTGAAACAGAATGTCAGTTGACCGTGTCAAGTCAATATGAGTATCTGCAGGATAAACGCTCAACCATGACAAAGGACAAAGCAGAAGAGAAAAGAGAGACCGCCTCAGCCAAGAAGGAGGATTTGCGACAAATGTGGAAGACAGGCATGTGAGAGAGGGGTACCTAAACGTTTGCGGGGAACACCACAAACAAAAAAGTACCTCGAGGGGTCTCCAGATCCCCAGCTCGGGGCAAGCCTTTTGGTGTCCCAAGAGGGCACGGAGTTTGTCCCGAATGGGGAACCTTGGGGTACCCTTTCCCCAGGGCATGGAAGCTGCACTGCATTGTCCACTGAACAAGATCCGGATGGAGCCTGTGTAACCATGGCCGAGTCACAGCCTGACCGGTCTCGCTTGTCCTTGCAAGGAGAACTGTGTAGCTGTCTGTGTGTCTGTACAGCTGCAAGAACTGAGGCCATCAAACAAAACAAACCTTGTCAACCTCGCTCAATCTCCGAGTATCTGGGCTGAGGGACCTAGCCCGTGGCCAGCCCTGAATCCTCCATCACCATCTTGAACCTCTGGATCCCAGCAACCAGCACCAAACAGGCAGGACCAGCGCAACGGGGGTTTCTCGGCGGCGGAGCACCAAGAATACCAAGAAAAAAAGACACCAGCTCATTTTCGTCAAGGGTGTAGCATGCGCGGATCCGACTCCAGGTCTTGTCTCATGCCGGTTGGGCCAGTTGGTGAGAGAGGATACGGCCCGCCATAGGCAGGATTGGATGGATGCTGAGTTGGAGGGCAAAGACTGAATGGACGGCAGTAGCAGAGAGCTTATCTCGAGAAAAGTAGAGGAGATAGAAATACATAATGGCAAAAGATAATCGCGAAAAAGAAAAGAGGAACCTCAACTCGCAGACGACATGAGCGTCGCATGTCGCATGTCGCGGGACTTATCGACAGGCAAGTCAGCGCTAGACATGATAGGTACTGATACACGCAGGTTGACCGTCCCGAGGGCGCAGACAGACGCCGATTACCAAATGGAAAACCGATTACAGAGCCTGTCTTCCCTCATTCTGCATGGTCTGCCGGTTGCTGTAACGTAATGGCTCGGAGGGTTGGTGCCTCTGGCCTCAGTGAAAAACGGAGCTGCCTGCACGGTCTCTGGCGGCTAAAATAACCTTTTTTTTACTGGCTCTCGCCTGCAGAATGAGACTCGAGACACTGGACGATGGAGAGGGTCCGACAGTCGACGTTGAATCGTACCGACCACCCGCGAATCGATACCCTTTGCTGTTGGTATCCATCTGCTCACTTTGCCGGTCTGTTCCATCCTGCGTCTGCTTGGCTTGCGATGCTCCTTCCCCTCTGTGACCCTCCTCTGTCTTGCCATTCTTGCCTACCGACCTTCTCCGTCTTGACGCTTCCGACTTGCTCCGATGACAACGACTCAACTTCCCCATCATCATCAAGTTATGACCGCCAGCCGCGCCTCGGCATCTTTCAAATTCATGATGCGAATCGATGAGTAACATTTCCCTTCTGGGATCCGCACGCGACTCGAGATCTATCAGTCCATCATTATCAACAGCTTCAACGTCTCGAGCCAAATACAGCTTCCATGATTGGCCCACAAAGTCCTCCCCATCCAGAGACTCCATGTCCCTGACGACATGCCGCATGCGCGCCTATCGATGCTGCCCGACAGTCGACAAGCCATTCGTCCTCACCGCGATCCATCTTGTCCGCCGTGGGGGCTGCAGGGACGTGAGGGAGTTGCCGGTCCTGCCCCGGTGGCCCATGCTCCTGCACGGACCGAGTCTTTACATGGTGCCAAGCCCGGTCCTGTGGTTTTGGATATCTCCGGAGCGTCATCGTCATGGTTCGGTCCGGGGCGATGGTTTGAGTTGAGGCTGTTTGATGCCAAGTGCGACGCGATAGCTTGTTCATAATGCGATCCATCGGCGTATCAGCTTGAGTGCCGACATCCACGTTATGGTCATGTTCGCTGAAGCGGTGAGTCGACGTTTATCGCTCATCGGTCATCTCAACCGTTGTTGAGTTGCATTTCTGCCACGTGAGGGTGGAGACGGTATCGTCCTTGATCAAAGTTGGTTCGAATATTGACATCTGTCTAAGGCGCCCAGACCATGGTCCTCTCCTCGTAGAGCTCGGTTGGCTCGCTGGATCCTCGTGCTGGGAGAGTCATTTCGAGTTTCTCTTGGACCTTGAAGCCGAGCCTCTCATAAAAGGTCACGGCGTTCATGGTAGCCTCAAGAATAACTGCTGCATTTTCGGCTGCTGCCTCCGTCTGAACTCGTCGAAGCAGCCCAGAAGCAGCTCCTCGACCACCGAACTTTGGATCCGTACAGAGATATGACACGTCTACCCGCGTTAGCCTCAATCAGCAACTCGGCGACAAGAGAAAACTCACGGTAATGCGGCTTATCACCGAGCACCTTAACTCTTGCTTCTTTGGTGAGAGCTGCATATGAGTCGAGATACTCCCGCCGGCAACAAGCCGGGAATTCGTCTTCGGGCTCTGACCGCGTTTGCCGCAGGCCATGAATCGCCCACTTGACAAAGCTCAATATCTTCCCGGTGTCTGTGTCTCGGGCGATGAGGACGCCCTTGTCGTCGCTGCGGACGTGATCCAACGTCTCTCTGCAAAGCCAGCCTCGAAGGAATTCCAGGCTCTCGGTGTTCGGAAATTGGGCATGCATCAGCAAATTGGGATCCATTGCGTCCAGATGGACACTGGCCATGCTGGGGGCGTCATTCTCGGAGGGGACAACAATCTCAAAAGACATTCTGGGTCTCAAGGTAAAGCAATTGCCGCAAGTCGGTGGTGGGAAGTTGATGGACCAACCAGGCTCACGATGTTGAGCAACTAACCCACGTGACCACCCCAGATCCACTCGGCAGTTGTCAAGACCCGTCGAGATGAGATGCAGGCTGGCCTCATCTTGGCGACGGTCAACATGGAACCCTTGTTGGGATATGTTGAACTCTGAGGTCGCTGTTCAGGTCAAGGTCCACGGCAGTCAACTCTGTTTATGAGAGACGAGGTGTTGCGAGCGAGACCGGTGCTATGCGCGAGACGAAATGCCATGAGCGAGACGAAATGACAACTTCCAGACACTTTCTACCGACGTTGCATCGACGCAACCCTGCCAATCCTGCAATTCCGGTACACTAACCGGCAATCTCAGATACGAGGTCGTATATGAGGCTATACCCCTGCCCTAGTTGTGGAACTTTATTTCGCTGGTCTGAGCCTTGATAACTACACGCCCGGACAACCGAGTTGAAGAAGCATAATTTCGATGCTGCTGTAGGTTTGCAGTTGTCATTGTTGCATAGGTCTGGTTGCCTCATACTTAAGCTTAGGATGCATGCCTAATCAGACTTTGAGTTGACGGCATAGTCTGAGCGGCCAGGGTCATAGCATGTGTAAAGTATATACCCAGAGGCCAAAAGATCAAGGCAACCAACGAGGGAGACAAATGAACGTAGCCAATGCGTAGCACGTAACTCTACTGTTCCATACTACAACCATATGACTACTCAATGGCGAGATGAACTTTTGCATTGGCTCATCAACGTTCAGATACAACAGTAGAACTTATGAATACTACCCAGGACACCATCACCACCGTGGTATGCGACCAGTGATTCTACACATCGTCATTCAAGTAATTTAACCTCATAGCATACCGAAAGGGCAGATTAAGGCAACCCAGCAAGAGAAATACAGCCATCAACACAGTCAAGCCATCATGCCCAATGCCTCTACACGTCGTCATGAGCTGACACCAGCAAAGTCATTGTGAGCAGTTCAACCCAACCTCATGTTTATGAGGGAAACTCAGTTCCTTGACTCACAGGCCAACATCACATCAAACATCATCCCATGGCATTCTCTTTCACAGTTCCACTTCTCTTAGTATAGTACCAAGGAGTTGGAACAGAGCATGTTGAACACAGGCATCACATCGATGTATGAAACAGAAAGCACATTCAACACATCACATCAGAGAAGCAAAAAAGTGAAGGGCCACTATTGCAGCAACTATAGACCTAGTCTGGCGAAATACAAAATGACTCCACGCGTCTGCCAGCTATTAAAACTACTTAGAAGAATTGTGCGGTTCGCAAGTGTCCCTTTCCTAAGCCTCTTGGGCCAAAGGAAGCGCCGGCTAGGGCAAAAATGATGACAAGAAGATTTTTTGGTGATGTACCTCTTTAGTTGGGGGGTTGGAAGGAAGGCAGCTTGCCGCCGCAAGCGTTGATAGCCTTGAGGGCCTTGACGTTGGAGACGCCAACGGCCTCGGCGGGCTGATCCTTGGCCTCGCCGTACTTGGGGAGCTCGTCCTCGGCGGCAGGAGGAGTGTAAGGGACGTTCTCAAGGCTGAGCTCGAGGCTGGGAACCTCGGACAGGGGAATCTTGGAGCCGTCGATCTAAGGGGGATTAGCAAGGGTTATTGTATATATGGGTAACGGGTTACATACCTTGACAATCTCAACCTGGAGGCCGGTGGTGATGGTGTCGGCAACCTTGGTAGGGGAGCAGGCACCGAGGAGCTGAGGGGTGTCGGCAGCGTCATCGACGGAGAAGGCACCATGGACGATACCCTCCTGAGGCTGCTGCATCACGACAAGGCCACCGACTCGCTTGCCGGAGACGTAGACGTTGACGGAGCAGGGGCGCTCAACCTCGGTGACATCGAGGCTGACCTTGGCGAAGTAACGAGTGGTCTTGCCATCAGCGCGCTCCTCAAGACCACGCTTACGGGAGCTGGTGCCGTACAGGCTGTTGATGGTGCTGCGGGCAGAGCTGGTGAGCTGACTACCGGACATGCGCCAGTACTCAAGACCGGCATAGGTGTAGCCGAAGTTTCGGATGCTGTTGACGGAGCCGGAGGTGTGGAAACGGCCGCGGGCAGCGTAGAAGGGCTGAAGAGGAGAGCTAGGGGAGATGCGAGTACCCTGAGGAGTAGAGTAACGAGAGCCACCGCTGTAGGTGCGGGTGAAGGTGGTCTTGTCGGGGTGCATGAACTGCCAGTAGGTCCAGAGACGGTCGACGTTGGTGTGGTGCATCCAGAAGATGGGGTCAAAGCCAGAGAACTCGGCCATCAGGAACTGACCAGCACAGGCAGCATCCCAGTGAATGGCGTTGTGGATCTGCTCCAGAGAGGCACCGCTGTTGCCAGTGGAAGCAAACTCGTCGAAGCTAGTCGAGTGGGTGAGGACATCGTAGGTCCACTGCTTGTAGGGTCGCTGGCGGAGGAGGCCGTTGGCGGTCGAGGGGAAGCTGTCAGGAGCAGGGCATCTGTACATGCGAGAGCGGTTCTCGTCGTCCCACTGTCCGTACTTGCCAGCAACGGCGTCCTTGGGGAAGGTGTAGGTGTAGAGGGGGTTCTTCATGTTGATAGTCTTGAGGCCGCTGCCGTTGGGGACCTTGACGTTGACCATCTGGGGAACAACGGCGTTGGGGATGCCGTCGACGGCCCAGTCCCAGTAGGGAGATCGGAGAGTGTTGGCGGCATTGACGTACTGCTGACGGTACTTGGTAGGGTAGAGGTTCGCGAGTCTCTTGGCGTGCTCGACGAGGATCTGCTCAAAGAGCAGGACGTAGGGACGGTGCCAGGTCAGGAACAGGCTTTCCTAGGAGGGGTCAGCGGTCGAATTGAAAGGGGTCAATGTTGAGCATACACCGTGGGGGCAGTATCCAGGCCAGCCATTGCCGGCTCGGGCACCACCGCCATTCCACTGGATAAAGGGCTTGCCGTGGATACCTAGACAGTTAGTACAATGAATTGTGAGTCCTGACGTGATTGCATACCGGCAACCTGAAAGTAAGACTTGAGGTCAGTCTCCTTGGCATCGTACATGGAGCGGAGGGCGCGAATGTAGAGATCCCTGACGAGTCAGCTTGAACAGCACAGCAGATTTCAAATAGCTTACCATTGAGGACCACCAGTTCGCTGGAGATCGTTAATGTTCTTTCGAGCAGGAACGGCTCCTCCTCCAGAGACGGGAACACCAGTAATAAAGATGTTTTGGGTCTGGGCCTCAACGGGGTTCACCCCGCCGACGACGGCCAGAGCCGCAATGAAGAACTTGCCCAGGAACATGATGACCTGCTAGAAACGAGTGTACTTGGGGTCGTGCTATTGGAATAATAGACGACTTGAACCAGGAAAAGAGCAAGTCGGACGGTTAGAAAGAAGGGGAAGAGACTGAATATAAGTCCCGGCCCAGACTAGCCAGCTGGGCCAAGACTAGGCTGGTCTATCACCACGACCGCAACACGGGGATCCATGGCTTCTCCGCATCTGCTTCCGCAACTCCCGTCTTCTGTCATGGGCAAAGGGGTTCGCGACTGGACTCCCTGGGTGACAAGGGGGAGGGTGTGAAGGGTAAAAGGGTAGAGGTCCACGGGTGAATATCACCCATGCACGTTACTTTTTAGCACGCTCGTAACGCCACGAGGTCTGTGCCCCTTGGAGGAGGGGAGCGGACCAGGTCCACCTGCCCTGGCTTCCGTTGCCTCACAGCCTCTCAGCCCAGAAATCATAGGGAGGCCGCAAATCCAGCCCGGCGGTAGCGTCAGCGGTGCCTGAGCGAGGCCTGTAAGCTCAGGACTTGAGCCAGTAAAATGGCAGGCCTCTCTCGTGTAAGCACGGGCAGAAAGCTGGGGCTGGAGGTGCCGAACGCCGCCAGCCGAAGGAGCTGGGAGCACCTCTCAGGAGAAGCACAGCCTATGGCGTAGCGCCCACTGGTCCTGGCAGCATGCAGTGGAGATTTTTCTCTCTGGTCGTATTTTTGGCGCTCGATTAAAATTCATGGAACAGTCTTTTTTGGCGCTTGTGTAATTTCACTGATGCTTCCATGCAGGCTCCAATGCGACAGGCCTCGGCGCAGAGTTGCCGACCGTTTGTATGCGCAGCTGAGCTGAGCTGAGGACAAAGGCCAGAAAACAAGGCCGTCTAACAGAGAAACAGGCTGGCCGAGGTCATCTCGACGCGCCGTCTGGTCGCACAAGCTGACAATGCAATGCGCCATGCACCAACCATTCGAGCCCAAAAAAAGATGATCCCAAGATGCACCCAGACGCGAATAGACCGGGCGGGTCGGCTCAATGATTGGCAGCCACGGGTCAGCCGGTTTCCAGAAACAAGTCTCGGTGCGTCAATCCTACGTCAGGCGTCTAGGTAGACCTGGTGGTGTTGTTGTTGTTGCTGGCAAGACAAGGCAAATCCACCAAAAGCCACGACCGGCGGCACGTTCGCCTGCTGCCCAGGATGACCACTCGGCAGACGCCCAAATACGAGGCTCTCTGCCGTCTTGTGAATCCCTATGCAGGTTGCAAAAAGGGCTGGGCGGCTGCACCTCTGCTTGGTCAATTGG
Source organism: Fusarium keratoplasticum (assembly GCF_025433545.1). Taxonomy (NCBI): domain Eukaryota; kingdom Fungi; phylum Ascomycota; class Sordariomycetes; order Hypocreales; family Nectriaceae; genus Fusarium; species Fusarium keratoplasticum. The sequence continues at coordinate 3,287,183 of NC_070530.1, read as the reverse complement.
CAGCCCTCCCCTCAGGTTCAACGGAGCCACCTGAAAGTGAGGTCCTGCTCAGTCCTTTTGTGTGCTCTCGAGTGGTTTTTTTTAGATCATGACGGATTAATTACGGTCTCGGCCACTTCTGGTTGTGCTCACCGTTAAGCTAGCTCATGACCGTCTACCCGAGTTGACCCATTGAGTCCCATGAAACAGCCACCCGCTCACGCCTCTCGTGGCTGCTAGCTCGGGACTAGCTCTCCTTGGTAAAGGGACGGAGTATTGATTGCAAGGGCTGGCTACAGAACTCAAGGGGACGGCGCCAGGGGCGAAAAGCCTTCGTCTCGATTCTAGCCCGCCACTCCTGGCGCGTGATGCCACTCTATTGGAACTATTGATTTGCCCTTTGGTACCTGCTGAAATTACCTGACGAATCCCCCTGAGATTGCATTTAACTACGGGCTCCTCGCTTGGCTATTCTCATACGATGCCTTACTGTCAAAATGGTGTCCTGCGGTAAGCCATACATATCTTGGTCAACCACTTACAGGCTCGACACACGCAGACGCAGACGCAGGTCGTGGATCTCTGTGCGCATCCATCTGTGGGCGTCCGCATGTAACGCATCCATCTCCAGCTGGCAACCTCGTGTTGGCCCAACCACACCGCCCTTGTCCCGATCAAGCATAAAGCATAAAGCATCTAAGCATAGGATGCCGATACGAGCCCTACCATCATTGAGTTGTGACGTCTTCTTTTAGCTCGACGTTTCCGCCAACCGACGGAATTGATGATCATTTGGATCCAAGATCAGTTGATGATCTTGGCAACCTACTTTGGCAACTTGGTTCAACGCCATGGCGATAGAGTGCAACATCACCAACATCTACGAGTCATCCATATTCGGGCATCTACATGCAGAATCCGCTCTGTTCCGTTCAAAATCGGATCCCTAACGAGTCAAATCCCGCTTCTAAGAAAGCAGGCGCACCGTTTACAGCGCTGACGGATGCCATATTTGGATTTCTGCCGCAGGGCCTCAACGCCAATATGCAATACCTAATGCGAGAGCCTACCACGTAGCAGATCTAAGACTGCCACTCCATGATCTTAGTGGCCAGATCCCGATCGTGCCAAGGCTTACTGGCTTGTTTGTCCATGTACTCCGCATCTCGCAATCCAATATTTACAACAAACAAGTTGTAAAAAGAACCACGCAGCAACTCGCTTACCGCCCCTCGCCTCTTGATTTGTTCCCTCTCCGCCGATCCCCGGTCTCTTGGCTCCGTGCTGACCTGACTGACGTCCCAGCGGCATTCAATTCCCAAAAATTATCCCCGGTCAGCTGAAACACGGCAGAGGGATCATCTGCTGATCGACATCCTGGTTTCCCCTTTTGCCAGCGGTTCCTGCAGATCATCTTTGCGGAGCATCAACCAGCGTGGCCGGCCCAACGAGATGCACGTCTTACTCAACGAGAAACAGCATCGCCCATATGGCGGGTCGGTTTATCAGACAATTGAATTCAGGGATCGAATAGGGAACAAGGGAGTAAGTACAATGGTTTGCAAAAAATCACGCTGTGCTGTCATACCAGGCCTGCTTTGTGAAGCACCCTCCTCTACCCATGCAGGTCCCGGGTAGGTCTCATCCACCATTCTTTTCCTTTCTTTTCTCATGACTCTCATCCATCTCATCATGTCTCGCCTATCATGTGTCCATCATGATAGTGTTTGTTCCAGCATCATCAGGTCCCGGAAGCCTTCTTTCCACCGTTTCGTCTGCTCTGCCGTAGGCTTCGGCAGAGGGCTCCGGGCAAATCCTCCGTATCCCCTCCAGGCCTGCAGCCCAGCCTTTACACCAACCACACCGCCCTGGATGGCCGTCCAGTCGCCCTGTGAGACAACCTCCTGCAGCCTCTGTGCCTCGGAAACCTTGCCTTCCCGGTACAGTTCCATCGTTCGGATGCACGCCCTCGGGGCCATGTTGGCCAGCCCAGCCAGGATCCCGTGTCCGCCTCCGGAGAGGGATGGGATCAGAAAGTCAGCCGATCCCGCAAGGACAAGGAACTCTGGCCGTGCTGGGTTGTATGTAGTAGAGAGCTTGCGGGTTGCCGCGGCTACACGGTTCAGCTTGCCAGTGTTTCCGCACGTCAGCTTGACGCCCGCAATGTTTGGGTGCGCCGCAAGAGTCACGATGATGTCCGACGAGAGATCCATGCCTCCCACGGCACCGGGAAAGTTGTAGATGATGATGGGGATGGGGGACTTGTCCGCCACTGTTGTGAAATACTCCAGGATGGTTTCCGAGGCCGGAGCAAATAACGTGGCATAGTATGACGGGGGTAGCACCAGCGCATAGTCACCCCCAGCCTCCCAAGCCTCCCGACAATACTGGATCGTCTCCCGCGTGCTCTGGCTCCCGCAGCCCACGATCAGGGGCATATGTGAGAAGCCGCCGTCATTCAAGGCGGCTCTTGTGGTGGCGGTGACGAGTTGCCGCTCCGAGTGAGAGAGATGGACGGCCTCACCGTTGGATCCCTGGGTAGCTAGGCCGGTGACTCCAGCCCTTGCGAGTCGCACAGCGTGATCGGCAATGGCAGCCGTGTCAACGTCTTCTGAGTCGTCAAAGAAGCACATGGTTGGGACGTAGACCCCTGGGACCAGAGGGCGAGTAGAGTGCCGCACGTCTATCGAGTCGACGGAGCTGCCGGATGAGGTGTCTGAGAAGTTGTTGACTCTTGAGCTTGAGTGCCATTGGTTGTAAGGCTGGACCCCAAAGGACCCAACAGGTGAGGGTGCATCGCTGTGAGGGGACATGTCGATCGTCAAGGTAGGTAGGCTGTAGGTAGGCAGGCAAGGTAGGTGTAAGCCAGGATATAGCAGCCAAGGCAGATTCGAGAGTTGACACAGTCGAGAAAAGTAGTGAGATAAGATGGGAGACAACAGAACAGTCGAGAATATATACACAATGCTTTACACTGAAAAACTGCTGATGAATGGCATGGGCAGCGATGGACGCAACGTCCTTTATATCACAAGATATCGATATCTCCGCATCATCTTGTCTTCGTCACCGTCAACTCCGGATTCCTGATCTCGTGCCCAAGTTGCGGGGACCAGACTCACAAGTCGACTAACTGATGCAATCAAAAGATGGAAAAAACAACCGGTCAGTCATTCACAGCCTCGACATTGGTAGACAGGGAACCGCTCCGCCGGCGTGCATCTGATAGTGAGGGGGGCCTCGACACAGTGCGGAGCATTGGGGTCGTCGAATCTGGGGTTGATGGGGCCTCAAGACCGAGGCTCTGCAACTCTCCGTGGGGGTTAGCGTCGCCGGATGAGTCCCGTTCTTGATAATGTTCAAGTCTTGAGAGGAAATAAGCTGCTCTGCATCAACAGGTGACCTTGGTAGAACATCTCGTCTTGGATGTCTTTGCATGAAGCTGCATTGTACGTTGATGACATTCCTGGAGAGTCCAGTAACTGCATACCGCAACAAAAGGAAGGATGCGTCACGAGATCTCATGGACCTCTGTGTAACAATCTGCGTGGCAGAGTCTCAAGCGGACAATTATGGCACGTGAATGACGCACCTCAATCACGTTCGGTTCAAGCTGCTCTCATATCCCAGACAAGGGCGATATGCATGACATTAGACCGTCAGCACCTCTCGTCATCATGCAGACCTCAGTTACCCCGCAACGACTGGATTAGGACCAAGGTGCTGATGTCTCGAAGCTGGTGTCTTTGAGCGGAGGTTATGGTTGATTCTGACCCTATTGCGTCGATATACGAGCCCGAGTCAAACCGCCAAGTCTCAACTCTTATCAAGACATCCAAGACATGAAGATACACGATCTGAGCTTCCACCTCGTGAATGAGACCACGTTTGCCATGTTAACTAGTGGGGTTCAAGGACTGACAACCTGGTTAGCTCTCCCTTCACCGCATACGGTCAAGCACAGCTCAACTCCAACACGGTTAAAACCTCAGTCTGACCCGGCCATCCCCGAACGTCTTCTGATCACTTACATCCTGCACTCTTCCCCGCGGAGTCTGCACAATACCATTCCCCGACTCTCCAGTGCGGGGACCGGATGCATCCCGGACAGCTGAACCGGTCAAGTGCACTCGATAGTCAAGCAACTCCATCTTTGTGCGTTCAAAGGAATGCACTGTGTCCATGCCGCAGCCTCGCATCGTTAACTCCTCCCTCGAGTCTCCTCAGGGTCTCCTCGCAATCACTGGCGGGGGTGGCTGTGCGCTTTGGGGGCAGCCTTTGATCCGAGATGAGATATCGGTACTTGTCGGTCTCGGCTGATGGATATCTTGATTCAAGCAATATCGAATAATCTGACCAAATCGTTCACTCGTAACGTAACCCGTAGGCCCAACTCCAATCCAACCATGCCTGTAGCGCCTATTTATCTTAGATTTATACAATAACAAGTTCGTCATCATCGTCTTCGAGCCTGACCTGCCGCTCAACGAGTTCATTGCCGAGGCTCTCTCTGCCGGCTTCGCGAATTCCCTTGTCCGTCACGAATCTAGTCTTTTTCCGTACTGGTTGATCGTTGCGTAGCTTCTCTCCCTCTTTCATTTTGGAGAGTTTGTCCTTGAGGTTGCCTCCCCAGCCGAGTGCTGATTGTCTGCTGCTGGCGAGTGAGCCGGCTTGGGAGCCAGCCTGAGAGCTGTCGGGGCGTTTCCGCTTGACAGGGCTAAGATGAATGGCGGAATCTCTACCCAAGAGCCCTAGAGACTTGGCGTCGGGTCTGTAGATTTCAGAGTCTGATACCTGGCTCGATGCCTGACTCGACTGTGATGTGCCTGGCACTGCTCGTGATCCCAGCCGCATGTATTCCCTTCCCGCAGCATTGCCAATTTGTCCAAGCTTCTTCATCATGTCTCGCTCTCTCTCCTTGGCCTCTAGATCTCTCTTGAGAAACTCGGCCCTTTCCTTGCGGTCGTTGGGGGTTCTGTCCTTTCCATCAATCAAGTCGGAAGCACTCATAGTCCGTGACGCAAACCAGTGTGTCTTGGTCTCCCAGTCGTACTTCTTGGACGACTCTTGCTTCTTTTCCTGGCCCCAGTTGAATGTCTCTCTAGAGTTGTTCTTTCTTGCCCCAAAGCTGCTGCCGTTCACCTCCAACCTGGTCCCTCGCTGCTTGCGGATAGCTTCGTTTGAGTGGAATTCACAGTGGTGAGTTCGCTTTTTGTTGATCCATGCGCCACACAACTCGCCGTCCTTCTTGACGGATTGGCACCCCCCTAGATCACGGGATGTGCCAATCTCAATGATGGAATCGTCGTCCGAGTTGATGACAAGACTGAATCGTCCAGTGTCTTGTCTCCCTGGTGGCGGTGGCATTAGATTGGGATTGAGAATCGCAATGACGGTCCCTTCAGTGAGCTTCCAATATCGTGTAAAGCCCGAGTTGAAGAGGAAAAGGTCCAGCTCCCATTCCAGATCTACCAGTGTCATGACCATGTACTTTCCTCGGTCCTCTGTCTTGCCATTCCTTCCTTGAGTCGGCTTGTGTGCGCGAGGTTCCGACTTTTTGGCCAGGATTCCAAACACGACAATATCCTGCTCGACATCGGGTAAAGCAAAGTCAGGTGCTTTGACAATCCTGAGGAGATCTTTGAGTGTATAGACCTTTTTGCCTGACACATGGCGGGCGAGTACACCATGAGGGAGAATCCGTTTTGACAAATGGAAACTTGAATATGGTTCGAATCCGGCGGCTTGGTCTTCGGGGACCTCACCGGGCGGTGTTTTCTTCTTTCGAGTTTTGCTCTCCTGTGTCGGTCTTGTTTGCGGCTTGGTGGACATGATCTCTTCTCTCGAGAAGGCTGGGGCCTGGAGTGGTTCATCCGGGATGTCGACGGCATTCTTCTTGTATCTTTCCATCTCATCCTGACCAATCCCAAAGGCATTCGATCTCAACTTTTGAATCTTTTCCTGCCGTTGGGTTCGTGCGGCCTCTTCTGTCCTCACCGAGGCGAGACGCTCGTTGAAGCTCAGAGGGCGCGATTCCGTCGCATTTGTCACACTGGTCGTGGTTCTTGATCTTCGCAAATACCCCCCCGTGTGGCCAATATCTATCGATGTTTGAGAGTCTCTGTAGCTCGACGCACGCTTCAAGGAAATGTCTTTAGCCTTCAGACCCTTGTCGATCCCCAAAAGCACCCTGCTAGGAGAAGTCTGTGGTGGCTGGAATCGTCTGACGGGAGATGCAGGAACTTGTATAGGATTTGCCTCTGGAGTTGCGGCGCGCCTTGGGCGTACTTGCGATATCGCCAACTCTGACGTGGTGGTGTGGAGTTCGACTTCGGCTTTTTTCGATTTGGCACTCTGTAGCTTCTTCAACTTCAGCCGAGCCTGAATCTCCTGGAGCTTCAACTCCAATGTCTCTTCATCCTCTTCTTCATCATTCTCGATCTCGGCCAAAAGATTCATCGAAGGTAGATTGCGACCTCTCTTTGACGGTGAAGGTGAAGGCGATGTCTCCATCATACGTCGGTATCGCTCTCGTCCGCGGGGAGTGCTCAACAAAGCTTCATGAGGAGACCTCGGAGGCCATTGAGCTTCTTTTTTTGCCGGGGAATCTATCAAGTTAGTATTTCTCAACACATGGTCAGCAATAGACAGTCTCACCTGGAGCCATGACGAAACAAGCCTCGAGGCGGTGGGTGGCCCAGTAACGGCCCGATGGTATGCAGTCGCTTAGGGCCTATCCGTAATCCGGCGCATGTTCGTCGGGGTACGTCAGGTACGTATAGACCAGGCCATCAAACTCCAGCCATACGCTGAGTCAGGCAGTGTTTACTTTGTGTCGGGAAGATGAAAGGAGAATGTTGATGCAGGGAACTGGTTGCTGCGATGGGGCTGCATGTTCCTGCACTGAGCGGGGCCCAACTGCCGTTTCGGGATCCCTGTCACGCGCTTCGACGCGTAAAGCACAGCGCGTTCAAATCACTTTAACGTCTCTCAGGCTGACTATCAGCGTCAGTGGTAATTTTAATTGTTGCTACATCTCAATCGACGCGAAATGGCAAGGACAAGATCAACAAAGACGGCGGACGCGCCTGCAGAGCCAACATCAACGACTTCCAAGATTAGTCTCACCCGCTCAGAGAATCCCTCCAAGATCTTTATCCTGCCCTCGAAAGCCACTCCCGATGCGCGAATCGTCACTCTACCCAATCCCAGACATGCGCGCCCTGCGAGATATCTAGTTTGTCCCGAAACTGGCATCTACGAGTTTACAAAGATCGCGACGCCAAAGGCGACTCCTCGGAGCTGGCTGATTGAAAATGGCAAGAATGCAGACATCTCAATGGGCCAGGAGCTGTACTTGGCCACCTTGATCGATCCCGTGTTTCTGGTTCTCCCAGCTCTGACTGAGCAGACAAAGGGATCAGAGAAGCGGTTATTTTTGTCAAGTGATGACCACTTTGACCACCTCCCCGAGGAGTCCTCTCATCTATCCGAGATTCTACGTTGCGAAAAGACCCGGAAACTCATTGAGAGCAGGATGGGGGCGGTTTGCGACACGGTCGAGGCAGGCGACGAAACCATGTTTCGCATAAACAACGAGAAGCTTGTCAATGTCGTACTGGAAAAGGCAAGGAGAATGGATCAATTGCCGGCTAGCATGGAGGAGAAGTTTGTCAAGAAAGCCCTTGAAGCCCCTGTCCTCGCCCAGAAGCGAGAGTTGAAGGCAGAAGCCTCCCAGCCAACCACCGAAACAGTCGAGACACCAGCCGATTCAACCGATTCTCAGTCCACGACGACCGATACCCAGCCTTCGACAGCCACATCCTTTACAACCATCACCGACGATGTCGTCACTGCCATTCAGGCATCTCCCGAAGTCACAGACCTGCAAAGGTTACGAGTCGCATTTAGCTTCATCTGCTCGAGCTACATTGCCCCATCCCTTGCTACCGAATTACAAGCAGCTGTTGAAAAAGCTGTCGACTTTTCTTCTCTCGACGACTATCTCTCCAAACTCGCCAAGTTCCGCGCGGAAGCCGTGGCATCACACTCCATGGACTACTCCCGAAAACGAGACCGAGACGAAGAAGAGGATGAGGCCAGGGTTAAGAAGAGAAAGGCGGAGGAGGAAAAGAAGAAAAAGTCGATGGAAAGCAGAGGCGTCCGGGAGCTCAAAAAGGTCAACACCAGGGGTATGAAGAAGATGAGCGACTTTTTCAAGAAGAAATAGGTTGGGTATCATGAAGTAATCATTTAGTCCCTCGAGCCCGACGTGCGCCAAATCCTCTGCCGATATTGGATGTCCCACGACCTGGGATAGAACTCCCGGAATAGCTCGAGCTTGAATAGCTTGAGCCCCTTGCGGCTGGCCCGCCTCGTCCTCGGCCACCCCTGGCCCCCCTGGTTCCGCGTGCGGGTGCGGCCGAGGCCAGCCTTTGCCTCTCTTCTTCCTCGCGTCGTCTACGCAACTCTTCACGTCTCTGCTCTTCTTCAGCAGCCCTTCTCTCAGCAGCCAGCTGCCTTTGGATGGCCTCTGCCTCTTGTTCGGCGAGGTCTTCAGTTGCACCCTTCCAGCTAGGGTCCAGGATCAGACGCTGATTATGCTCCGTCTGTGATAATATCCGAGTCCAGGTGTTGAGGAGGACAGATGCATTGTTTACTGTTTTGGATACGGTCTATAGAGGTCAGTAGACGTGGCAGCAGGCACGGAGCACGGCACGTACATCCATGTTGCCCCCGGCACGCTCTAGGGTCGCAATAACGCCCTCGATGGATTCGTTGATGTTTCGTACACCTTCGAGCTCCTTGCGCAGCGCAGCTTCATGGTCTATAGGCTCACGTTCCTGGGTTGGAGTCTTGGGTGTCTTGGGAGTCCTGGGGGTCCTCGGACGGTCGGCTTGGACCGGCGAGGACCAAATCTCTTCCTGTGTGTAATCGTCGGACATGATGTCGGTTGACAGGCGGTTAGAGTCTGGTCGTTGGGCCGTCAAATTGGTTGTCATGCACGTGTCGGCGCTTGTTGACTTGCACACGGAACTTAATTGATGAGGGGCATTGTCCCACCCTTTGTTTGACGCCTGCCTGAAACCTGCACCGTGATTGGGCATCCATGTCGCGTAACGACGCGCCCATGGCCCATGGACGCGTGCGGCTCGTAGGGGCACGGCCCAATTTCAGCCCCAACAACAGAAACGGGGAGGCTGGGCCACACTCCAGGGTAATCACCCAGCCACTTTTCTCCTCCTTCATCGAGTGTTGTCATCTGAGCCTACAACCAAACTACCATCACCGACTCTTCCATCATCAAATATATCAAAGCCGAATCCATCATCGCCCTACCCTATCGTCATCCACCGTATCTTTCCCGCTCGTTCCGTCTGCCGCCACGATTGCTGTGTTCGCTGCGTGGGATATTCCCTCAATAAACAAAGCCAATTCGACGCACCGCTCCCGGGTAGACCTGGCAACAAAGGAGCACCCATTTTCGACGAGCATCACGACGACATAATTACCTGATAGGGACGAGGCACACACAAACAGTTGATTATCGGTCGCTACCAAAATGGCTGCCGCACACGGGTCAACGACTCCCCCTCCGCCCTCCCGCATCCACAGCCCTCCAACTCCACGCCTCGGATACCAAGACAACTGGGAGCCATTCACTCCTCGCAAATCCGCCCGAATTTCTGAACAGCGCGCAAACCGAACTCCTTCACCCGGCGCATCTCGCCAACCACGATCACCACGCACAGTCAAGAAGACCAAGTCCGTCGCTACCCCGATGCCTTCTCCGCAAAAGAAGCGCCAGCCTGCTCTTGACGCTGTGCGTCGTGCTCCTATCAACATGGGCGAAAGTTCTCAAGCCGCTCTCAGCAGACCTGCCTCTTCGGCCATTCGATCAGCTGGCATGCTTCCCACGCCTTCCAAGACTCCTCAGAAGCCCCCTAATGAGAAAACTGCCGCCAACATCAAGTCCGTCGCCCGCAATCTCTTTGCCGAGTCTGAAGTGATTGCCAGCCCTAAGAAGCGACGCACCAAGAAGTACACTGGCATTTCCATGGAGAGCTTCACTGCGGAGGAGATTGAAGACCCTATCGAAATTTTCACCGACACTCGGGATCGCATCCCTACCCGAGATGAGAGTAGCAACCCTTTCTTCGGCGACGCCCCAGAGCCCGAGCCCAGCAAGCGAGGCAAGCGCAAGGTCAAGGTTCCCGGAGAGGGTATCAAGACTATTGACGAGGCATCTCGCCGCGAAGACGGAATGGTTTACGTATTGTAAGTTTCACCACCCACAATGACTCACTCAATGCTAACTATCATAGCCGTGGAAAGAAGTTCTTTCGCAAGTTTTCTGAATATGAGGCAGAGGATTTGGATGAACTCCAAGCCGATGAGGAAGATGTCGAGGCTTACCTTAACCGACCTCTTACTCGTGCTTCCATCAAGCCTCGCCTTCTTTTCCAAAAGACAAAGACAATGGAGGAGATTGAAGAGGAAGAGGCTGTGACTGACGTCGAGGATGAGCTGGAACAAGAGCAAGCACCAGAGATTGTTCCCCAGACACCACAAAAGTCTCGATCCAAGGAGCGTGCCAGCACTCCCGAAGCACCCAAGCTTCCCGTGTCACCACCAGACACTCGCCGAATTACGCGATCCATCAACAAGCTTTTGGACGAGGGAACGCCCATCAAGGCCCCTGGGCAACGAAGCCCATTCGACTCCTGGCGACGAACCAAGGAGCCCAACAAAGAGTCACGCAAGCGAGCGGGCGAATCGCTCAGCCCAACGGAAGCCAAACGCACCCGAGTTTAATGACGTATTGTTTACTATTGATATCGCTTACTTACTTGCTTAATGGATGGTTTGGCGTTGGATGGACAATGGACTCATGTATGCACGCGCACAGGATTAAGGACAAGGAAAGGAAAGAACGTTGAGGATAGGCGATACCTGAACCTCTGGGAGGTAAAATGTTAGGTCTCCTTGGAACGTATTCAATTCACTCATCACATTTAGGTAGAACTCGTGAATTAGTCTATTCGAATAAACAAACAGACAAGTTCATGATAATTACATGAGGCGCTGACGTGCTAGCTGTTTACTGGAGCCCCACTGCCACTCGTGCCCCTCACCACTTCTCTCGACTTTGTATCCGTACTTCCCATCGTAATTGCACTTCTACACACCATCCCACAGCCAAGATGCACATTCTAGTCACCAACGACGATGGTCCTCCCTCATCTCACGCCTCTCCCTACGTGAGCTGCCTCATTCAGCAGCTCAAGGGAGCCGGCCACACCGTCTCGGTCTGTCTGCCTCATACTCAACGGTCATGGATTGGCAAGGCCCACATGATCGGCCAGACCCTCAAGCCTCTGTATTACCGTCCTTCGTCTGTCATCCACGGTGAAGATTCTGAGGGCACTACTCATCATCGTCCTTCACCTTCGGGAGATGTCGAGGAGTGGATTCTGGTTGACGGAACGCCTGCTTCGTGCGTCCAGATTGGCCTTCACCACTTCTTCCAGGACCGAGGACCGATCGACCTTGTTGTCAGCGGACCCAACTATGGCAGAAACACCACGGCCGTCTTTGCCTTGAGCTCGGGAACTCTTGGAGCTGCACTCGAGGCTGCTGTTTGCCAGAAAAAGGCCATTGCACTGAGCTTTGCCTTTTTCTCCCGAAACCACGACCCCGTCATCATTGAGGCAGCTTGCCGACGCAGTGTCAAGGTTATCGAGGCTCTGTACAAGCAGTGGCCTACGGACGGCAGTGCAGATCTCTACAGCGTCAACGTGCCTCTTGTGGAAGGTCTCGAAAACAAAAAGGCCATCTGGACAAACATGCTGCAGAACTACTGGAGAGAAGGTGGCTGCTTCCAGGAGATTGAGGGTGAAGCCGGGGACGAAAATGAGGAGGAGGAGAGAATACGAGAGGGTATTCAAGGAGAAGTGGACGATGCTGGGTCATCTGCCCGCAAAGGACATGTCCACAAGCACTTTAAATGGGCACCCAGGTTTACAGATGTTTACAAGAGTGTGGAAGAGTCCAAGCCAGGCAACGACGGATGGGCTGTCAAAGAGGGACTGACAAGGTATGTTGCTAACCCCGAGTCCATCACAAGCTAACAATGTCAGTGTCACCGCCCTCAAGGCCAACTTTATGCATGATTCTGAAGAGTCCAACCAGAAGGAGCTAGAACTGTAAGTTGGAAGGAAATGTATCTAGACAATAGTCCTTACCGTGGGCAGTTCAGGTTCAGAGGTGGCCATTCGGCCAAAGAGTGCGGTTCAAGCCATCGTTTCTTACGAGGATTCTTATGTGCAGCCTCTCATTCTGTCCGCCATCGAATCTCTGTTCCCTGGCATCTTGGACGTGACCACTAAAGAACAGTCGTCCCTCGCAGAGTTTGGCGATGAAAAGGTTCTCCAGATCACTGCCTACGAGTCTATTGACTTTGAGTACGCTGCCAGCCACGAAAAGACGTCTCTCATCAACAGCTACATGATTCGAAAGGCTCTTATCCGAAAGCACTACCTATCGACAACCGTGGATCACTGGATTGCCAAGAACCCATCGTCTATCCTCAAGCAACACGTCAAGCGAAGTGAGGCGTTTGAGGTTGACTTTGCCGAGTTTCTAGACGATGCTCTGGTGGAGGCGTTTGACCTCCGGGAGAGCATGGAACGGAACGAGGAGAAGCCTGACGACAAGGAATGGTGGATCCTGAAGCCAGGAATGAGTGACCGAGGCCAGGGCATTCGACTCTTTAGCTCTATGGATGAGCTCCAAGCCATATTTGATGCCTGGGAAGAAGATCAGCCTGACACTGACGATGAGCCCGAGGCAGATGATGACGACGACGGCGACGGTATCATGACCTCTCATCTACGCCACTTTGTTGCACAGCCCTATATTCACCCGCCCCTTTTGGTCGAAGGCGAGAGCCGCAAGTTTCACATTCGAACTTATGTCATGTGCACTGGAAGCCTCAACGTCTGGGTGTACAAGCACATGCTGGCCCTGTTTGCTGGCAAGCCGTACACTGCACCGGCAGATGCCCCGGAAGATATTGAGTCGTTCCTCACAAACACATGTCTCCAGGACTCGCCCAACGAAAACACCGTCCGTCGTTTCTGGGATCTGCCCCTGTCAAAGGAGACACGGGATGACATCTTTACTCAGATCTGCGATGTGACCGGCGAGGTCTTTGAGGCGGCAGCCAAGGCCATGCCCATCCACTTTCAAACACTGCCAAACGCTTTTGAAGTGTTTGGTCTTGACTTTCTTGTGGATGCCAAGGGAACTGCTTGGTTGCTCGAGGTGAATGCGTTCCCTGACTTTAAGCAGACTGGGGGTGACCTCAAGGATATCGTCTCTGGGTTCTGGAAGGGGGTATTGAGACATGGGGTTGCACCATTCTTTAACATCTCGCCAAAGGACCAGGAGGGTGCTGAGGACATGGTTCCCGTACGAAAGCTTGATCTTGGTAGAGGATGAGTAGGAGTCTAAAAGTTATTGTTTTGTCTCGGCGTGTCTCGGCCTGATGCTTCATGTTGCCTGGCACCTATCGGTCCTGTCTAAGTGTTTTCTGAGTTTGCCTTGTCTGTGCCTCCACGCTCTCTCTGTGCCTATCTGGTATCCCGGTTACCGTCGTATGATTCGGAATGTGGACGATCACGGCATGTTAACCCCACGAGCATAGCCTCAACTTTACCGGGTCTTGCCCAACTTCCCGAAGCAGGGTATTGCATCTGTCACAACCGTCGGATTAGGTCGGGCGCAAATTTCAATATTTCACAGTCGCAATATCATAACCAGGATTGATGCCGATTGGATGGATGATAACACAGCCACGGTGGTGGAGTTGGGGGTCGACAGAATCGGTTGGACGTATTTGACGGTGAGGGATGGGATGCCATGTCCTTTTGTCGCGTGGAGGGCGATGCGTTGGTTTGAGGTTGTGTTATTTGGAATCGTGATGTTCACACACGTAAGATTATTGGTGTTGGACTCTGAGCTGTGCCGTAGGTCAACAGCATCGCGTATGCGTATCCTGAGAACTAGCAGATTATCCGGCTAGTCTGACAATGCCTCAGACTGACTCGTCCACGCATTACCTGACTCAATACAACTTGAACATCGCGAGACCGGAAGAGGTAACCTCCGTGTCGAGGCTTAGATGGCCAGCAGTACAAGTCTTGATCATCTGGTTTCAATATCAGAGATCGCCACAGAGTTGGTGTACGTTTGTGGCTTGGAGCTCTACCTGTCAAGCTGAGCTGCCATCGTGATGAGCTCAATGTTGGAGGTGGCTTAGACGTAGCTTCACCTCGGCTCCTCACTTGTTGGCCACATGCTAACTAGGAGCGGTGACAACTCAGCTCGACTTGACAGGTAGTCGTCACGCGGGGATGAGGCAGCCTCACGGGATGTAGCCGAGACTCCATCGAGGCCTCGAGGCACTCCATAGTCAACTCGTCATATCGAAAACCTTTACAGCTGAGCCACCATTTGGTTGCTCGATCTGGCACACCGTTCGGGCTAGCGGTGAATAACTTGAATGTTGACCATGATACCGCTAATGACCCTTGCTGCAGAAAGATGCCTGGTAAGAAAGGGCCAACGTTGATTGGTCAGTCGACTGAGTGGTCGCGTTGCCCAGAACTTGGACAACTCTTTTTCGACGACACGTGAAGAATCATGACGATGCTTTGTCTCTGTTTGAGTAAATGCCCCGAACTTCGAAGCAACGTGTACAACATCTGGCTGCCTCTCGATACGTTCCATGAGGCTGTGCACCGCCACAGATTCTGTTGAGATCCAGGCCTCCAGCCTCAGCTGGCTGGTCGCGGAAAACAGTTGAGCCGCTGCCGTGGTGGATCGGTCTCGGCCTGCCAAGTCACGTCCAAGGGGCAATGTCTCAGTTTGTTCATGATCGACGCTGGGCATCTCCGGCAATTTGGTTCAATGCCAGCCGCGGGAGGTCCTGTTGTGGCAAGTCTGCGCGACTCAGCCTCGAGGACATTTGTCACCCCTCGCACCAGGTTGGCTCTGGTGAAACTGACTTTGTGTCGGTCGACCGAGTCGGCTGCAACAGGGGCAGACAAGATAGAGTGTGCATCCCGTGAAAGCTTGGCCTTGGCCCCGGTCGGTGGGGTACCAATATCGCCGCAGTGGATTTCGAATGGATCGTCAAGGATGAATCCTTGCTTCAACTCCTGACGGAGCTCGCATAACCAGTATCCTCGTCTCGTCAAAGCATGGCATCCCCGATAATATGTGCAGAGATGCCATTGCGAGTAAACGCGTCCCCGGACACAGTGACAAATAAGCTCATCAGCCGGCGAGTACGCAAGCCGCGGCTAGACCGGGGTGAGGGCTAGTTTGATGAGTTTGTCGAATTCCCTGGTATAGAAGCCGGGGTTGAGATTAGCTATGGAATCTCGTTCTCCGTTCTCCGTTGTCAATAGGGGTGAGCGCCTGTTAGACGTCAAGCTTATGGATTCAGTGCGTGTTCGCTCGCAGAAAGAATACGTAGAATACGTACGAATAATCCATTGACACCATCACCGATTCAATGTTCCACGACGTTGAGCGGTCTCGGCGCCAAGTCATGCCACTAACGACCAGCAAGGGGCCGCGTTTAGTGCCTTGGCTTTGCATCCAGATCTCCTGAATTGACACACAGCTTGTGCTCACCTGCTGAATGTACTCAGCCTCTGCTCTGGACTGTACTCAACGTCAAGAGGCCGCTTCGGACGGACGCACCGGTGCTTCTTCTCCATAGTTTATGCACAACTTGAGCATCCAGCGCTTATGGTCCGTAGGAACTCACTGCATCACCAATCAGCCCCGGCAAGGACTTCGGTAGCGCCTGGTCCCTGCTAGAGTAACACTTGCCCGTGCTCCCGTCTCCACCAGCCAATCAGTGGCGGAACCATTTGCACTGCCTCACTCACCTCAACCAAAACAACTTCGCACATCTCCTTCTCGTCTCGTCTCTCCTTCATCGGCCATGCACTCGAGGCCTTGATCATCAATCAACTTGAGCCGCTCCAGGCGAATTCTTTCCTTGGCTTACATCGCTTTGGCTCTACGCCTTTCCTTCATCTATACGGAATCTGCATAGCCCCGTCGCCATGGCAGATGAGTCGAATCCGCCCATGAGGCGTCGCGCGTACGTCAACAGGCCTCCCGTTGAGACTCGGCTGACCTTTAATAGCCCTACAATCACCATCGACACTACAGCTGTCAACCCTAATAACCAGGAGCGCCCCAACTCGCCCATCTCTCCAGACGACGCTGTTAGTCCCACGACGACTGATACTCGACAACTCGAATTGAATACTTCAATGTCTTTCGACAAGGATAGCCGACCAACAAGCCCTCACAATGTCTCGAGTCCCGTCACATCAAAATCTGGCGATGGTGCCGGCTTCTTGGCTGTGCCGCTGAACCATCGATCGCGACAGAATTCAGTCGACTCAGAGGACATGTCCAGATCTGTCTCGTCGCAAGGAGACACCACCGTTGTGGCGTCCAACTCGACACAGGTGGATACGCTCAAGGGATCCGAATATGATCATAAGAAGATTATCAACGATGAGACGGCCTTGAAGCCTGACGTCGGAACAGAGGCCGATTTCGAGGTGGAAAACAACCCATTTGCCTTTACACCTGGCCAGCTTAACAAAATGTTTAACCCCAAAAGTCTATCGGCCTTTTATAAGTTGGGTGGCATGGATGGCCTGGAGAAGGGTTTACGGACTGACCGCAAGGCTGGATTGAGCGTGGACGAAAAGGGTCTTGATGGCCAAGTATCGTTCGAGGACGCGACATCAAAAAAGCACATTACACACCACGCCTCTTCATCAGGAGAAGGCTTTTCAGACCGGTTACGCGTCTTCAAGGATAACCGACTTCCTGAGAAGAAGGGAAAGAGCTTGCTAGAGCTCATGTGGATCACCTATAACGACAAGGTCCTGATCCTGCTTTCCATCGCCGCGGTTATCAGTCTGGCAGTTGGCCTGTATCAGACTTTTGGTGGTGCTCATAAGCCGGGTGAGCCCAAGGTCGAATGGATCGAAGGTGTTGCGATTATCGTCGCCATCGCCATCGTTGTTATCGTTGGATCACTCAACGACTACCAAAAGGAGCGACAGTTTACAAAGTTGAACAAGAAGAAGCAGGACCGCGTCGTCAAGGTGGTTCGCTCAGGAAAGACTATTGAGCTATCGGTTTTTGATTTGTTGGTCGGCGACGTTGTTCACCTTGAGCCCGGTGACTTGGTACCGGTTGACGGAATTCTCATTGAAGGTTTCAATGTCAAGTGCGACGAGTCTCAGACCACCGGCGAGTCTGATGTTATCCGAAAGCGAGGCGCCGACGAAGTGTTTGCCGCCATCGAGAACCACGAAGACCTCAAGAAGATGGACCCTTTTATCCAGTCTGGAGCTCGCATCATGGAGGGTGTCGGTACCTTTATGACCACCTCTGTTGGTGTCTACTCATCCTACGGCAAGACGCTCATGGCTCTTAACGAGGATCCTGAGATGACCCCTCTTCAGGCGAAGCTGAATGTTATCGCCACCTACATCGCCAAGCTTGGTGGTGCTGCCGGTCTGCTTCTGTTCATCGTCTTGTTCATCCAATTCCTGGTCCGCCTGCCTAAGCAGCCTCCTTCGGTCACCCCAGCTGAAAAGGGACAACAATTCCTTAACATTTTTATTGTTGTCGTAACCATTATTGTGGTCGCTGTTCCCGAAGGTCTGCCTCTGGCTGTCACTCTGGCTCTGGCTTTTGCGACAACTCGAATGCTGCGAGATGCCAACCTGGTACGACACTTGAAGGCTTGCGAAGTCATGGGCAATGCCACGACCATCTGCTCCGACAAGACGGGAACTCTCACTCAGAATAAGATGCAGGTTGTTTCTGGAACTATCGGAACTAGCCATCGGTTTGGGGGATCTCGCCAAGGAGATTCAAGCGGTACCTCTACTCCGGTCGACCTCAGTGGCGATATATCCGCCTCCGAGTTTGCCTCTATGCTCAGCGCTCCTGTCCGGGAACTTCTCCTCAAGTCCATCTCTCTCAACTCGACTGCCTTTGAGGGCGACGTTGATGGCGAACAAACCTTTATCGGTTCCAAGACTGAAACTGCCATGCTCATCTTTGCCAGGGCTCACCTTGGCATGGGCCCTGTCAGCGAAGAGCGAGAGAATGCCAAGGTCCTTCAGCTGATTCCTTTCGACTCTGGTCGCAAGTGCATGGGTATTGTCGTTCAGCTGCCCAATGGCAGCGCCCGTCTCTACATCAAGGGTGCCTCCGAAATCATCCTGGCCAAGTGTAGCCAGATCCTCCGCGACCCTGCCGCCGATGACTCGCTCGCCCCCATGTCTCAAGATAACATCGACACCATCAACCATCTCATCGAGAGCTACGCCAAGAGGTCACTCCGAACCATTGGAATCTGCTACAAGGACTTCCCTGCATGGCCTCCTAAGAATGCTGGCCAGGTTGAAGGTAGCACCGAGGTTCCTTTCGAGAATCTCTTTTACAACATGGCCTTTATCAGTGTCGTCGGTATTCAGGATCCTCTCCGTGAAGGCGTTCCTGAAGCCGTCAAGCTCTGCCAGAAGGCTGGTGTCGTCGTCCGCATGGTTACTGGAGACAACAAGATCACTGCCGAGTCGATTGCTCGTGAGTGTGGTATCCTCCAGCCCAACAGTCTCGTCATGGAGGGCCCTGAGTTCCGAAACCTGTCCAAGTTTGAGCAGGAGCAAATCATTCCCCGACTTCACGTGCTGGCTCGATCTTCCCCTGAGGACAAGCGAATCTTGGTCAAGAGACTCAAGGACAAGAATGAAACTGTTGCTGTGACTGGTGACGGCACCAACGACGCTCCCGCTCTCAAGATGGCCGACATCGGTTTCTCCATGGGTATCGCCGGTACCGAGGTTGCCAAGGAGGCGTCGTCCATTATTCTGATGGATGACAACTTCAACAGTATCGTCAAGGCCTTGAAGTGGGGTCGTGCAGTCAACGACGCCGTCAAGAGATTCCTCCAGTTCCAGCTGACTGTCAACGTGACGGCCGTCATTCTGACATTTGTCACTGCCGTCTCTAGCGAGGAAGAGTCTTCTGTCCTGACCGCCGTGCAGCTGCTCTGGGTTAACCTGATCATGGATACTCTTGCTGCCCTCGCCCTTGCCACTGATCCTCCTCACGAGAGCGTCCTGGACCGAAAGCCAGAGCCAAAGGGATCGGGCATCATCTCGGTCACCATGTGGAAGATGATTCTCGGACAATCCATCTACCAGCTTGCCATCACGTTCCTTCTCTACTATGGAGGCCCCAAGGGTGTCTTGCCAACAAAGAACATTCCCAGCAAAGATGAAATCGCGACGCTTGTGTTTAACACGTTTGTGTGGATGCAAATCTTTAACCAGTGGAAGTAAGTATTCTCTCTCCTCTTTACACAGTGACCATCTAACGTCTGTAGCAACCGTCGCCTGGATAACAGGTTCAACATCTTTGAAGGACTCACCAAGAATTGGTTCTTTATCGGCATCAGTGCCATTATGTGTGGTGGTCAAGTTCTCATCATCTTTGTCGGCGGCCACGCATTCCAGATTGCAGAGGAGGGACAGTCCAGCACCCTTTGGGGCATTGCTATTGTCCTTGGCTTTATCTCGATTCCTTTCGGTATCGTGATCCGCCTGGTTCCCGACAGCTTCCTGCTTGCTCTGATTCCCGAGTTTCTTAAGAAGCGGGCCAACAATGTGCCTGGTCTCACCATCTCGGACGAGGAGATGAACATGTATCCCGAGCCGCTGGCGGATGTTCGAGATGAGCTCAACTTTCTCCGAAGAATGAAGGGAGGACGTCTCAACAACCTCAAGTTTGCTATCGCACACCCCAAGGAGGCGGTTGAGATGGTTCGGTCTAGAAGCCCATCTCATTCGCGATCCAACTCTCTCAACGCACCGCAGACACCAACTCAAGACAACCCATTCGAGGGATCGCCGATTGCGACGCCCAGCTCTGGCAAGAGGCCACGATCTACACGATCACGATCCAACAGTGCGCTTGGAGCACCTACGGTGATGGCAGGTATTGTTGCAGCGGGAGTAGCAGCGGGCTGGCAGCCAATGGCTCGATCAGATGAGGAAAGCGACCAAAAGTAGTGTAATAGACGGGTATTGTTATAGTATTGTTTAGGATAGATAATAATGTGAGCAATCGGACAGGACAGGACTCCTATGATGGATGTGGTGTGAGGTTGACTAGGTTGCTACTAGACCGCGTTGAGCGAATGTGTGCATCTGGTGTTTTTGGCATGGGGCAGTGTAGCCAACCAATCAGCCAACTGATGACAGCCATGTTGACAGAGGTGATGAATCAATGTGACTGTGATGGAGAAGGTCAAGAACTAACAATGCAAAAAGAGGCAGGCAAACAAACAAACAATGGAGGTTGAGTCTATGTGTGCATGTCTGACGCAATTGCGACCAGTGACAGCCAGATGAGCACAGTAGGTGGCCGGGTATATGAAATGAATTTGGGTTGAGTTCCAGTGCTTGCCAGTGCTAGGCAGAGGCTTACTTTGCCCTTGGCTAGGCCCCTTGGTTTTCGTTTTCTCCCCTTGTCTCATCTCTACTTCTCTCTCCCTCTCTCTTCTTCTACCATCCCGTCCACGCCGTCACGAGATTTGTTTCCCAGCGACTGATAGAAGCGCTGCGTGACCTGACGGTATTTCCGACTTCCGGTCCGCATTTTACCTGTATCCTCTCAACCTTACATAACACTCGCACAAGCATCGGCAGATAACACTCGCTGAACCCTGTTTCTGTTCTGTTTCTTCTTGCACGGACACTGCAGTTTCGCTTCAACACATTCACTTCTCACATCGCTCTTCTCACCCACCATGAACACCAAACGAGGTGCTGCCAAAGGCGTCTCGCTCTCAAAGCGAAAGGCTCAACCCAACGCTTTTGACAAGCTTGGCGATAACCCGACCGAGGATGAGATCAAGAACGCCGCCGCCAACGTCGCCCTCGCTGAGCTGGAGGAACGTGTCGCTGACGTGCGAGACTCTTGGGAGACTGATTCTCTATTCGAGGATGTCTTTGAAGAGTTGACTACCGATTCCCCTTCAACCGACGGTAAGATTACTCCTTCTCTCAACAACCTCCCTCACTGACCATCAGACCCTCAAGTGTGCACACCCGAGGAGGCTAGCAGACTTCGTCGGGAGCTCCGAGAGTATGGCCCCGCCGTCTTCTGCCAGCGCACCGTCGACGCTGGTCGCTACACGGCCAGGAAGCTCCTCAGCGCCTTTGGCATCCGCGCTCCTGCTTTCCTCGAAGGCGAGCCTGACGATGCCTACTTTAGCCTGCTGTCGCTCGCCATCACACGCGAGCTGTCCAAGCGCGCCAAGCTCACCCGCTACAACACGGTCGAGGACGCCGTCGAGCTCATCAACAAGAGCTCCAACATTGTCCTCATCACCGGCGCCGGCATCTCCACCTCGCTGGGCATCCCCGACTTTCGTTCCAAGGGAACCGGTCTCTACTCCAAGCTGGAGCATCTCGGCCTCAACGATCCCCAAGAGGTCTTTGACATTTCCGTCTTTCGCCAAGACCCCACCATCTTCTACTCGGTCGCCAAGGACATCCTCCCCAGCACTGACCGATACACCCCGACTCACAAGTTCATCGCCATGCTCAACGAGCGCGGCAAGCTCCTGACAAACTACTCTCAAAACATTGACAACCTCGAGGTCAAGGCCGGCGTCCCCAAGGACAAGCTCATCCAGTGCCACGGCTCCTTCGGAACCGCCAGCTGCGTCCAGTGCGGCTACCAGTGCCAGGGCGAGACCATCTTCCCCGACATCAAGGCTGACAAGATCCCCCGGTGCCCACGCTGCATTCAGACCCTGCGCGCTACTGGCGGCGCTCCGAAGCGCAAGCGTTCTGCTGGCGCCGACAAGAAGCGTCGCAGATGGAGCGCCGACGAGAGCTCAGACGAGTCCGAGTACGACATACCCTCAGCCGGCGTCATGAAGCCAGACATTACCTTTTTCGGTGAAGCCCTCCCTGACGAGTTTTCCCGACGGCTCACCGAAAACGACCGCGACAAGGTCGACCTCGTCATCGTCATCGGCACCTCTCTCAAGGTGACGCCCGTGTCTGAGATTGTGAGCTGGCTCCCCGCCCACATTCCCCAGATCTACGTGTCCCGCCAGGCCGTCTCGCACATCAACTTTGACATTGACCTCCTCGGTGACTGCGACGTCGTCGTCGCCGAGCTGTGCCGCCGCCTCGACTGGCCCTTCAAGCACGAGATGATCCCCAAGGGGCAAAAGGTTGACGTGCGCACCGAGCCGGGCTTCAAGAGCCGCCACTTCTTTGAAGAGCGAAAGTAATGATGCATGAAGGCGTGGGAGGCGTTGTGATTTACTGCTTAATGGAAATGGGTATGGAATGGTATGGAATGGAATGGATACATGTAGAGGCTGCTAATAATGTCGGCATCGTCCACATTGCCGTATAGGTTGTTTATTAAAAAATTGCGTCCTTAATCTCAGATACTCTCTCGGCTTTCTCTGACCCATCTGAAGCCTTCTCGGTCCGGTGGCGATAACAATCCGCTTGCCCGCGCCGTGTGTCACATAGTGTGATCATGCCATTTGTTCAAACCCCGCCACGCTATCAAAAGCAATACCCAACAGAGATAAACGCGTTTTAACCTTGGCTTGTTGATGCAAACATTGGTCATGTCCCAATCACGCCAACCACGACTACATCTTGATGGTCGCAGCCCGATGCCGTAGCGCTCACTATGAATGTGACCACCTCTACCTCTACTATTCATTCAACTAGATTGTACGGCCCAAGAGATCGGTCGAACCCTTCCACAACTCGTACACCAACAGAGACATGGAAGCCGGCAACCTCAGGCCTGGCTCGAAGCTGTTCTAGCGATGTGCTAATGGGACAGGAGGTAAAAAGATAACTAGGACCAGGACGAGGAACTGGATGGGCTTGGGTATATAGATACAGACGAGCTTAGTTTACATGAATCAATCTAACTCATTCTCAACGTAAGGAATGATTCTGAGCAGCGGGCCTTCCTCGGGGTCACGGTGGTACCCAGAAAGGGCAATCTTCTTCTCGCCAGCCCCAGTGTTTGTTCAGTCGAGCGGAGGTAGTAGGCGAACGCTAAATACTCTCGAGAGTGAATCGTCAACTCCTCTTGACCGTTCTTCTCAAGTTGTTTTCCATGAGGGGACCCTTGTGTGGCGGTAGTCTTTGTCCCTGGTTGTTTATGATCATATTCATTCAAATCGAGAGCTGCAAGCTGAAAAATGAAACAAAGGGATGCTGGTATCCATGTCAATCAAACGCTGACCCCAAGTCTATTCAAATCTATCGACTACGCTAAATTAAACTCTCATACTTGTCCAATCCCGACTTTTGCCCTGTCTGGCCCGACCCCATGCTTTGACTCGAGGGGGCACTCCAGGTCTGTGGAGAGAGCGCGGGCGCAGCATTCCCAGGAGGTGGAGGAAGAGTGAAGGATGGACTGCGGGAGGGCTGCATGGGCGTCATTGAGTTTAATGCCATCGAGTTCATGGGTGCCGACAGGGTGTTCTTGGCAGCAGACCAGTTCACGGCTCCGGTAGTAGGCTGTATGGGCTGTGTGGGCTGTGTTGGCTGCGTAAAGGTTGACGGCGGCGGAGTAAACGTTGATTGTGGAGGTGCCGAAAATGTCGACTGTGGAGGAGGAGAAAAGGTCGATGGCTGAGGCTGCAGAGGCTGGCTATACTGCGTCGACGACGGTGTCATTGCCTCGAAGCGACCAAGGTCTGGAGTCACTGTCCGGAAAGACTTTTGCGGAGGTTTTGTCGGGTTGTTTGTTGGTGGAGGCGTCGACCAGGAAAATGTTGGCGGTTGAGGGGTGCTGGGCTTCTTCTCTTCAGGGGCACTGGTGGTGGATGGACGTCCCTTGACGAGAGCCTCAAAGTCATTCTCAGACGTGGGCTCAAAGGTTGTGCCTGTGACACCACCAAAGGCCATGAAATCTTCGCTGGGCGTCGTGGTTGTTCCGCCCAGTTCTTGCAGCTTGCGTGTCTGCTCATCCTCGACTTGCCGTGACAGACTCTTAATGAGCTCCATGAACGACTGGAATTGCTTCAGGTTCAGAAGAGGCCCAAGACTCATGCTCCAGAGGATCGGCAAAAGGTCCATGGCGACAAAGTCGGCGTCAGCAACGCCTCCAACAATCCGGAGCACGTCCAAGGCTGCCACCATGACTGCCGGCTCTTTTGTCTTGATAGCCTTGATCAGGGGCACAATCTTTTCCTGCATTGTGTACTTGTCGAGGGCACTGGACGATGAAGTCTTGCTCACCCCATTGAGACCGTCATCTTCACCGTTTGCGCCACCACAGAGAATGACAAATGCTCGAAGACCTCGGACCTTGATGGCGAGACTGTTTGTCTTGCTAAAGACAGTTGCTATCACGGGAAAGAGTTCGTTCTTAATGGTGCTGAAATCGAGAACTGGCAAGACAACCGGTAGGCTTCGCAGGGCCGCGTCGACAATCGAATGAGTCGGGCATTCAATGGCCGCCAAGATGACAGGGAGCATATCTAAATTGTCAGCTGGTTCAGATGAGTAGGCAGGTTACTCACCATCTTTAAACTCTTTTCCGGAGCAGTTGCTGGAGATGGAGGAAATGTTTTCGAGGACAACCATTAGTCCTGCATCTCTGGCTGGGTCCTTTTCTTGCTGCTTGGCGTTGATGACGAAGATATCCCTCAGCGATGGCCGGACCTTTTCTCCAAAAGCACGTCTAGCAGACGGAAGCAAGTCTAGGATTTTGAACACGTTTTGAAGGATGAGTGAGAGAAGCTCCCGGTCCTTGAGTTCCTCAATCAAGGCCGGAAGAATCTTCTTTTCCATGACCGACTTGGGAAACGAGGGCAGGACCTTGTTGAGACCCCGCATGAACTGAGCCTTTTCGTTGGCAGTCTTGGCGGGGAACGAATCAAGGAAACGGATTGTAGAGACAAGGACATTGTCGAAATACTCGCTCTGCTGGAATTCTCGTGCAGTCATTCTCTGAGCGGGCCGTCTCGTGATGAGTCGAGGAAGGACATCGTGAGAGAGTTCTCGGGGGAGGGGCCGAGATGAGAGGTAGTTGTTTGTGACGGACGGGACACTCGAAGACGACGAAAACAGTCGCTTGTATGTGGACAAGCTGCCGTGGCATTCGAGGGGAGAAGCATGAGGAGAGTTGTAGAGGGCGACCGACAAGAGTCCAAGAGAAAACATGTCAGCTGAAGAGTTGAGGTTGCTGTCGACGACGAAATCGGGCGAGGTATAGTCGAGGTTGAGCTGGACGGCCTTCGGTAATCGGGGATCCATGTTCAAGACCTCGTACAGACTAATTCCTTGGATCGATGTCGGCTTGTCGGAGCCATCAGGGGGGCTGCAAAAAGCGAGGCCGCTTATCTTCCAGTCAGACTGCGATTGTTAGTCAAGTCACCAAAGGCTGGGTATCTACATACTTTGGCGTTGATAAGGACGGCATCCGGTGTGAGGTTGCCGTGGACGAGGCCGGCATTTTCGTGCAGAAACTCCAGTGCCTTGCTGATTTGGAGGAGTCCTTTTTGAATCTCCAACTCGTCAATCTCGAGCTCCCTCCGTCGCTTTACTCCATCCGAGTCCTCAGTCACAAATCGACTTGATCTTCCACCAGGTCCAACTCGTTCTTGCTCGTCCTTTTCGTGTAGCACGCTCGACAATGATGCTGTCACGGCTTCGGTGACAAATTGCAAGCCACCTCCTCTTGTGTCTTCGACAGGCTCCACCAACTCCAAGATACTGGGATGTCTGAGCTTGGCCAGACTCGACGCCTCTTTTCGCAACCGCTCGACAACCTCCTCTACCGTCTTTTTGAATGAGGCCGCTCCGGAGCGACCCAACGAGCTGCCATGGCTGTCTAGGGACTTTTTGTCAAAGACAAAGACGCTGTACGACTTGCCGGTCGACTTTTTCTTTGCATCGTAAATCTTCCAGGGACCAGCCGTCGAAGTCGGATTCGAAGAGATGGTGTAGTTTCCGGTGATGTTCGTGGCCGAGATGGACTTGAACGCCGAGGAGAACATGTTGTTGTCGTTGCGATGCGATGCGTCGCGACCTATGCATGACGTGAGGACAAGTATCGAAGGGACCTACCATGCCCGATAAACGATAAGCCTGATGAGGTAAGGCGCTTCCTAGGGCGCGTTCAGGTCCCACCCACGTTTCCTTCCTGCGGCTGCGGCTGCGGCTATCTAGGAACCTGGGGATACCTGGCTGGCGGCCCAACGCGGCTGCAAACGCCTGGAGACGGCGTCCCTAGAAGTACCCTATCGCGAAGGGCAATTTGCAATCCTCCGATACACCTCCGATCTAGGTACTTAATTATCGGTCGAGCCCCAGCTCTTTGCTCATCACCACCACCGCAACCATGAGCTTGAGACCACTTCTTCGCTCCACTCTGAGGAGCTCATTGCCTCGCTCTAGCTTGCGATGCGCTCGCTTTAGCATCAAGGCAGAGGCTGCCTCTACCGCAAAGCCCTTGGGTCTTGATCCTTCGCGACTCTCCGTCACCAAGACCTCCCACCCCAAGAGTCTGAGCAAGCCTGAGACTCTTGTCTTTGGCCGGGAGTTTACTGGTAAGTCCCTCCTACTTTTTCAAGACCAAGCTGACCATCAGACCACATGCTCGCGATCGAATGGACTCAAGAAGATGGATGGTTGGACCCCAAAATCACTCCCTACCAGAACCTCTCCCTCGACCCTGCGACTTGCGTCTTCCACTATGCCTTTGAATGCTTCGAGGGCATGAAGGCCTACAAGGACAAGAATGGCAAGGTCCGATTGTTCCGACCCGACAAGAACATGGCCCGATTGAACAAGTCGGCCGCTCGTATTGCGCTCCCCACCTTTGAGCCCAAGAGCTTCATTGAGCTCATCTCGAAGTTTGCTCAGCTCGACTCTCGCTTCATTCCTGATAAGCGAGGTTACTCTCTCTACCTCCGACCTACAATGATTGGAACCCAAAAAACACTTGGAGTCGGTGCCCCTGGCTCCGCTCTTCTGTATGTGATTGCATCGCCTGTTGGCCCTTACTATCCTACTGGCTTCAAGGCTGTGTCACTAGAGGCCACCGACTACGCTGTTCGAGCTTGGCCCGGTGGTGTCGGTGACAAGAAGCTTGGTGCCAACTATGCGCCATGCATTCTGCCCCAGCTTCAAGCTGCTAGCCGTGGTTTCCAGCAAAATCTTTGGCTCTTTGGCGAAGAGGAATACGTCACCGAGGTCGGCACCATGAACATGTTTGTCGCTCTTAAGAACAAGGAGACTGGTCAAAAGGAGCTTGTGACAGCTCCCCTCGACGGTACCATCCTTGAGGGTGTCACTCGAGACTCTGTGCTCGCGCTTGCGCGTGAACGTCTGGTTCCTGAGGGCTGGAAGGTTAGCGAGCGCAAGTACACAATGAAGGAGCTCGCCGAGGCTTCCAAGGAGGGCCGATTGCTCGAGGCGTTTGGCGCTGGCACTGCTGCCATTGTCAGCCCCGTGCGATCCATCTCCTGGAAGGGCGAGCTGGTCAACTGCGGACTTTCCGAGACTGAGGAATCTGGTGAGATTGCCCTCAAGATGAAGGAGTGGATTGAGGGAATTCAGTACGGTGACGAGGAGCACGAATGGAGCTATGTTGTAGCGTAGATAATGCGTTGAATTGTTGTTGCGGTTGAATCCGCGCACCGTAATGTACATCTAGTCCTTCTTGGCTGGGTCGGGCAGGATACCCTCCTGCTCTAATCTCCTCCGTGCCTCCTCGAGTGCCCAGGTAGAAACGCTGTCCATCATCAATCGTCAGTATTCCCGGCGTACAGCAATTGGCCGTGGCAAATCACTCACGTCGTGTCGGGTTTGAAGGCGAGGGCGACGCCTGTAGCGACGAGGCTTCCGAGGAAAATGTACATGGGCCACTCCCAGCCCTCGGGCTCAGCCTTCTCGCCGGGCTTGACACCCCAGAGCCATCCGGTGGGAGGTTCGAATTGGTGCTCGCCACCACCTCCTCGTCGTCGGGCGGTAACGGAGAAGCCCCGGGAGGGCTGTCGGGGGTATCGAACGGCGCGGGCTGCGCGGAGGGGCGCGACGGCGGCGCGGATGATTGCCATTGTATCGTCGAGGGTCAATCGGCGATGGACGGCGGGGTTGTGATCAATGTTGAAGGATGGAGATGGTTGAATTGAGGTTGCCGGTAGATCGGGAGCTAGTCACGTGGTTGCCAAGAGTACGTACCGGTACCTGCCGCGACGGTTTGAAGACGGGATGGATTCCCACTGCAGGACCCCAAGGTCACCAACCACGTCTAGTTCATTCATCATCAATTGTCCGTTTAGAATTCGATTATTTGCATGTTATTGCACTTCTTCATGATTACATTTGGCATCTGGTTACGGAGCAAGCGTTCGTCATTATTGGAGGAAGGCATCAGTTGTCTACTATACACTACAACTATCACATCAATTGTATCAATTCTAACCATCTCCCATCTACCCATCAATCATCAGCATTCATCAATCAATCACTAAATCCCATCTTGTCGTGTAATCCCAATGCTCCATTCCTGCTCTGCGGCTTGGCAGTGCACGTCCTTTGCGCCCAAGGTGGGCCACACATGTCACATCATTCAAATGCCTAAGAATGATCCTGCTTGACATCTCGCAGTTTGCTCATTGTTTTCTTCGTCTACATGCTAACAAGCAGTCGACATCAAATCGCGACCGATGGAAAGGACAGCAGCAGGCCAGCTGGGGAATCGACTAGGCAATCGACAACGGATTCAAGACGAGACGTCAATAGCCTCGATTATCAAGCCAACATCCACGACAATCAATACATTGACAATACGCCATCTAGGTATCGGCAACAATACTGGAGTGTCAACAGAACCTCCATCAATAGCGTCGCAGTCATTTACGAGACAAGCTAAACACCATGACGGAGTATTCCGACGCCAATCTAGACCCAAGTGGGGTCTGTCTCCGACCTTCGTTTGACTCCAGACGAAGTTCAGTCGTCAGCATCATGCAGATTGATCAAATCATTTCCGATGACCGAATTAACATGGAGACGTATGGCGTCTCCGAGATGCGAGATGGCTTCTTTGATGCCCTTTTCTTGACACCGGAGCCTCTGACGCCGGAAGAAATTGAGGACAAAGCAATCTTACCCAAGGAATTCGAAAAGAGTCACCCTTTATCGCCCAAAGCCTTTTTTCCTCGACAACTCCATGAGCTTCGATCTGTGGTTCGAAAGGTCACAACTACGAGATCCGGAATCAGGCTACTCAAATCTTTTCTCGCTTTCTTTCTGGCTTATATCCTATGTCTGGTGCCCACAGTGTCTAACTGGCTTGGCCGATATGACTACATCATGGCTATATCCGTCATCCTCAATCATCCAGCACGCACATTTGGATCTCAAGTGGACGGTGCTATTTTAACCATTGTTGGGACGGCTTGTGGGCTGGCATGGGGCATCATTGGTCTTTTGCTGTCCACTTCAACTCTTGCTGCTAAAGTTGGATATGGTGGCATTTTGACTCTGTTTCTTGCCCTTTTCATGGCGAGCATTGCGTACATCCGTACATTTTTTATTCGCTTCTATCAAGCTGTCCTTTGCGCTGGAATAGCTGTTACCTTTACGACTCTCGCCGAGACTAGCAGTCTAGATATCAAGTGGCCCAAGTTCCGAAGCTATGCCATTCCCTGGCTTTTGGGACAAGCAATCGCCATGGCTGTTAACTGCCTCATATTCCCTGACGCTGGGAATCGTCCTTTGGCCGCTGCTCTTGACAAGTCGTTCAGGACGATGCAGGTATGCTTGCATATCTCAGACCTCGTATCCAAGCTAACAGTTCAGGAATCCCTCATCATTCCACGTCCGAGAAACACAAGACTCAGGCGAAGACTAGCCAAAACCTTCATGGACATGTCTCTTGCGTATCGAGACATGAGGATCGACATAACCATTACACGATTCCGTCCAGTGGACGTACGAGAGTTGCGGAACTTGGTGCAGGGCGTTGTACGAGCCCTTCTTTCCATGGACACGGATACAGACTTATTTGAGGACTGGACGACTCCCGAGATTATTGTCGGCGGCCCCGATTCAGACGACGAGTCGATTGACGCGGGTCGAAAGGTTGCCCGAACTCTCTCTGCTCCTACACGAGAAGTCCTCGCCTGCATGTCAGAGAGCATGCAAAGATCTCATGCAGCTTTGATGGATCTGTCTGGATGGAGAAAGCATTTTGGTCCACCTCAAGACGCCTCCTCAGACCTCATACCGGTTCAGGCGCGATTCAACAACGCTCTCGTAGCTTTCGACGCGGCCGAGTCAAGCCTCCTCGCTAGCGACACCACCGAGTCATACGATAGTCAAGCAGTAGAGCTTTTCGTCTTTGCGAGACACGTCCGTGAAGCGGCAGCAACCATTGTCAATCTCATGAACAAGGTTCATGAGATGCACCTCCACTCCAACCGCAAGAGACTCAACCTCCCAACATATCCCCCTTGGAAGGCCATATACAGAACGAATGCCCAGGTTCGACATGATCGCGGCGGTGTCACTGCCGGTATGTACCAGGCAACGTTTGCAGAGATTGCGCAACTTCTCGAGTCTGCTAAGGTGGGTAAGGAGCATCGTCAGAGTTATGAAGCGGTTACCGGACCAGAGGAACCCAGCATTCGGGGACAGCCAGCGTCGAGGAGAGACAAACTTGGATACAGAATTTGGACAGTCCTGCATCGCCTTCAAGGGTTCGAGAGCAGATATGCGCTCAAGGTGGCCATTCTCACTTCGGCATTGGCCCTTCCTGCGTGGTTGAGCAACGGATCATGGTGGAATCGATACGAAGCTTGGTGGGCTGTGTGCATGGGTTGGATCATGATTCACCCCCGCGTTGGAGGAAACGTTCAGGACCTTTTCACTCGTGCCTTTGCCGCAATTCTCGGAGCAGCGTGGAGTGGTGCGGCCCATGCAGCCGGCAACGGGAATCCATATGTGGTAGCAGTGTTTGCTGCTATATACATGATTCCCATGATGTATCGCTTCACTCAGAGTTCCCATCCGGTATGCCGATACACCTTGCTTTGATTGACCTGACTAACAATGACAGCGATCCGGTCTTGTCGGATGTCTCTCGTTTACGGTCATTTCTCTCAGCTTGCGAGACCATCCAGGCGTATCATCAGCAGCACTCCAAGGAGTACACAAAGGTCTGGTATTTTTTGTCGGAACAACCACTCCTATTGTGGTCAATTGGTTCCTTTGGCCATTCGTGGCTCGACATGAACTCCGATCTGCTCTCTCGTCAATGCTCTTCTTCATGAGCGTCATGTACCGAAGTAAGTGTGCATATTCTCCTCATACCAACTCTGCTAATTGTCAGATGTCGTGGCGAATTACGTCTACTTTGATGAGGGCAAAGACCCAACTCCGGAGGTTATCACACGATCTGAAATGCTCGAGAGTCGAATGCGCGAGGGCTTTGTGAGGATCCGGCAACTCCTCGTCATGACCCGTCATGAACTCCGCCTGCGTGCCCCCTTCGATCCGATCCCGTATTCGTGTCTGGCTGCGTCTTGTGAGCGCTTCTTTGAGTATCTCATTGCTGTTCGTCAGTCAGCTCTATTCTACAACCCAAACTATATCCGAGACAACCCCGTGGCCGCCGAAAAGCTCCTCAGTTACCGACGAGACGCCGTTGCTGCCATCCTCGGCAACCTGTACATTCTCGCTGGTGCTCTGAAATCACAACGCAAAGTTCCTGTAAGTTAGCGTCCCTGCAGTCAGCAAATCTCAGCTCATGTTGCCACAGCGTTATCTCCCCAGTGCTGCGGCTGCTAGAAAGAAGCTCCTCCACAAAAGCGCCGAGGTTGCACGA
Source organism: Fusarium keratoplasticum (assembly GCF_025433545.1). NCBI lineage: Eukaryota > Fungi > Ascomycota > Sordariomycetes > Hypocreales > Nectriaceae > Fusarium > Fusarium keratoplasticum. The sequence goes on along the minus strand of NC_070530.1, from coordinate 3,255,182 downwards.
GAAATGGCCGAGAGTCCCGAGTATCGCGAGCTTGAACGGCAGAAGACGTGGAGTGATATTTACAGCTACTCGTACAACGAGAGTCTGACAGGCTGCGTTGCTCAGCTGGAGGAGCTCGAAAGGTTTACCAAGCTCATTGTCGGAGAGAAAAAGTACGTCGATGTTCTTGTTGATTGATTCATGCTAACAACAGTAGCTTTGAAAGCACGTGGAGCGCTGAACTTGTTGAATAATGGGTAGTTGATGTGAAGACTTGTAAACCTGATGGGCTCCTGTACATTACGAGTAAAATCGATTTACGTCTTAGACATATATGCTCAAGTATTTACTAATAATAATCCCAATACCTATCAAAACCTCTTCACATCTTAGACAAATATGCTCTCCCCTTGGATTGGTGCCTAATGTTACGGGTTTTGATGCTGAATCTCAGAGGTATACCTCGCGGAGCGAGACGTGGGCCATTGGAGTTGCTTGACATGGAATAAAGACTTGTGTATCAAGTAGATAGGTATGCATATGGTTCTTTAAGATAGGTACCCATGTGTTTGTCTGCAGTCCTGCCTATAGCCAAGTGACAGACAGACTTATTCCACGTCGGTGTTAGGCAGCTGGCGGCCAGCTGTTTGGATTTTGGCATTGAATTCCGTTGGGCGGCGTGAATCATACTTCGATCACTAGATAAAACAATAATCTCTTCTCTTCCTTCCAGCTATTCCTTTCTTTTCCATACCAACTAACCCCCAGCCGCAACCGCAACCGCAACCACATCCCTTCACTCCAGCATGGAGACTTTCGACTATGTCGCACGGAGGTATCTTGTCCACCAAGGCGTTTTGCTTAGGGCTGTGGAGGAGGGCGATAGACCTGTCATCATGGCCTTGATACAGCGAATCCAAACTATCTGTGATGAGACGATCACACTTCTTTCAGACAAAAAGGAAGAGCTCGTTCGAGAACAGAAAGAGTTGCTCCAAGAAACACAGATCAAACTGAACGCCGAACTTGAGAAAACGACCGCCACTCAGCAGAAACTCCTGGGTGACCAACAGGATCTCGAAGCGCGTGAAGAGAGTCTCAGGGAGGCCCAAGCAAAGCTCAACCAAGACCTGGACCAGATCAAGAACGACCGAGCGAAAATCACCGAAGACCAGGCGAAGATTGCCCAAGTCCGGACGAGAGTTATCGAAGATCAAGCCAAGGTCATCAAGGATAGAGCGGAAATCACCAGTCAGCAGGCGACACTACGAGAGAAGGAAAAGAAGTTTCTCGAGACTCAGGAGAAGGCAAAGGAGAACCATGCCAACTTCAAACGCCAGGTCGAGCAGCAGGCCAACGAGAAGTGTGAGAAGCTACTTGACGAAAAAGAAAAGCTTATGAAGGAGCAGAATCGACAAACAATCCAGGACAAGAAGGAAAAGGTCGACGCGCAATACGAGAAACGGTCCACCAACAGAATCACCAAGAAAGAAGCAGACCTGGACACCAAGTACGCTCGACGCAGTGAGGAGTTGAACAAGGAGAAGCAAGACACCATTGCCACACAAGATACTTTGAAAAAGTCTATCGAAGCGATCAAGTTCCTCGATGATTCCCTCAATACTCTATCACCGCAACGGCTGGGGCAGTCCGAGGTTGTTGGGACCCTACTCCGTCGACAGAGCCAGGAGGACGATTTAACCAGGGCATTGCATCACACTCACGACACCGCAGCAGACAACTACTCTCAGCTTGACTCTGTCACCAAGTCTCTTGAGGAAGAGCGGGGACGACACGAAGAGACCCGTGCAGCTTTGACATCGGCAGACAACACCCTCACGGAACTCAGAGGTCGCATCGCTGGTCTGGAGGGTGAGAAAGCCACGCTTGAGGCTCGCCTACGAACGACAGAGGAGCAGCTCCAGCAGCAGGCCAAAACTCTTGAGGAGAAGAGCAAGGAGCATGAGAACGACAAAGAATCCCTTAGAGTCTTGAGATCCGCTCAACGTCAGGACGCGAGGCGTAAGCGCGCCAGAAGAGAGGCTGATAAAGGCCCAACGTTTTGGTACCGGACGATGAAAGACGCCACCGAGGCGCTCGACTTATTCTTCGTCGCGAGATTCTGTTCCATGAATTCGAATGAGTTGGTCCCCCGTCTTTGGGACGTTCTAGACGACGGATCGCTGTACAAGCGTCTCCTCGGATTTCACAACAACGCTCAGCCATCCAACTGGAGATGCCTCAGAACGCTTGTGGCCAAAGGGTCGTTCGTGGCAAAGCCTCTGCCTGAGACCGGCTGCCCTCATCACCCTTCTGAGGAGAAGTGTCTGCAAGTCCGCATTGTGGAGGAAGAAGGGGGCAGAGCCATGGACTTTGATAGTAGTTAGAATTGTCATTAGCAAAGACTCGAAGTTCAACCATTCAGCTAGATATGCTACTAACACATGGATTAGGAAGTAATTGTTCTTTTAGTTGATTGATTCATGTTAACAGCAGTAGTTTTCAAAGGACCTGGAACGCCGACCTTGTCGAAACCTAATCCAATGTTTGATGCTTGCTCATCGCCTAACTATATGCGCCGTTGGTCATTTCATTCAAGATGTCCCTCGTAATCAGTTTCCCCTTTAATAACGCCTTATCGCTGATCCTGGCCTTTCTGGGTGATGGCCTCCGATTCTCCTTGCCCTTTCTGGGCGTCTTCTTTTGTGGGCTGTGTGTCGTGAGTTGTGTGCCCATGTCCTCAAAATAGTGGTTCTCGAGTCCGTCAGGGGGCATGTCATAAATCCAGTTTCGATCCTCCATCAGCGAGATGAATCTGCTGAGCATATTCTCGCTGCCGCTGCCTTTGAGCGTCGTCTTGCTTCCAATCACGAGGAGCTTCGTCTTTGCGCGGGTAAAGGCAACGTTGATTCTCCTCCAATCCTTCAACAGGTCGCCAATGTTGCAGGCCTCGTTGCTTCGCACCAGACTCAAAACGATCACCTCCTTGTCTCGTCCCTGGAAGCGGTCTGTCGTGTGCATCTCGACTCCGGCATACCCTTTGAGCTTTTCTTTGAGCAGGAATAGCTGCGCTCGGTAATGTGTCATGACACCGATCTCGGACTCCGGAACTCCTACTGTCAAAAGACTGTCGACCAGTTGAGAAACGATGCGGACCTCAGCCGAGTTGACAATACGGTTGCCTTGAGCCTCCTCGCGGACCTGTGGCAAAATAGTGTCGGTGTTGATGAATCGCACGCGAGCTTCGCTCTCGAGGAGGTCATATAGCCAGCATCGGCCTGGTGCAGCGCAAAACGATCGAGGAGTGGCGGCGTGAAAGGTTGATGCATCATAGTGTCGCTGCTTGAGAGCGTCCATTCTGGGAATGTCGAGCTTTCTTTTGCGAAGCTTCTCCGTGCCACATCGGAGCTTGCCATTGTAGATAAGAGTGTTGCTGAGAGTCATAATATCCTCGCACATGCGGTATTGGTGTTCCAGGTTGACAACCGACTGCGGATGGGTGTCTGAGAGAAGCTTGAACAGACTGACATCGAGACCTCCTTCGCGCGCTTCTTCGTTTCTCACAACTGGAGGAAGCTGGTTGTGATCGCCCACGAGGACAAATGTGCGAGCCATCCGGATAGGCCCAGCACAAATTGGCAGGGTGATTTGAGATGCCTCGTCCACGATGCAGTAGTCAAAAGTACGCTCGTGAAAGATGGGATGGTTGATACCAAGACACGTCGTCCCGACAATTGGTGTACCGTGCCAGGCATCCTTGATTTCGTCAAACGTCTTCATAGGCTGCCCTGCAAGGATGGCAAACTCTTGGACTTCGGGATGCACCTTGGCAGGGGCTCCGAGGCGGAGGATAGGTATCTTGTCTCCTTTGAGCTTGAGCAGGATATTGTCGACAGCCGTGTGAGTGTGCGAAGTGAGGAGGACACTCTTCCCCTGAGACGTCAGAGCGCGGATGATGTGGGCAATGGTTGTTGTCTTGCCAGTTCCCGGCATTCCCAGAACGAGAGCATAGTCTTGAGCGCTCATGACCTTTTCGATGGCCCGGTGCTGGTCAACGTTGAGGCTGTCTCGGTCTGATATGGTATACTGTGTTGGAACACTCTTGAATCGTGGGGCTTGGAGGTCAACAATAAGTCGTCGGATCTGTCTCGACCCAAAGACATCGTCGGCCATCATCTGAACCAGGTTATTCCGGACAGTCGCCATTCCGTTGCTAAACTCATCTTGGTCCAGTCGGTATCGGATTGGCGGCTCCTTGATCTTGCCATGAGTCTCATCCTGGGTAGCTCCCTCGTGGGCAACCTCCATGATGCTAGCAAAGGTCTGGTTATCGTTCTCATCGAAACCTGGTTGTCGAATTCGTGCATTGTGTAGCCTTCGATCAACCGCCACGCTGATTCTTCGTCTCTTGACTGCCGTGACGTAGCCAATGGCCAGCGCAAAGTGTCCCTCTTCGTCAGAAACCACAATTGGCTCTCCAACCGTCAGCTCCGATTCGAGGAATGAGAAACCTGCGGGGTGGTTCTGCTTCACAAAAGTGTAGTGGAAGCGGTTAATCTTTGGGTTGTCTGTATCAACAGACGCTGAGCCCTCTTCAATAATGACATCGCCAAAGCACCGCGACTTCTTTTCTCGCTCAGCGCTTGTCATTGTCCAGAGTTCTCGTTTTGTTTTCTGGCCCTCCTTTTCCTCCTTGGTGAGAAGATTCTCCCACTTGACAAAGAATTCCTTGTGGTCTGGAGTGAGGTGCTTGACTAGTTCATCAAACTTTTCATTCATCCCACTTGACTCCCCATCGCCGTCGTCTGCTAGTCGGTGATAGATGAAACACGATGTCTTGGCGTAGCACTTTCCACACATGTGCTTGCTCTTGAGCATCGGGGGTAATTGAACGCTTCTCTCTCGGACGTAGCATGCTAGCTGGTTGCGTTGCATAATCATGTGTCGAAGTTCATGTCGGATAGCAGGGATGCGCATCGTTTTCGACGTCTCCATGTAGTAAAGAATACCGTAGGCGATCTCAATGTCGTACCGGTCTGATAGTAAAAGTGTATAAAGGGCAGTCTGTGCCATGTGGTTGCTGTTTGCGTGTTTGCCAGTTTTGACTTCAAATGGGACGGTCAAAGTCTTGAAATCTTTGCCGTCTTGCATTGCAACTTCGACTGTCGCGTCAATATTGCCTTTGAGTCCGTACATTGGTGACCAGACGTGCTCTTCGACATCCAGCAACTTGGTGACAGCCATGTTGGCCTTTTTTCCGTTTCGATCCTCGATGACAGCATCCTCTGTTGGCTGGGAGGAGACAAAAGCACCAGCCCAATAACTAAGCTCGTTCATCTTTGACTGAAGATGCTCTCTGGCTGATGCCAGACCAACCTTGATGGTATAGAGGTCCTCGACATGCTTGTCCGTGATTCGATCAATAACCGAGCACAAGAATGGGAGATCCCATCTGTTGGCCAAGAGTGCCTCTTGAAATATCTCGTGAAGCATGGTTCCATAGATAAGTGGCGGCGTTGGGGGACTTGTGGCTTTGACTCGGTCTTGAAGCACAGCACGACGCATGCAACCAAAAGAGTCAGCCACCACGGTTGCCGATATAAGCTGATCGGGGTGTAGAATAAGGAGGTTATGGGCATCATCAATGATGCATTGCCCTCTTGGTGTAAAGTTGCCAATAACGTGGACGTAAGCCTGTGGATGAGCTGGCGTGTCATACCACGAACCCCTGAGATGGAGAGTCCTCATCTCTTTGGAGTTGTCTGCTTGGATAAGAAGGATCTAAAAGGTCAGCTACATCCCACAATTCAAGACAAAACTCACCTTTTCCGGTCGGGCATGCCCTTCCATGTATTCTCCTTCCAACACATTCGTCACCAGGTATCGCTGAATTGTCTTTTTCCGTCTCTACAGTTCTTAGCATGTGCGGTCCTCCTAGGTTCTTCGACGTACGTCCGGGCAGTTAACTGCTTGGGTTGCTGCGAGTTCCACGGCCTCAAAGTCAAAGTCGCCGCCAAAGGGGTCACCAAACTCGTCATCTGGGTCGGGGTCCACCGGGGTAATGGTTTGGGCCTGTTCCACAGAGGTAAGGAGGTCTTCAGCGTCGTCAAAGATGTCATCGTCCAAGTCATCAAACTCGTCAAGCTTGTCTGGGGTGTCTGGGGTGTCTGCCGGTTTTTCTGCCTCCGGTTCGTCCAGTTTCCTCTCCAATGGTTGGGCTGGGAGCTCAGGCTCTTCCTTGTGATCCAGTTGGGTCGCGTTGATGCTCGCTTCGAGCTGCATTATGGTATCGTCGTCAAAATCGTCAAAATCATCATCGCCGTAATCAGAAGCCGGTGACTTAGGTCGCGGAGAGCCAGTGCTAGTGGCACATATCCGCCTCTTTTTGGGAGAAGGAGACTGATCGTTCCCGTTGATGCTACTAGTCACCGTATCGAGCAGAGCAGTCACCAAGGAAGACTTGGCCTCCATCTCTTTCTCACTGTTGAGACTTCCTGATGTCGATCTCTCCACTCTTCTCCTTTTTGGCCAGTTTAGGCCACAACTTATTGCTCGTCGGAGGTTGGCTTCGTTCGGTTTTGGTCTTGGCGATGAAGAAACCATCAACTGTGCTAATGTGGGATTGGTGAGTCCAGGGGCGTTCTCGGAGTTTAAAGAGTATCGGTCCCAAAGCTCAAGCGTCGGATCTGCGTGCGGTGACTTCAAGGCTTGTGCCAACTTCTTGACGTTGACGGAAGGGGTCTTTTCAGGGGCGGGCGACGAGACTGGAGATGAACTTCTAGCACGTTTTCGTCCCTTCCTAGACATCATGGGAGACAAGGCGGAAAGGTAGAGATTATCCGGCCTGCTATCCCAGAGCAGTCGGTCGTTTGGCGAAGTGTTGTTCTCATCTTCGGTACCTGTAGGTCCAAGCAGATCTCTCCAGGTCAGGTGAGTTGCAGGTGTTTCTTGCACTTGGGGTGCAGATTCCTTGGTTCCCTCGTCGTCGGGTTTGGGATGATATTGAAACTTGTTGAGCTTGTTCTTGGTAACCTCGGATACTGGTGCTCGTGGCTTTGGTGTCTGAACAGGGTTGCTTCTCGATCGTTGCCATGGCGAGCGCTGTAGACAGTTAGTGGAGCACGGAAACGCACTCATCATCATACCTTAATCCGGCCGACTTGATCAGAATACGACTTTTGCAGAGGCATGACTGCAAAACTTGAACATCCCAGCAATTGAGGTGGGATGTCAAAGGGAGACGCGCTATGTTTAATGGTTGAAGCGCGTCGCGATACGCGCCTGCTTTGATGCCAGGTCACGTGCCTTATCGATAAAGCTGCAGGTCCATCCCCCACCTGCGTCACCATTCATCGAGTCGTCATCCGATATCCGGTTCAACTTCACGTTTCAATTGAATTCGTCAATTGAGCAACCATGAATGCCCCCAGTGGCCCGACCCGCGAGGCTTACAAGCACTCGATGGAGGAATGGCGCCAGCAAGCTCTAGCTCAGCGCGACCAGTACCAACCGAGGGTGCAAGACCAGATCAACCGACTGTTCCATGAATACTCCCCTCCCTTCTACGTCTCGCTCATCGGGTACAAGCGCGATTGGAACCTCCTCGTCGCGACCTCTAGAGTTTCCGGATTTGCGTCGACTCTCGGGCGAGAGCTCGAGGACCAAGAGGTTAAAGCAATCGCCGAGTACACCCTCAACAACATCCACAACAATGCCGCCGCCAAGTACATCACCGTCGGACTCGCCGCATACATGACCTACCGAGGCCGCCACACCTGGCAATTCCCATTTTACAAGCCCAAGCTAGGCGGTCGATTCAACCCCAACGAGGCGACGAGCATCTTTACCAACAAAAAGATCCGCGGTCGATACCCACGATTCACATGGCACACACTGCGATTTACAGCATATGCCGCCGTCACGATGCTCATGGTTGAGCCCGTCTTCCGCACTGTCAACTTTATCCGAGTCGAGAGCGCCATGGCGCAGGATTCAAGGCTAGAGCAGTTCACCAAGGATGCAAGCAAGCGAGTCGAGCAGGTCATGGCCAATCCTACTTCGGCAAGGGTGCCTTTCAAGAACAATACACCAAAGGAAGAGGGTTCGTGGGGCAACGAAGATACCGATCGCTCAGACCAGCCTCGCTACAACATTCCCTGGAACAGAACACAAGTCCCTACACAGCAGACACAGGAGAGCCAGTCTGATGATCATGATTGGGATGTCCTCGATGATGATGATGCCTCGCCCGTTGCCTCCTCCGCTCGAAATCAGCCCGTCAGCTCCGTCTCTGGGTCAGCATGGGATCGCATTCGACAGCAGTCTCAGCAGCCTCAGACTCAACAGGAACCTCGTGGCTGGGCACCAAAATCAGAGCCGCAGAGTTGGGGAAGCTCTACAAATTCTAGTGACAGCTACTCGTTCAGCAGTTCGGACGAGGAAAAGTCCCTGGCTAAAGAACAAGCCCAACAAGAGTTTGACAAGCTTGTCGAGAGGGAGAGAAGAGGCGTCGATGAAGATAAGTGGGGACGTAGGTAACGATTTGTATTGTACTTGCTATTGTATATTACCAATCATTGGATTACTCCATAAATGAATGTATTGTACGGGTCTGGCGTCCTCTATTACTGCTTCACTTGGTCAGCGACCTCAACTGGGTCAACTGCACCATCCTTCTTTTCAACCGTCGTCTCTAGAATACTCTCACCAGCTGTGTTGGCGACGAGCGTCTTTTCCTCTGCAGGCTTGTCCTCTTCAGGCTTGATCTCTTTGGGCGCTTCGGGCTGAGGTTCAGGCTCCTTGGATTCAGCTGCAGGCTGAGGTTCCACGGCGGGCTCCTGAGGAACGGGCTCTGCAGACTCAGCCTCAACCTCCGGTTCAGGCTCTGGCTTTGTAGTCTCAGTCTCAGCCTGAATCACTTCAGGTTCGACTTCTGCAGGCTGTTCTACAGGCTCTGGAGCCTTGACCTCTGGCTTAACCTCATCCGACTTGACCTCCTCCGGTTTGACCTCTGGCTCAGCTTCAGGCTCAGCTTCAGGCTCAGCTTCAGGCTTGACCTCAGGCTCAACCTCAGGCGTCTCGGGCACCAGTGAATCGCCAGACACGGACAGAGAACCCTCTGGATCAATTGACCAAAGTGTCTGGGGAATCGAAAATGTCAAGGACGGACCCGTAGTTTTGACCGGCGCAGCGGGGCTTCGGGCCGGAGCTCGCCGTTGTGGGCCCCGAGCGCGGCCCTTCCGGGCATCCGAAAGCGGGGCTTTTTCCTTCTCCTCGGTGACGTCCTCCTGAGGCTTGGCCTCTTCCTTCTTGGGAGCTTGAGGTCCAATTGCAAGACGCTTGTTCAGGTCACTCATAAAACCTGCCTGCAGAGCAGCAATCTTGTTGCCGACAGGTCTGCTAGGCACTGGGGGCTTTGACTTGACATCCGGGCGAGGAGGAATCTGAGGCTTTGGCTTGTCGGATACAGGTGGCTTTGGCTTTCCTTCGTCGCTCGGGGTCTTCTTGGGCTTGGGTCGATCAGGAACAGCCGGGCGGTCCTCTGTCTTTTTGGGTCGGGCTGGAATCTCGGGCTTCTTTTCCTCTAAAATCTCAGGCTTTTCCTCTGGCGTTTCAGAGACGGTAGCCTCATACAGCTGACTCTCTGGAACATCTTCCCATACATCTCGGCTAGGGAATCGCCGACCGGCGGAAGGTCTCTTCTTAGCGCTGAGGAACGAGTCGGACTCTTTTGATTCCGTCCAGATGGGCTTTTCCTGGGCTTTGGGAACGTCGGTAGCACTCTCTTGCTCCGCAAGCTCCTCTTGCTTCTGGGCAAAGATGTGAGCAGGTGTCTTGGGGCGGTCCACGGACTTTTGTGCCTCAGCTTGCTCGTCTGGTGTTGAGACCTCGGCAGTATAATGTACACTGCTTGGAGCATCCTCCCAGACGTCCTTGCTGGGGAAGAAATGCCGGGCCTTCTCGGACGGCTTCTCGGACGCTGGCTTTTCTGGCTCCTTGGCTTCTTCGGGGAAAAGAGGTTCGTACTCCTTGACATCATCCAGAGGAGAAGGCACAAACTCTTGGTCGTTGTTCTTGTAGATACTGGTAGGTCGGCTCTTGGGCCTACTTGATCGGCTCAAGGGTCGGCTGGTGGGTTCCTCGATCTCACTGGCGCTACCTCGACGTTCAGGAGGGGGGTGGACAGCAGGCTGCTGGTGGAAGCTGCCCTCCTTTTCAACTTCGTCAGAAGCAAGGATAGGTGCAGTGTACTCGTGATCCTCATCATCGACAGCAGCCTCCTCATCACCGTAAGAGCGGTATTCGGGGTGCTTGGGATCATCAACATGAACAGTGCTCTCACCGTCGGGACCAGTAATCTCCGACTTGAACGAGAGAGGCTGAATCTTGTCTGCAGGAGCTCCAGAAGCGGGACGAGGAGACAGACGAGAAGCATACTCTTCACTGGCCTGGAAGCCGACCTCCTCGGTGGGAGTAGATTGGTACTCGGAGGCTGAACTTGTTAGTCAAGTTTTACCAAGCAGTGTCAAACTTACCGAGACCAGATCCACGACTCCGCGTGTCCCTGACGAGCTTGTTCAGGTCGTTGCTGCTGAGGGCATAGTCGTTCTGGCGATCATGCAGAGGTGTCTGATGCTCCCTCTTCAGCGCATCAGGATGCTTGTCGTAGTATTCCTTGTCGAGCTTGTCCTGGGGCGCAACTCCGTGACCGTGAAGACCGTAACTGCCAGGAGGTCCACCACGGGAGCTGTGCTTGCGGTGGTGGTGCTTCTTGGGCTCATCAGAACCAGGAGCGGGAGAAGGAGCCTGGACATCGCCGAGATGGGGGTTCATGGGCACGCGCTGGCCAATCTCGGGGATGCCTTGCTCATCCTCGATCTCAGGGCGACCTTCGCTAGCTGAAAAGCTTGTGCTGGCCTTCTTCTTAACACCGTCGCGAGAGGTAGGACGGCCAATGCCGAAAGAGGCGGCCTTGTCAGAGTCGGTGCGGGTGACAGCCTGGACGCGCTGCTTGGCGCTGTGGGCAGGAAGCGACGGCTTGGGGGCATGGAGCTTCAGGTCTTTGGCGACGGTGCGGGTTTGTTCAGGTGAAGCAGCTTGGGGCTTCTCACCAGTCTCCTCCTCTTCTGCCTTGAGCTCGTTGGCAATGGTGCTGTACTCGAGACCCTCCTGACCGATAGATGGCATGGGGACGCTGCCGGAGCGGTCAATGGGGTCCTGCTCCTGGGCATTGTCGTTGGGGCTGAAGCGGAGAGTCTTGGGGCTCTTTTGGGGGATGCCCTCGTTGAACGGTGACGGGGCGAAGCGGTCGGGGTTGGGGGATATCGAGCGGTCGAAACGCTTGCTAGGACGGGGAGGAATCTTGGGAGGCGATAGATCGTCCTTGTCCTTGACAGGACGGGGCGGGATGGCGGGTGTTTGCATGGCTGCAGCAGTCATGTCGATGTGAAGAAGCTCAAGCGAGCGAGGCGGAAGAGGTATAAGCTGACGGAAGGACCAACGATGGGTCAGAGCTGGGCAATCAGCACAAGGTTCACTGCGGGAGCCAATTGAGTCAGAAAAACCAATTCACTCGACAGGGAAAGACGGGTATTTGAGCTTCAGCCATTCCACTGGCTTGGCCGCGAGCTTATCGTGGTCATCGGATCCACGGTTCACGGCGCTATAAAGATAGGGACCATGACAGGAACATGGCGCAGCGCCCACTTGCATGCGCCCGCACACCGCAGGTGAGGACTTACCGATTGGACTGGAGTGGAGGTGAGAGTTGAGGTGCGTTATGGATCCTGGGGTAGACCGTAGGATAAGGGAAGGGGTTCAATGGACAAAGGAAGACGAGATCCAACACGTTCCTGGCCAATTACTTATATCCTGGTCTCTCAACAGAAGCTGAGCGTCCAGGTGACGGCTTGTGCCACTAAGCTGGTGACCTTGGTTGTCGTCACTGGAAAGGGTGAAAACAGGGATGAATGGCGCCAAGTAAGGTCATGGTAATCGCACTGTGAGCGCTGGATGTTGGGATGAGAACCTTTTGACCAAATACTTTGCCGATTTCAAGTGGACTATCAGTACCTGCTTAATACGAACCGACTGCTTTCGTTGTTATCACGTTGTTTTCAGTCGAAAATGTCTCTCCTCTAATCAATGTTGCCCAACAACTGAGACCACACAGTGCGTCACCCCGCATGAATCAACGGAAACGGTCTTGATCAAGCAAAAGTCTTCAAACCTGAAGTGTTTTGACAAGCAATTCCCCTGTCCCTGTCCTGCTCCAGACGACCGACCATACATCACCTTCCATCATACAGTGCATCCCGGATGTCCATGTCCATCATGGGCGGAGTCCTGCAGGTATCCCCACCGATCGAGCCGCGCAACTAGCTCGACTGATGCTCGTCCATGGGAGTTTGAGGGAATGACGCTTACTCGACGGCGTCCTACTGGACGATGCGGTGAACGGAACGGTTGTCGTCTGACCGGCAGGCTTTCAGCTTCCAGCAGAAGACAAGCATTGATCAGATTCGAATTGTGACTCCCAGTCTCGAACCATTCCGGACCCATAAACCCATACACCACCTCGACCGGTTGCTGGCCGTGCCTCGCAAAAAAACTCTGTTCCCCTGACGCTTTCAAATTCTCCAGTCGAATCACATCCCGTCCCGCTGCCCGCCCTCACCGTGATGCCAGACATCCATCTCAAGTCCCATCATGACGCCATCCCCCAAAGCTCCTGTTGACCGAGGCAGTTGACCGAGGGGTCGACCGGCCCGGCTCGTTACCCTGTAGAGATAATCGTAATAGCAAAATGTAATCCGACATTCCATGCCCAGCTTCTCTCAGCAGACCCCCTCTTCCATCAAGAGCAGCCTGCAGGTTGGCAACGCCACGACCAGGCCAGTAGGCCTCCATCCGGTAACCTCCTTGTACCGAGTCCCGTCTGGAGCTGTCTCGATGCTGCCCGCTTCTCCACTTTCAATAGCATCAACCTAACCTCTAGTGGCAGGCTTGCGAGTTCTGCACATCACGAGTTACTATCCGATAGTTGTCCTTTGTCCGAATAGCTTAACGCCGCCATTGACTATTTGGGCAAGCTGCATGTGACCCAGAGGGAATTGGTCTATCAAATGTGTCAATCGTTGGTCCATTGTACAACTGCCGCTGAGCACTCTAGCTCGCAACGTCTGCATTCCTTTTGCATTCCATGAACGTGAATCAATTTACATCTAAACTCGAACAAGCACCAACCCTCAAAACACTACAAGCGTAACCGTTCCTCATCCCAGACGCCGAATTCCAGCCGGGTATACAGGTCACCGGAGTAACCGTAAATCATTGAGTACCATCACCCATAACCAACGCGGATACATTGCCGCAGTCTCGTCTCCCTCAATCGCTGCCGTCGCGTTTCGGTCTGGAGCAGCATTACACAATCATCTGCGCAACGCCGGCGCCTCCGAGGGTCTTGCTGCCGACAAAAGCCTGACCCTTGATACCGGCAAGGAGATAGCAGAGGGCAGCGATGAGCAAAAAGACGGCGGCGGCAATCAGACTGCTGGCGCCCGAAACGTTGCTGACAAACTGCAGGGTGGACATGACACCGTAGGCTCCGGCGCGCATGTAGTTGGTCGAGATCTTGCGGATAGCTTCGTCAAACTTGCCCGAGGTTGGGCAGATTCGGAGGAGCAGGGGAACCTCGATGAATAGGATAACGAAAGCCGACGCACTGAGATGTTAGTGGTGATTGTGGAAAGGGCCGGTCGACGTACATTGCGAGTGCGCAAAAGATGATGCGGACGGGGTTGAATGAAAAGATGTTGGCGATTCCTACTGCCAAGCAGATGATCATGGACAAGATGCCAATCCTGGATTGTCAGTGTCGTTCGGTGTAGATCGTCGCAGCATCAAGCTTACCATTGTCCGTAAATGCCTGCACTCAGGTTAGCATCTGCATGTCTCGAGCATCACGATAGAGCCACATACTAAAGTTGCGCGTCTGAAACTCCTCCTTGAGCGTCATCTTGACAGCTTACGTCGATCTCGTATTCGGGGATGTAGAGGCGATGAAGCGCACACGATAAAGGGCGCGGTCGAGGAGGGAACAATCCGATGTATCGATAGAGCGATTCCGATCGAGTATTCGTGTGTGCGCGGATGAAGCGAGCGTTGCGATGTGTGTGGTGATGTGATGTTGCAAGTTGTAGGTTGGATGTAAAGATGCACGTAGCCTTTTCGCAAGGAGCTGCTCCTGCTCCAATTTTGAGGCGGCGCAGGCTTGGCTGTCAATAGAAGCAGGTGGAGGTTACGGGGCGACCACCCGTTGCTGGCGGCGGCGGGAGGGCTCTGATTGGCCTAGCGGGCGTTGATTGTAGGGGACTTGGAGGGGACTTGCCGGGTTGAGGCCCTGTCGGCGAGGTTGTTGAGACAGTAGTGATGACGGTTAATCACTGTCGCGACCCTGGATTTATAGGACTCGAATCTCATCTTTGATTGAATCTCTTATTCGGTTAGCATTCGTCGTATTTTTGCCGTATTTCAAGGCAGCGAATTCTTCAACAAGTGATGTACGTAGAGAATTACGCGGCATCGCGGCACTGAGCCAAGCCTCACGCTGACGGGCCAAGAGGATACCCTACACGAGGGTCTCGAGATGCTTGGCATTCGATTGTGGCCCATCAAAGGTGGCACTGCTGTGGTTAATGTTGCTGCCTTTGTCTGAAGCAATTCCAATCATGCATTTGAGACAAAGTCAGCTCCACGGATCGGCATGTGATTGCGTGACCTAGCAACCGCCAAGTATCTAGGTTACGATTAAAGACATTACACTTACACTTATAGTATTTATCAATCTATCATCTACTCCGTATACCTGAAGTATATTCAATCCATGTTCTGTATGCCCTCCAGCCCTATCGAGCTCAAGATGCGCAGCCTAAGCGATATCGCACCCATGTGCTCAAGTGGAGATCCGTATCCCCGCGAGGATGTGCCCATTACATCATCCTCAACACCACCCACCACCGACGAAGAGAAGTCGTTGCTTAGTGCTTAAGCTTGGAGCAAAGTACTAGCCTGCAGGTGCTCGAGGTCACTCTGCAGAAGATGACTTATACCATTCTTTCCGACGACCAGGTCAATTCCATCCTGGAAGGCCTCACCGTGGACGAGCTTGAAGAGTTCCGCCATGTTCTGGCTTCATCGCTCCACGAATTCTCAACTGGCGTTCCAGCTCTCGAGGCCGCTTACCAGCAACCGAATCGGATCTCAACTACTCACCCCGAAACTCAAGCCAAGACGTTGTACATGCCCTCTTGCGCTCCATGTGGCATGGGCTGTAAAGGTGAGTTTACTCTTCAGGGTCGAACAATACTGACTAGGGCCAGTCATCTCCTTGACCACCGCAGAGGCTTCTCAGGAGGCTGATTCTAAACCTATTACTCCCACTGGAGTTGTCAACTTGTTTAGGCCAGATGGTTCACCGCTGGGCATTGTTCATGCCAGCGCCCTAACTGCTTTCCGCACAGCTCTCGCATCAACCTGTCTCCTGGCTCGTCGTGGCCATGTCAAGACCCTGACTGTCTTCGGAAGCGGTCTACAGGCGTACTGGCATATCAGACTGGCTCTCATGATGCGAGGCAACACCATTAAGCACGTTCACATCATCAACCGCCGCTGGTCTGAGAACGCCACCAGTCTTTTGAAGAAATTCGCCCGCATCCCACCCGAGATCAAGGAAAGGGAGGGTTGGACTGACGTCAAGTTTGGACTCTTGATCCCCGCGTTCCACGAGTACAATCGCCTGCTGAAGGAGCAGATACGGGATGCGGATGTCATCTACTGCTGCACTTCGTCGCAAGAGGACCTATTCGATGCATCTATTCTGACATCTCACGAAGGACGGAAAAAAGGGCGACTGATAATTGCTGTTGGAAGTTATACGCCTGAGATGAGGGAATTGCCCGATGATCTTCTTCAGCTGGCTGTAAAGCAGTATGATAAACCTCACCGACACTATCACAAGCACGCGCCTGAGGGTGGTGTGATTGTGGTCGACAACATCAAAGGTGTCCTCAAGGAAGCGGGCGAGATTATTGCAGCTAAAATTGGGCCTCATCAGCTGGTTGAGTAAGTCATCTCTCGAATTCATAGCTATTCTGACACATTCAGGCTTGGAGAACTCGTCATGCTTCATCGTCAAGCCCTAGAAGAATCCGACGACCCCATCAGCAGCCAGACATCACTTGCCTCGGATGACAGGTTCGATCATAGCAGGTCTTCAATTTCCACAGTCTTTGGAAGCGATGCCCCGTCTAGTCCTACAGGTTCAGTAGGCTCGGATCCTCGCAAGTCTGGTTCCATATTCCACTTCCGAAAAGGTTCCAACAGCTCTTTGGATAACGAAAAGGGAAAGAAGGAAGACCATCTCGTGCGATGGTTGCGAGACGGAACTGTAATCTACAAGAGCGTCGGCCTTGGACTCATGGATCTCGTCGTGGGCATGCATTTGGTCGAGGTTGCCAACGAAAAGCACATTGGAACACGTATAGAAGGATTTTAACATGAATTTCAAAGCTAGATATACATAGGTATCGTACACTACTCAGCCACCCAGATAGCAGCCATTCCCATACCGGTTCCCACACACATGGACGTCGCGCCAACCTTCTGGCCCGTCCGCTTCAGCTCATACAGCAGGGTAGAAACTTGTCGGGCGCCGGTGCATCCCAGGGGGTGACCAAAGGCAATGGCACCTCCCTTGGGGTTGATCTTCTCCTGAGGAATGCCAAGCTCGTTGGCGCACCACAGGCACTGGCTGGCAAAGGCCTCGTTGATCTCCCAGATATCAACGTCGTCCTTGGAGATGCCGGCCTGCTCAAGAGCCTTGGGGATGGCCTTCCAGGGGCCCTGGCCCATAAGGAGGGGCTTGACGCCGACGACCGAGGCGCAGACATACTTGCCGAGGATCTTCTGTCCAAGCTTCTCAGCGGTGGAACGCTTCATGAGAAGCACGGCAGCAGCACCGTCCGAGATCTGACTGGCGTTGCCGGCGTGGATGGAGCCATCCTTGGCAAAGGCGGGTCGAATCTTGCCCAGAGACTCGGCAGTGATGCCATCCCGGACACCATCATCCTTGGAGACGGTAATCTCCTTGATGTTGCCCTCCTTATCCTCAACCTTGACCGTGAGAGGGGCAATCTCCTCATCAAACAGACCAGCCTTCTGGGCCTTGACTGCTTTTTGGTATGACGAGGCAGCGAAAGCGTCTTGGGCAGCGCGGGTAATGTTCAGGTCCTTGGCCATCTGCTCCGACAAGACACCCATAGGAACCTTGCAGTTGGCAGCCTCGGGGTGGCTCTCGAGGAGCTCTGAGAATTCGGTAACGGCGCCAGGTCTAAACTGTTAGCATTGTTGGTGTCAATAGCCAGGCAACTTACCCGTATTGCAGAGACATGCTCTCAACACCAGCACCAATGCCGATATCAATCATGCCAGTCTTGATCTGGTTGGCCACATCGACGGTGGCTTGCAGGCCAGAAGAGCACTGTCGGTTGAGGGATCGAACGGCGATTGACTCGGGGAAGCCAGCCGCCAGACTAGCAGCGCGCATCTCGGTGGCGCCACCGCCGGGAGCCAGGACGGTACCGACGCATAGATCCTCGACGAGGGCGGGGTTGATCTTGGAACGGTCGAGGATGGCCTTGAGGACGCCAGTGATGAGGTCGGCAGCCTGGGTGTCCTTGAAGCCGCCCTTGCCACCCTTTGTGAATGCGGTTCGACAGGCGGCAGTGACGACAATCTGATTTGTTAGAAGCTATACACTATGCGACGCGATTCAAGGAACATACATCATCAGGGTGCTTCTCCAGGATCTTGTCGCGACCGCCGGCGGTCGGGTTGCCAGAGATCTGGCCGCCAATTTGAGAGATTCGATCGATAGCTGTCGCGTGTCAGCGAGGATACAGGCAGCATTTGGACTGCAACATACCACCCATTTTGATTTCCTTGTAGTTTGAAGTGTCGAGTTCAAGAAACAAGAGCGACGACAGATTAATATACAAGATGGTCTCGGGACCTCGGATGTTGTCAAGGTCAGAGTCGCAACAGGTCGAGTCAAGACCCGCCGACCGAGGCATCTCGTCGCCCCAGGCTTGGCGGTTCTAGCGCCACATTTTAGCGCCTTTCACATGCCAGATCCCCCAGCTTTCGGCGGGGAAGACCCCAAGATGGTTCTGGAGAGTTGCGTCACAAGGACAGAAGCTGATTGTCAGCGGTCAAGATGTGGTATTCTAAGCATGGCACGTGGTATTGGATTACGCAGATTCACAAGGAAATAAACAAGAACCGAGTTTCGATTGGGCCTGAACGAATGCGCAACGGGATATCAAGGTAACAAACAACTCCAACCAAACCAAACCAAACCAAACCAAACCAAACCAAGTCATACCGCAAATCATTAAGATAAGCACTCGCTCCATGCGAACTCTGAACGTGCTGGACTCAGTGCTCCATCGTTGTAAGACACTATTGAATACATGTCCGAGTTGGAACCAGAGTCGTCTGCCGAGGTCGAACCACCAGGTAATTCCAGTAGCCCAGGAGGATTTACCCTGATCTCTGGAACCGACGGAATAGTCAGATTCAACGGCGGTCTCTGCGGCTCCGGCGATGTCGGCGATGAAGGTGTAAACCCCCTGGGCCACACGCCAGGAAGCAACAGACTGTTGTCGACCGAGGCATGGCCTGGGTCTGGGGTAGATGATCTCGGACCTGCAGCAGGTTAGCGTCTGCCGAGAGTGACATGGGGTGAAAACTTGCCTGTGTTCTTAATCAGACCAAGCGAGGTGAGTGCTTCAACACCCAAAATGACACTGAAGCGTCGATCTGAAAACTTCCGGATGGGCAACTTTAGTGTTCTCTTGGCGCTTCCGACCTTTTCCACATCAACCACGTCGAGAGAGCACCAGAACTCGCTCCCTCGGGTTTCTAATCTCATCATGGGAGTGGGGTGATAAGCAACACTCCAAGTGCGGACAAAATCCTCATCAACGGCGCTTGTCTTTGCTCTGGGGCAACATTTGGCGATGCATGGCACGCTGGTTGTGCGAATCTTGAGCGTGATGCGTATCATGTCGCCGTCTTTGACGCGGGATGGGACTGGTTGAGGAATTGAAAAGAGTGGCGATGTTGGCGACGTTGGAGATGGCGATTCACTTGGCATCGGAGAAGGAAAGTCCATCATGGTGACATCTGGACTGAGAAGCTCCAGATCTGGGACACGTCTCTGTGATCGAGCGCTTCTGGAGGCTTCCAACTCGTTGCATAGCCTTGTGATATCTTCCAACGGACCGTTCAGCGAGCCAATGGACGAGGCTCTCCTACTCCTAGGAGACCTCGCCCCTTGGTCAAAGATCTGATCGAGGACAGATAACGCCTGGCGTCGATGGTGTTTATTAGGGCGGTTTGGGTTCCGTTGTCGAACAGCGGACAACGTCATGGCGGACTGGGCTCTGGTTGGGTGAGATTAGGCAGCTGAAGTCGTACACTTTAAAGGCTTTCAACAGCTGCGGTCGAGATGGCGAAGCGGGAAACGTAAAATTCTCCAGATTTTTACTCAAGCGTGGGCATTTCTCGATTTATGAAATGAAAGTGTCTACGAGACGTTCGGTGGACTTTATGTTGTGTCATGATTCTCATTGTCTTTGATGTTATCCATCCAGACCAAGGCAACAGCTCCGCACCAAATGTGCACTTTTTTATTATCCAGTCAAGTTGTAAAGTCGGTCCAGACCGCTTCTCCAGCGGCACAAGGCAGACTGGCGATTGGCCATTAAACACGACCAAAAAGCATGCTTAAACGAGAAGAGATCGGTTTCGGTACTTGAATCACCACAGCCCGTATCGTTCGATGGGAGGGCTGTGCTCTCGCCGAGATGCGCCTCGTGGGTGATTCGGAGAATGTGCACTTTGGGCACCAAATCACTCACAATTCCACTGTTTGATGCAATCCATAAGCCACGCTGCCTTATCGCCTAGGCAAGGCAGCTGCTACGCCTTGAGCTGCGGTCCAGAGCCTCATATCTCGGGCGTAGGCTCTGAAGCGAACCCCTCGAGAATGAGGCTCGCGGTTGTCCACGTCAACCGCTATCGTCTTTCTTGAGCCTCATCGTCCGCAGATGCCGAAAATCTTTTCTTCGTACTACCTTAAAATATGCCGTTGTGTTTCCTACTTTTGCTGTCTCGATAGAGCTTCACTATATTTATTTATCGTCTTCAGTCGCATCATTTACCCAGTCTCGGTGTCTAGTCCAGCTTGCCACAAATGGACATTCTGGAACACTTTGGGTCTGTAAATACAGGACAATGCTCCCCGATGGACAAATTCTGTCGACCCGGTATTATTGGCTCTTTGGCCCCCAATTTGTCCCCATCTTCAGAGATGCGATGTCTAACCAGAAAGTCGGCTGCGGGCTCGCCTTGTTATGTGGCGGTCAAGGTAGGTGAGGTGTTCTTGATGGCGACTGGATTCAACTGACTTTTCAAGGCTTTGTTCCCATGCCAGTCGCTTGCACCAAGCCCTGAGAAGCATCGGTGTCGACGGAGACAGTCCAAGGGATCTCTCCGGATGAGTTGGGTGAGGAGCCAGAGAAAGCATCCAGTACCTGGAGAGTGTCGACCGAGGCAGGCGACGGAAAAGAAGCAAGACAAAAAGGAAGATGCCGGGTCAACCACTGACCCTGAGCCCGACAAGGGACAATACGTTGACATTTGCGAGCAGAGCACTGGGGAATATAAACTGGAAAGCTTACAGGACCGACTCGAGTCCTTGTCTATTAGCGACAGCCGTCCCAGGACCATCAGCCCTTCCATTGAAGAGGCCTTCAACTTAGGAGAGACCTTGACTCCGACTGACATTGAGTCCTTTGAGGATGAGACTGACGACTATTGGACGTGGGACCTAGAGACGCAGCAGTTTAAACACTGGGATGAGGAAGACAAAGAGTGGGTATACTTCCCCGAGATCTTTGACTGAGGCTGGAAAGGATATATGCAAAACCATGATTAATACTATCTACTCGTAATCTCTACTCCGTTCTCCGTTCCCATGCTCCGCTGTCACTCCGCCGCCAACTCCGTTGCAACTTCACTGCTCAATGACTTAATTCTTGTTCTCTGCCGGCTTCTCCACAGGCTTGTCTTCAGGCGAAAAGCTCAAGCTGATGCTGTTGACGCAGTGACGCTCGTCAGTGGGCGTGTTGAAACCCTCGCCCTTGAACACATGTCCGAGATGGCCACCGCAATTGGCACACACAATCTCGGTGCGTGCCATGCCAAAGGTGCGGTCCTCGTGGCGGACGACGGCCCCGGGGATGCTGTCAAAGTAGGCGGGCCACCCGCACCCGGAGCTGAACTTGTGGCTGGCCTTGTACAGCGGCGCGTTGCAGCCGGCGCAGCTGTAGACGCCCTGCTCGGGGTAATGCTTGTCGTAGGTGCCCGAGCCAGGAGCTTCGGTGCCCTTTTCACGGAGGATGCGGAATTGTTCTGTCTTTGTTAGTACAGTAGTGAAGCGGACCAAGAGGTTAAGTACCTTTGTTGAGGACGGCCCGCCACTCGTCGTTGGTGCGTTTATCAGGATACGACATGTCGGAGGATTTGGAAGAGCTTGAGCCAAATAGAGCACTCAAAAAGGGAATACCAGACATGGAACGGAGGGGAACTGGGCGAGATGGAATATGAGGTATGCGTGAAGGTCTCCTAGCGATGTTGGAGAATGAATAGATGAGTGTGGATAAGAATGGTGAGAAGCGCATTGGCAATGGTGATGATGGACTCTTATATCTGCTTCAGGTGAAGCTCATAGTCGAGGGTAGCGTTTTACAGCGTATCGATGTCTTACCCGCAGCGACGTGACAAATCATTGTGTGGAATCGAGGAATAGTTGCATCATAGGTAATGGGATTCGGCGCAGCACAGCCACTAGCCATGTGTATCGTTAGCTTTATTACTGTAACGGCTCAGCCCAGAGGAATTCCAAATCCCGAACAGACGGGAATGATCTGTCAGGAATGGATATATATCAATGTTGAAGTGTGGCTGAGCCTGATCATCCGTCACAAGGTTCCGTTGGGAAACTGAAAGAAAAAAAAAATGCATCCATTCACATGCGTATTCATCAATGAATCAATGACTGCAATCAGCGACCTTTATCATCAACCTTGTCCTCAGCTGCAATCCCAAACACTGCTGCAACTGTGGCGGTGCACCCAGGGGTACTAATTACTGTCCTGGGCTGCACTAACGCTGGGCAGCTAAACCGCTGTACACTGACCACCTTGGCACCTCCCTACCTCCAGGCCGCCATCATCCATCGATCGCTCTCTAGGTTGCCACTTTCAACACCTCGAAGCACTCGCAAGGAGCGCCCCATCTCTTCGACTGCCTTCGACGGCGACACCTTTACTCTCGCGCACACGAATCGCCCGCAATGTCTAGGAGAGCCCCGAACCCCGCCGCTGAGCGGGCGGCGCAAAACCAAGCTACCATCAAGAGCCTCCTCAAGTTGGAGCCGAATAAGGTCTGCGCCGATTGCAAGAGAAACAAGCGTAAGTCTCTCGATGTCTGTCTGTAACGAAGTACTGACCTTGCAGACCCTCGATGGGCTAGTTGGAACCTCGGCGTCTTCATCTGCATCCGTTGCTCGGGCATCCATCGCGGCATGGGCACTCACATCAGCCGAGTCAAGTCGGTCGACCTCGATTCCTGGACCGACGAGCAACTCCAGAGCATCCTCAGCTGGGGAAATGCCCGCGCCAACAAGTACTGGGAGGCCAAGCTGGCATCGGGTCACGCCCCCTCCGAAGCCAAGATCGAGAACTTTATCCGCACAAAGTACGAGCTCAAGCGATGGGTTATGGAGGGCCCGATGCCGGACCCCTCGACGCTGGATGTCGATGGAGACGACGATGTGCCCCTGAGCATAGTCAAGGAGAAGCAGGTTATAGAGCGCAAGGAATCCATCCGGAAGGCCTCGTTGGGTCAGTCACAAGCCCCCAAGGCCGTCCCTCCTCCACCTCAGGGGGATCTTATCGGCGGAGATCCGGTTCCTGTGCGATCGAACAGTGCTGCACCAGTGTCCAAGGTCCCACCCAAGGCTGATCCAGCTCCTCCGAGAACCACAAGCACTAAGGATTCTTTGCTGGGACTCGACTTCTTTGGTGAGCCGGCAGCTCCCCCAAGACCAGCGAGCACAACAGGCACTGCCCCTGGCCAATCTCGTCCCGATTTGAAGCAATCGATTCTGTCTCTTTATGCTACGGCACCTCGACCACAGGCTCAGCCTCAACCGCAGCAGCATGGTGGCTTTGGCGGTATGGCTTCTCCCACCATGGCCCATCACCCTCAAGGCTCAGTCGGCGGCTTCAACGATGCCTTTAGCAGCCTCAGCATCTCCAACCAGCCCAAACCCGCGGCTCCCGATCCGTTTGCTAGTCTTGGTAGTGCTAGCCGCAGCACATCTAGCAACAATGCCTTTGGTGGTCTTGGAGGAGGCAGTTTCTTTGACAGCAAGCCTTCTCAGCCGGCTGCTTCAACGCATCAAAAGCAGCCATCCAACTTTTCCAACTTTGGCGGCTTCTCCTCTCCGGCACCAGCCCCTGCTGCTGCTCCCGCTCCCGCTCAGCCCGCTCAGTCTGCCATGGGCGATCTCTTTGACCTATCTGCCCCTGTTTCTTCTCCTCCTCCACCTAAACCCGCCGCTCCAGCCGCTACCACTAGCTCTGTCTTTAACCTATCCTCTCCTCAGAGCCCTCCTGCGCCTGCGCCTGCTCCTGCCACCACTACCACAACGACTACATCTGCCTTTGGCGGCATCTCGGGTGCCGACGTCTGGGGCGGAAACGAATGGGCCACTCCAGCTCCGGCAGCACCGGCCCCTGCCAAGGCCCCTGAACCCCCAAAGCCCGCTGGCAACGATTTCGGATGGGGAAACTCGGGAGGCGCCTTTGCCAACACACCGATCATCCCTGGAGCGTCTGGAGGCTTCAACCCGGCGCCCAAGGTATCTGCCGATGAGGAATTCGGAGGATGGACGAGCAGCACCGGACCCTCTACTACTAGCGGATCGAAGCCTGCCGGAGGATTCGGCGGAGACGAGGACTTGTTCAACAACGTTTGGGGATGATTGGACATTTAAAGGCGGCGGTCTGGGCATGTTTGGGCGTTGCATGTTAGGAGTATGTAGATGCAAAAAAGATGAATGATCAATACTGTACGGATGGATGCGAATGTGATGTCAATGTATTCAGTTAACGCCAACCCACGCCGAAAGCTCAGCACCCGGTGTAACATGCTCCATGGCAACCTTGATGCTCCGAGGGTCTATACCCGTTATTGTCGACCTGTATCCGCCTGCCCATTATAACTCGTAACGCCAGCGCCCGACTCAAAATAGCAGCTTCACGCCGTAGTACAGCACCACAAAGGCGGCGATTATGATGCCCGACAGCTTGAGGATGGCGACGCGGTTGCCAGAGGCGGCCATGCGGGTCAGGCGGCCGGCGGAGCCCTTCATCTGGGTCGTCATGGAGGAGAAGGTGTCGGACTGTGGTGGTTAGTGGACGGGAATCGCTGGCGGAGTAGGAAACGCACGGTGTTGTCGATGACGTCCTGCGCGCGGGCATTGTCGTAGATGTCGACGGTCACGCCGCGCAGGGCAGAGACCTTGGCCGAGAGTTCGTCCAGGCGCGCATTGTTCTGGCGCTCTCGCTCGTAGGCTTCGGACATGATGGGGGTTTACTCGTCGTGTGTGTAGAGGGATCGATCGAGAGATGGTTATAGAGTAAGCTCGTGATGCGTCAAGTCGTCGGTCGGTTTCTGTCGTGTCCTCTCGACGAGGTCAACTCCAGCCAAGTTCGAAAGGGGTCGATGCCATGACGATTCCCACTCCGGACCGCCACGCGCCCGGTTCGTCGGGTACGTACCCGGGGGGCGCACCGCCACACGGTCTCAAGGTGAGAACCAACGGGGGTGGGTAAATTCCCCGCCAAAAAGACATGGGTTTTGAAATCCGGGTCTGGATAGCACTTGTAAAGTCCGAGGAGGGGCACATCATTGAGCAAACCGCGTGGTTGGGCAGCCATGGAACATGTGGTTTTGCCTGCTTCTGTGGCTCCAGTCTCCAGACCGAGATTCAGTAACGGAGTGCCGGAGCTGCGCCACACTCAAGCTTCCCTTCCCCTTACGTATGCGCGGGCGAGCTCCAAGTCCGCCTCTTTCATGACGAGAAGTTGTATACAATCTGTACTGCTCATATTGTTTCTGTGCTTATACCGGCATATCTCTCTCCATCGCTGGTAGCTCGTCGCCAAGACTCGAGGCGCAGCAACCGTGACGACGTCGTGAACCCCACCTCGTACATCGTGAGCTCTTGGCTCCTCCTGCACTTGCACTCGACAGCATCACCTCAGCGCGCGACATACAAGAACAGCTCCGCTTCTGCAGCAAGTAAACCAGATCGCTCAAGATGGGCATCAACAACCCCCTCCCCTCGTCTCTGGCGTGTGAGTCCGCCCCATCCGCAGGTCATGATGCATCATGAAAGCCTTCCCCAGATGCGCCGAGACATGGCTGACCACCTAGCTCTCTCCAGCGGAATGCAAAAAGTGCGGCAAGATTCTCACCTCCTTCATCAACCCTCGCCAGGCCTTTGGTCCCGACAAGGTCATTCCTCCTTCGGTCCTCGCCAACGCCCAGGGCCTCGCCATCCTCACCGTCCTCAAGGCCGGCTTCATCGGCTCCGGTCGCTTCGGTAGCGGCCTCGTCGTCGCCCGGCTTCCCGATGGCTCCTGGAGCGCTCCTAGTGCCATCGCGACCGGCGGTGCCGGTGTCGGCGGCCAGATCGGCTTCGAGTTGACTGATTTTGTGTTCATCCTCAACGACGCGGAGGCTGTCAAGACGTTTGCCCAGGCTGGATCGCTGACTCTAGGTGGTAATGTCTCTCTGGCCGCCGGACC
This sequence comes from Fusarium keratoplasticum, assembly GCF_025433545.1. Lineage (NCBI taxonomy): Eukaryota > Fungi > Ascomycota > Sordariomycetes > Hypocreales > Nectriaceae > Fusarium > Fusarium keratoplasticum. Next base: position 3,229,197 of record NC_070530.1, on the reverse strand, counting down.
TGTCGGTCGCAACGCCGAGGCTGCCGGTGCGGCGTCCCTGAGGAGCTTCTCCGGTATCTTCAGTTACTCCAAGACCAAGGGTCTCTTCGCCGGCGTCTCCCTCGAGGGATCCGCCATCATCGAGCGCCGCGATGCCAACGAAAAGATGTACGGTACCCGCTACACGGCCCAGCAACTGCTTACTGGCTCTGTGCGACCGCCGCCTCAAGCTGCGCCCCTCATGAACATCCTCAACTCGCGCGTCTTCAGCGGTATGCGGGTCGGCGCTACCGGCGACGCCATGTACAACGACGTGCCCGTATACGACAACCAACACGACGACGTGGTGTGGAATGGCCAACGGGGATCGGCATACGGCGAGGGACAGCACAACCGCGCGGGCTCGCATGATGACAGCTTTGGAAGGCCAAGTCGCTCCAACACATGGCAGGACGACGTATACGACCGACCTAGTGGTTTCGGCGCCCCCTCGAGATCAAACACCTTTGCCGCGCGCGGCGGAGCCAGCGACGACTACGTCTACCGAGACAGCCCCGTTGGCGCAGAGAAGAAGACTGGCCCTGGACGACCCGCAGCTCCTAAGCCCAACTTTGCCGCCAAGCAAGCGATGCTCAAGAAGAATGAGGCTGTGGCCGTGTACAACTTTGACGCGGACCAGCCTGGTGACCTAGGCTTTAAGAAGGGCGATGTCATTACGATTCTGAAGCGAACCGAGAGCGACAACGACTGGTGGTATGTATCGACTGGCATTAATGAATAACTCCTCACTGACCCTGCCCAGGACTGGCCAGATTGGCACGAGAACGGGCATCTTCCCGAGCAACTACGTCAAGATGAAGGAGTAAGGTGCTTGATGATATACCCTGCGGCTTGGATTGATCTTGACTGAATCTACCCAACGAGCGACGGATGGTTGGTTACTTTGCTTGATTTCACTTATCTTTCTCGGTGCAATATTGGGGGTTTATGTATGGCTGCATTGGAGAGTAGCCGTCTTCAAAATGGATTTGGATATGCTTCTAAGTGGTGTGAGTGGGATATCTGCACCGCCGTCCGATTATACCCCTGAAATCGCCATTACCCCCTGATCATCAATCTTGTGCCATCCGAAATGAAGCAATGCTTTATGCAAATGCTGTAACTGTCATGAACTATGGGCTCTTGCTGCTCTCGGGTGTGAGATGCTTCCACTTGTACTGTTGCCTCTTAGCGTACTTCTCCTGCTCAACTCTCCACTGCTCTCGCGCCTTTTCCGTCAGAGTCAGGGGAGACTTGAACGTCCTCATGCTCTGGGGAACCTTTCGAACAAGGTACTAAATGGCCTCCCCCGGGGTGTCCTTGATTTTGACGACGTGAAAGACTCGGTTCAGGTGCTTTCCCCGGAGAATGCCACGATGGACCTCTTTCATCCGCTGGCTGATTTCGTGGCGCATACCATAGTCTGTTGGGAGATGGCTGACTGCTTTGCGCTTAGAGGCTTCACGGCAAAGGAGTCGAGCCTCCTGACGGCTCACCACCATGATGTGGTTGCCCCTTTGCTCTGCCCACTCTAGGGTGTGTCGAGATCCGTTTCTCTCTTTGGTAGAGCTCGTGTAGTGCTTGACATCCCCATCGTCCTTGGTCTGGACGTTGGGGAGTCTAAGGCCCGCAAACGACTTCTAGATCCCAGTCTGTCGAGTGTACCAAATGGGATGTCGAGGAAGAATCTCATTGGCGCCTGTTGGTTGGTCAGTTTCGATCTTCAATTGGCAGTGATAGAACAGATGGAAGGCTGGCTGTAGGCGGAGGAGATAGAACGGTTGGTATACTGGCGGACTGAATGACTTACATTTGATCGGCTGACTTTTGCACTGCTTGTAGGCAGTCTTCAAAGCCTTGTCATTGAGGACAGAGGCAAAGAGGGTACCGGGAGAAGCGGTATTCTCAAATATCATGATCTCAGCCGCAGCGGCATTCTTTGTAGAGACCGACACTTTGACGGCTATGATCGAACTTTCGTTTCGTGATCAAGAGAGAAAAGATGAGGAAGAAGTCGATAAGGAGAAGGAGGACAGGAAGCAGTGTCGCAGAAGAACAGGAGCTGTAGTGATGGTGATGTCTCGAATCGAGGAAAGAGGAGAGAAGAGCTTCAAAGAATGAGCTGAACCGACTTCAGAGTGCTTGAACTGTCAAATTTAAGAAAGATAGAAAGCTTCGAAGAGGAGCTGTGGTGATCAGTGCCAGATTGAAAAGGATGATGGAAGTCTTATATATGCCCTGTTAGAGATCAAACGTCAGTTGGCACACTGTTAGCATCTGCAAAGCTATTGACAAACAAACAGTCACTAAATCCATCTCACATGCACCTCAGATTCACCCCATATGCATTTCACTATGACACTGTCAGACCCAGTCTAACTTGACAGCTGCTGCCACTGGCCAGCCGCCAGCTCCTCAAGTTTGGCCAACCAAAAGTCTCTGCGCTTCGAGTATATCTGATCTAGGTAAAATCTAGCAGAGGCTTGATTGTCACTACCATTGGCGATGTCTGTTTCGTATTGTTCAAATAAGCTCGCCGTTGCTTCGTCCAACTCTCTCAGCACGTCAGGGCCAGTGACGAGTACCGCCAGATCAGAGACCGAGAACTGCGGTTGATAAATTTGTTGACTTGCGTTTGAATCACTCGACATTCCAGTTTGGCACTCTGCGTCCCTCGCTCCTGTGTTGGGTATCTCTTCTGGCATGGATTGTGGCGTTAAGCGGTTTGGTAAGGGAGCCGGGGTTGATTTCATCGGGATATCGACTCCTAGATCGATTGTTTGAGATCCCTGAGTTTTGAATCGCCGAAGTTCCTTATTCGAAGTCGTGTTGGGTACACCCCTGACTCGTTTGGCTCGTGGGCTGAGCTTCTGCACCTCGTCTCGTACTATAGTATCCGGTTGCGAGATGGATCTCTTTGGGCGAGATTGAAATGGGAGCTTGCGTGGCTGTGGCATTAGATCCCGAAAGTCGCCGGATTCCGACTGAGATCCCTGGGAATCGGCCTTTGGACTGTGGGTCGTGTCGACTGGAGTTTTCTCCCTGTCCACTGTTATGGGGTTGACGGTTGCGTGAATCCCCTCGACACTCATAGGACTCTGACTATTTGTGGGGGAGAACCCATCTGAGACTGACCCAGCGTTTGAGGTGGAAGAATGTTGAGCTTCTGGACTGAACGAATGTCTGAGAGGCGAGCCAACGCGAGGGATATGCGTGTTGGTGTTGTTTCGACCAAGAAACATGTTGTACGGGTTCAGATAGGCCATGTCAGGGGGGATAGATGGAGAAAAATATGGAGAAGAGTATATTGGGACAGAGGCTGTTCGCTGTGGATGTGGGTGATAAGGCATTGGTTGTAGAGATGGGTGTATGTGACTATCCATGATAGGAAGAGCGTCAGCACCGAAAGCCTGTGGAGGCGGAGACACAGAGGCCATAGGCGGAATGGAAGAGAGCCGTGGTCCATGGTTTGAAGAATCAAAAGCCGCGTTTGTCGTTGATGGGGAACTTGGGATGGAGTCGCTGACATGTAGATCGGACTTTTGTAGCAGACAGACGGTAACACTGAAATCTCTCTTCTCTTCGAATTGCACGATGATCGCTTGGCCTTTGCCAGGAATGGTGATACATAGTTGATTGAGATGTTTGTCGATGCTCACAATGTCATTAGGAGCTTGCGAGTTTCTTGCTAGATCGCCCAGTCGAATAGAAACCTACTGGTCAGTTTCGATCGGTAGCAATACTGATTTGCATACCACTTGTTGGAACCCCTGGTGGATGAGAAGGATTAGTGTCCCCGCCTCTGTGTTAATAGGTCTTTCGCCTTCAATGGTAAAGTTAAAGATGTTATGAGGGGGGCGCGAATTAAAGGCTTTGACCGAGCCTCCATCACGGATCTCCAGTCGCTTGAGGGGGCAGCAAGAGACAGGAGTCGGCGGCCCAGGCATGATGAACAGCACACATGTTGATGTAGATAGCAAGATTGATTCGAATTCACGATGGATATGGAAGATTATGAAGCCTACGTTACCTGATGCCTCTGGTTTACTCCTGTGCACCTTCCTCGACTTCATTTACAACTGTTGTCTTGAAGTTGGGCAGGAGCCATGCCGATTGGCCAACACGTAGACAGGGGTCACGTGGCGATAGCTAGCTTATCCTCGACTTCGACGCGCCGCGCCAACTCAAACCAAAAGACCCATGCGACAGACGGCATCGACGATTACGATTCAACGCCCACGACATCTGCAAAATCACTCGCTATCAGCGGATTGCCTCGGCCTTCTCTCCCGAATGGGCGCCTGTCCATAGGTGACCAGATACCTGATTGAAATTAGAGCCGCTGCGTACCTGCACCGACACTGATCGCCAAGATGGCTCCCGTTCGTAACGATGTCCCAGCGCATGCGATTGACCGCACTCCGGAATATGAAGAGTTCATGACGCGACTCCGCGATTATCACACCAAGCGAGGCACGACGCTCGACCCGGAACCCAAGGTCGGCGCGACCCATCTTGACTTGCTCAAGGTGTTCAATCACATCGTCGCCAACGGCGGTTACGACAAGGTTTCGGAGGAGAAGCTGGCCTGGCGTCGCATGGCTGCTGAGCTGGGCATTTACTCCAATAACGAAGCCTCGACTGCTTTTTCGTTGAAAGAAAAGTTCTACAAGAACCTCGCCGCTTTTGAGATTAGCACAGTGCACGGAAAGGAGCCGCCGCCAAAGGATATTCTGGAGGATGTGACGGCCAAGGGCGCTGGGCTCCTCACCCGCACCCGAGAAAACTTCCGAGGCAAACGGGAGAGCAACATTGGTGCCACAGACTCGGCGGCTTCGGGAGATGATGGTACACCGGCTCGCGAACGACCTGTCCCGGATCCTGCAGCGAGCGCGCGCGCATCGAGAGGCCTACGTGAAGCACCCCCCCAACGTGTTATTTTCCAGCCGGATACTGGCCCTTCTCGTACAACAAGGCACTCCTCTGCTCACCACGCGAGCCATACCAACTCTCCAGCCGCAAACCCTCCTCAGACTCCTTCACATCACCAGAACATGCCTGTGCCACAGCAGCAACAAAACTACCCAGGGAATCGAGGTCCCTCGGTACTTCACCACCCTCCTTCGTCTGAAAACTCGTCCAACCTGGTCACTGCATACCAACCGCGGTTCTCCAAGCCACTGCAGCTCCGAGCTGTAGCGACGCCTAGCAGTGCGCCTAATGAGTTCCAAAAGCCCCGGCAACCTCAGCGGATTGACCCCCGTCAACCAATGCAACCCGGCAGTAAGTGATTCGACTTGATAAGGGACTTGGCTGACATGCGTAGCTGGCTTTGACGGCCCAAACATCTACATGCGCTGTCTGAACGCGCTTCGATCGAACATTGCTGCCGAGCAAGCATTCGCCCTCAACCATCTGGTCAAGATCTCCTTTGAACGGGGCGACAAGTACAAATTCGACTCTTTTCCTGGTCTGGCAGAAGGATTGGTTGAGAAGGCACTTGAGATTGGGCAGCTCTTCTATCACGTCAACTGGACTGTCTCGTGGGACTCTGTCGACCCCAACGAAGTTGGTGCGCTTGACGGGAATTACGGGACTCCAGACATCCTCGAGCGGATCCAGAATCTCATCGAAAAAGATCGACCCGACGTTCTCCAGACCGAATCCTATTCGGACCAGCTGGTCTTGATCACCGAGGCTGTGCTGACAATACGCAACATGGTCACTCTGCCTGAAAATGCGCACAACATGTCCGACTTTTACCCTCTGAGAGATCTCATCTGCATCATGTTGCACCTACCACCCAAGGATTCACTCGTCGAACTGAAGCATCTTACTCTGGATATCGCAGAGCAGCTGACCCCTTTCATGACTCTGGAGTCGGACGACCCTCTGTACAAGACTCTGCTCACACAAATGACCTCGGACGACCGCGGCACAATTCTCACGTCGCTTCGAGCACTCGGCCGCATTTCGATGAACCTCGAGGCTACAAACAAGTTGGGTGACATTCCTGGACCGGTGCTTGAGCGAATCGCCAGCTGGTTGCTACTTAACGACGACGAGCTCATCGATGCCTGCCTTGACTTTTTGTATCAGTACACTGCGGTCGTGTCCAACGTGGACAACCTCATGCGATCTCTTACCCCGGAAAACCTGGTCGACCACCTTGCTCGTTTGCTCGCCCATGGTGCGCGTAAAACGCAGCGCGATTTCATCCTCGTGCCAGAGCAGAGAATTCCGGCCCGCGACCAGATCGCTCCCATGCCCGAGGACCTCCTCCAGGAGATGCTCAAGCTTGAAGAGCCTGACCGTGTGCACCGATGGGTTCGATGTTTCTTTGAAGAGGACAACAACTCTTTCGTGACGCAGCTGGCTGCCTGGCAGGCGTACCAAAATGCATTTGTCGGCCCTCTCAAGACCATCGGTCAGCCGCTCATCACGCCTGCCGACTTTATTAGGAATAGCACGTCTGTGTATAAGGATTCGAACGCCCAAGTCCTTAGAGAGCCAGGCGATCCTCAGCAAAAGTTCATCATCCACGGTATTCGCGCGCGACCACGACCTCTGAGCACGGATGGTAAAGAGTACGGCCGATGTCTCTGGGCATCGAATCCCGGCAACAAGCTCGAAAAGTGCGGAAGCTTCTACCTCCAACCAGAGCAGATGTGGAATCACATTCTTACCTCACACATGGGAGAGACACGCAACGCTGATGGACAGTTTGACAATGTGGAAAAGGAGTTTACCTGCACATGGGGCGAGTGCTCGCGATATGGGTCGCCAACAAAGATGCACCTCCGTGATTTCGCAAGCCACATCAGCACACACATTTCTGCGATGCTGCCTGGCGAGTCTCGAAAACAGGAGCGAGCCTGGATCATACCAGCCAAGACAATGGCTGTCACATTTGAGGAGACCCTGACGGTCCGGGACGAGCGGAACCCAAACCTACCACCCCAAGCGGCGGGTATTCCCCTCAGTGCTGCCCTCGTTCTGCGTAACATGGCACGCAATGTGGTCAAGACAGAGGCGGAGGAGGAGTTGCTCAAGAAACAGGAAAAGACCGGCGAAACTGGAGGCTGGAACGAGACCCTCTTCCGTCCCATCTTGCCACGACTGTTCGAAATTCTTGCTGAGAACAGGGCTCTGGTATGTCACTCCCGTCCCCGCCCAACAGTGAACGCGTCCGTGCTAACTCATCTCGCAGAGTCCCTACATTGCATCACTGCTTGATCTGATCCGCATCGACAGCGACGGCCAAGGCCGTTGATGCCGTTGTGGGGCCGCGATTCGTTGAAGGAAGCGGGGGTGGGTCGAACCCCGGACGGAGGCGTCTTTGAGATCTCGGAGGTAGACCGACGACGGTGTTGATGTTGGCAACCCCCAGACCAACATCCCCTCATTACCCCTCGATAGATCTCAGCTGCCTCTTTTCCGGGGCAAAGGAAATATGGCGGAGATCACGCCGATGCAAGAAGCAAGCAAGAAGCAATGGGGTGCAGGAGATGAGACGAGGCGTTTGTGGCGGGGCGTCTCTAAGTATGGTGTTGAGGGGATTATTTGCCCATCTTTACTTGAGCTGTTTCGCGCGGGCGGAAGTGAAGCCACGGATGGTTGATTGATTTTGTCTGGATTGTAATAATACCCTGCTCATTGTGGGCTGACTGGTGTTGGATGGAGGTATGATATTCGAGAACTAGGAGCTAGGAAGCAACGGTCAAGCAAGATGAAGGTTCAGGAGGTTCAAGAGACTCGAGGCTCAAGAGGCTCAAGGCTGAGAGATGGTCGGCACTTACGCCTAACGCGCCAAGTAAGATAGATCTGATTGCCTAGCGAATAGACACTTAGCTAAAGTCATGGATTTACAAGTCCGTCAGCTGGAAATTGCGCGTCTAGATGTTGATAGACCAATCGCTGATACCGGCCCGGACATGTCAGTCGTGGTTGGCATCGGAGATTGCTGCACGGCGCCGGGCCGGTCCTGGCGTTGGTTATTCCCTGCGGTGAGCGTCCGAAACGGCGACCGCCGTCATGCGCGGCGGATGCAGACTGCGCATCGCACCGCAAACCGCGTGTGGCTGTCGACATCGGCGGCTCATTCTCGTGGTATCACGGCAAGTCGGGCGAAGTCGAATTTCGATGCCGGTATCCACCAATACCCCGGACTCTGGTAGGCTCAGGCCCGTGCACCCCTGGCCATCGTGCGCTCCCTGTTCTCCACGCGCATCGCAGATTTGCCTGGACCAACGATGGATGGCTTCTGCAGATATTCTGGAACCCGCTCAATGCGGTGCCCCACCATCGTGATAGCTCCCAGCGCCGCAGAGTTGAGCTAGCGAATGAGGCATTGCTTGTCTTGCAGAGAGGTAAACGGCGAGACCACACCAGAGCCAGCCTCATGGTAACCCTTCAACTTGGTATTGGTGTCTGCCACACTGTTGGGTATCATTCGATGCATAGTAGATCCTTCATGCCTCCAGAGCCACTCAACATGAGCTGCCGTGAGTTGACTCGAGTCTGGACTGATGGTGCCGAGATTAGAGCCAATCTTCTGCTGCCTGGTGATAGCACCTTGAAGGGTGCCCTCTTGAATTGATATGGACTTTGCCCGAAATGCAATGTGTGAAATGCGTACAGAAACTACCAGGGTGAGTGTTTGCCTTAGCAATGTGGGCTGCAGATGTGATGCATAAGATCCTCCGGCAGGGAATATCGTCTGATGGCAGACCCGCAGCTCGATTGACGCGAAGCCTTGACGAGGTGAGTGATTCAGACACACCGTCTTCCGGTCACCGATCATGACCTTGGTTATCAACCACCTGAAATGACATGTCGTCATGAGTAACTGTTGCCACAGGAATCGGAGCACATACTACGTCGTAGGTGCGTCCAATCGCCTTCTCGCTAATGTTCGATAGCACAAAACCCCCACTGCGACAGACTGCCCTCCTGTGTTTCCTATCACTCATAAGGACACGCAACCAAAAGAAAATTCCTCAGGGTGGGGTGAACCAGCCTAGCAGTGGGCCTCACGGGCTGGCGTTAAGGTTGTCTTGGCAATCTCCAGTGTAACTTGGTGTCCAGGCAGACGGAATGCTGGGCCGCACCGAGTAAGCAGTTGTGTAAAGGATATTACACCGCACACCGAGACACCCAGCATCGTATCTGGTGAAAATTCTGAGGTAGGGTGAGGTAGGGTGACATTGGGAACAGAGGCTCCGTCACTCGCTCGATAATTTCCTCGAGTTGCCCGTGGCTTGTGTAGCCCACAAATCGCATTGTGTATTCTCTGAAACAGACTCAATAGGGCAAACTTGGCCGAATCCGACATGCAGTTGAACGACTCTGACGAGGTTGATGAAGCCAATGGGACAGGTGAAGGTTGAGTAAGGAGCGGAAATGTCTCGTTTCCCCGTGTCGGCCGCTGCCGCTGTCGTTGGACAATCATGATACGCGGGGAAGAGTCCACATGACCTCCTCCTGAAATCAAGCGGTCTCGGTGTGCCGGACTTGGGCCTGCGAAACACCCCACGCTGCTCGGAAGGAAAGATCTGCTGGGACTGATTGCGGCCGTGTCGCTGGGAATTGGGTTCAGGGACATGCAAATTACCTGTCTGTGCTTCATCTCGGGTCTGCAAGTGTGTCAAGCCGGGGTCAAACTTGAATTGGACTGGTGCCAGCGGTGTAGGGCGCTGGTGGAGGACAAAATCCGTCTGCCTGAAAAGATGGGGGAAAAGGGGGGAATCGAGTCAACCCCATTGCACCCTCAGACTACTGCAAGCCGCAGCGGATGTCACCAGTAAGGAGGACTCAGGAGATGAGGGGATTAGAGTCAGCAATTGTTGAGTGGCAGCTCAATTGAGCTCGATTCGTCCAGTATCTCTGGCGTTGAGGCCAGAAAGCGCGTCTGTGCTGGTGTATGCCGCCGGGTGGCCGGGCAGCTGCATACCGAAACCTGGCAGAAACACGGCACTCCAAAATTAGACAGGGAAGAGAGCTGTGAGTGTGCCCGGGCCGCTCGGGGGCCAAGGGTTTTGTTGCCACTGGTGGTTACAAGCGGAACTCTCAATGCTTGGTTGCGAGAGCGCGATACTGACGGAACGTGGGTGGACCTGGGAGAAGCTACCGAGAGAGCTATCCCTGCAACCTCCCCGAGCCCCTAAGATTTAGCGCCTGTCATTCCCTGCGGGTGGGCGCCTTGACCTTGAGAGCGCGGGCCACCTGCCCTGGACAAGGGCACTGGACCCGCCATAGCTCCCCACAAGAATGGGGCGTCGGGGTGGGATTGATCGCTCGGCGCATTGATGCGTGTTCCTGAGTAAATGGTGACACCGAGAGTCGTCAAGTCAGGCGCGGGGGAGGGACAAAGTCAGGGCCTGTGATGGTCATTTGATCGCGTCTGACAGCATCAATGGCGGACAGGTACCGAAACGACAAGCAGGCTGTGTTTGTGTATTGTTGAGGTGAGGAGATGGAGGAGAAAAGATGGAAGATGGGAGGAGCCGCACAATTGGCAGCCACTGCATATGCAAGTCCGAATGTGGGCATTGGAAGGAGTGACCAACCCGCGTTGCCATCTTGACCACACCTCAGACGTTGCCAAAGAAGAAGGCCAGGCCAGATGGAGACGAAAGAGAGCCGGGCCGGTGAGGGCGTCTAGATGCATGCACTTGGCGCCAATGGATTAAACTGGGATGAAGGAGAGGTGAAGATGAATGGAAGTGAAGGTGAAAGAAGTTTATCTGAAGATTGAAGGAGGAAATAACGTCGAGTTGATAGAGTAGAATGTGGCAGGAATAGACGAGGCAAGAGCAAACAAGACAACTTGGAAGTGACGGAAACACCAAATCATCACCAAATTGACACTTCAACCATAATACCCCATCACTCAACGCCATCACACGCCCTGGCTGGTCTGATAATTTCGTTGCTTTTCCAGCCCCTTGGCCTTGGACGCAGTGCCCTGGCACGCACTCGATCTTGTGACCACGCAAGCCTCCATCCCTCTGCGTCTTGGAGGGAGACCCCGGCTCATGCGACATCGGTCCCCCGCGACTTTACGTGCATCCCCTTTGGTACCTTCAAGACAAGACACGCACGACACCCCCATGGCTCGCTCACCGTCTTACACCGAAGTCGGTGAGAGATTGCTCCCTTGCTTGGGCGACGGTCAGCGTGCTTGCTGCTCCACCCCCGGCCGTCACCTCTATATAAATCCCTATCCAGACAGTCCAAGCCGGCTCGTCTTGCTCTCCATCGCACACTCCTCAGCGACTACAGCCTTTGACACCCTCGCCCTGAAACAAACACACCCCAGCGCCTAGCGGTATGTGACTCTGCAACCTTCGGCGTCCTCCCCTCGCAAGTGACCGTCAACATGGGTTGATGGCGCTTCCAAAGGGCCAGAACACAAAGCTGACTGATGTGCAGACACCAACCCAGTCCTCCACACCACCCGATATATCTGTTGCATTTGCCACAGCACCGCCCGGATCCGAAGGATAGCTCGGATCTCCGTCTTTCAAGACAAGACAACGACATCACCCCTCAGAACATAGTTGCCGTTCTGGAGTCGCTATTGAAGAGCCCCGAGAATAGTACCGGTCCTCCCGCTGTAACTTAGCTGCCCTGCCCTGCCCTGCGAACCTTTCCCTTTTGGACACCACCACCCTCTCCAAGGATCGTCCCGTTGACCTCGACAACGGACTTTTCCCTCTCAGGATCTGCAACCCAAGACTCGTACGCGTTGCTACTCCCGGTTCCACTGAATCATCCAGGCCCCGCTCCCACCCTCCCTCAGCAACAAAGCCCCAACCTGGCAGCAGATCTCTTGATTCTAGCCCCAGCTGAACAAGTCTGAACTCATTGCCTTACGGACATACCGCCGCACTAAATCCTGCATCAGCGGACCCCTGCGCATTCGTCTCCGAAAAAAAAGTTCGCCCCCAGCTTGAAATTTTACTATCTCCAACACCAGCTGCCCGTCAGTGTCAGACCCACAGCCATCACTGGTGAGATCAACTATATATCAAGCCTCCCGTCGATAAACTTTCTTTCGGCATTCTCATCCTCACACTCCTCTCTCTTGAGCAAACCTTGCAAGGACTTGACAAAGATCCTTTAATACCCCTCCTCCCATCTTACTCTACCTCGACACTCTCTTCCACACTCTCTTCTACTCTCCTCTTCAACACCACCCCTCACTATCAACATGTCTTTCGCCGCCCGCAACCTCGTCCGCATCTCCCGGGCTGCTGCCCCTGCTTTCCCTCGCACTGCTGCTCGATGCATGTCCGTCACTGCTGTGAACCGTGTCCACGACACCGCCAACAAGAAGAGCGTTGTTCGTGAGAAGGAGGTCCCCGTCACCGTCTACGGCGCTGGCCAGGGCACCGGCGACAAGCACACCGTCAACGTCACTGAGGGTGCTTCTCAGGTCCCCCACGACAGCCCTGCCCCCCCTGCCGAGAACGATGCTGTCCAGCCCCTCACCCGCAAGGTCTACGACCAGCTCCCCTACACCATGCGCAACATGAGCGTCTATGGCAAGACCATCATCATCACTGGTGGTGCCCGTGGTCTTGGCAACTACATGGCTCGCGCCTGTGCTGAGGCTGGTGCCAAGAACCTCGTCATCTTCGATGCCAACCAGGAGCTTGGTGATGAGGCTGCTGCTGAGCTTCACGACAAGACCGGTCTTCCCGTCTCCTTCTTCAAGGTTGATGTCCGTGACGGTGCTGCCATCAACGCCGCCGTCGAGGAGGTCGTCGAGCGCTATGGTGCTCCTGACGTCCTTGTCAACTCGGCTGGTATCGCCGACTCCAACATCAAGGCCGAGACCTACGACCCCGCCATGTTCCGCCGACTCATCGATATCAACCTTACCGGATCCTTCCTTATGTCTCAGTCTGTCGGCCGTGCCATGATGGCTGCTGGCAAGCCCGGTAGCATTGTCCTCGTCGCCTCCATGTCTGGATCTATCGTCAACTACCCCCAGGAGCAGAGCTGCTACAACGCCTCCAAGGCCGGTGTCATCCAGCTTGGCAAGTCCCTCGCTGCTGAGTGGGCCAAGTACGACATCCGAGTCAACTGCATCTCCCCCGGCTACATGGACACTGCCCTCAACCGAGTTCCCGCTCTCGATGCCCAGAAGAAGATCTGGAAGTCCCTGACACCCCAGAACCGCCTGGGCAACGTCGACGAGCTCAACGGCCTCTGCGTGTTCCTCGCCTCGGACGCCTCCAAGTTCATGACGGGTTCCAACTGCATCATCGACGGTGGTTACACTTGCTACTAAGCGAGAGTTGTATTATGAAAATGGGTTTGATCGTGTAGCACTCCTAGAAGGGGATGTGCTTTTCGTTTGTTTGGAGTTTGGGTTAAGGAATGACGGTTTCCCCTTGGAAAGGGCAAAAAAGGAAGCACGAATGAGATACACTAGAGAGCTCTAGATATGATAGAGCAGAGCGATTGCCCGCATAGAGGCGGCGCAACAGGATCCAGATGGAGATCTTAATTGAATGACACTGAACAACTCCTGTCTTTGCGGTGTGACTGATTGTGACTGCCGGTGACATGACTCGCGATTGTACCATGTTGGCATCTCGGCACGTGGTGCTGCACTCTGCAAGCATTGTATTAAAGCTAGATTGACTTAAGCATCGTCACAAGCGCCTCGGACACAGCACAGCTCGCGCCGGCTCAATGTCCTGCCTGTCCTTGCCGCAGATCGCTTCACGATAGAGCATGCACACCGTTCCACTTGATGCCCCATGCACGTAATCCCTAGCCTCACATTGGCCGCGCGCACCCGGGCGGCCAATCAAGACGGGCCGACCGAGTTGAAAAGGGCAATCGACTCGTTTTGAGCCCTTGCTCGGCGCCGTGCTCACCGCCTCTACGGGGCTGTCAAACGAAAAAACCGGGACGGGGCATCCGGCAGCGACTCGCCAACGTGCGGCGGCGGATGTGCAGGCGGTGGAGACGGGATGGGCTGATGCCAGCATGAAGGGGGCAGATGGGAAGGGGAAGATGAGGTGAAGAGAGAGGAGGGAGGAAGCACGTTTAAGAAGGAAAAGAAAAAGAGGCTGAGATTGAGTTGAATGTCTCGGGAGGCTGAGACATTGTGTGTGCCCTCTATCGTCTGTGCAATACTTGGTGTCTGTGATATATCCGGAGCATCACGACTTTTACTCTACAACATACGAAGACGACCTCGTCCGCCCACCCGGACCAACGAACCAAGTCCCTCCACGTTCCACCAGGGTCTGGTCTGCATCCGCAAAACACACCTACCTACATATTACATGCCACAATCTAGCGTAGCGCGTACGGAGGGCCCCGAGGCAGAGACCCCCCCGGCCGGCCGCTCAAGACCGCTTCCCGCCTTTTCGGCTCATGAGAGATCCATGGGTTTATGCGGCGGCGGTAAGAGAGAGGGGCTGGGATATGAATAAACCGGTTCGTTCGTCAGAAGCATTCATTCGCAAGTCTATTCTTTACCTTCCATCTCCAAATATCCATTCCGTCCGTCCATCCAACCCATACTGCATAACATCAACACTCAGTCAACTGTCCGTCAGGTCATCAGAACTACCACCTTCAACTCTATCCTCCAAGCAAGCAACCAAAACATCAAGATGCAACTCTTCTGCACCCCTTCTCTGTCCCTCTTCCGCGCCGCTCGATCTCTGCGGAATCGCCTCCTCAACTCGAATACCCTCCTCCCCGCACGCGCCGCCGCCGCCTCAGTTCGCAACTCGTTCCACTTCTCCTCGCCCTTCCACTCGCATTCCCAAGACAAGATCAAGCACCAGCCTGCACCAGCCGCCCTGGGCACCCTCGCCGTCTTGGGCAACGGGCTGCCTGCTGGAATGGAGGGACACGGCGCCGTAAAGGCCGGTGAGGGATGTGAGAGGCTCCGGAGACAAATGAGTCCCTTCTATCAGCACTGGGAGCAGGGAAGTTTCTTCTTTAGTGGAAAGAGCAAGTTTCTCTGAGGAATATGGGATCAAGACCAGAAACCAGCCTAGCAGTTTTGTCGTTTTGCGTTTTGCGTTTGCGTTGCTTTGCTTTTTGCCTTTACCCTTTGAGTCGGTCTAGTCGTGATAACCTTCGTTGTTGCTAGGTGGTATGATAGAAGAGAAGAGAATGCAATGCCAGCTTTTCATCAAGAAACACGTCCAATCCTGTGCACCCAAAAGCAAAAACAAGTATTTTTTATGATTCAAAGCTGGTGAGGAGAGAGGGCCAGGTCTAGCAACGTAAATAGACCCAACCTCGAGTGTGAACTCGGCGTGATCGGTGTGATCGGTGTGCAAGAAACAGTTCGTATGGTATGCAGGGGGTATATCCAGCGTGTCATTTCTATGTGCCTCCAGGCGTCGTCGTCGCGTCCACCTGCTTGCTGGCACCTTGAGCTCGGCTTGCGTCTCCTCCATGCACTCCGAGGCTACCTTGACGCGGCATCATGACAACTCCACCTCAAGATGCAAGGCCTGCTATGATTGATAGTTGAACAACTTGTGCAAGAAAATGGTCATTAGATGTTGTGAATGAATCACGTCGTCGCTGGTCGTTGCGTTGGTCCTTATCAAGGACTGATCATCGTCGTTGGAAAAACGCCGACCATCGGCGGCGTGCTCTCTCCTGTTCCTCTGGGGGATATGCGGGAGGTATGGTTCGCTTCGGGCGTACCTACTGCCCCTTGCGAGCCTTCTCTTGTGCCTTTTGTTCTCGGGCAGCTCGTACCAACGGCGAGAGTTGAGACAGGTCGACACACTGCTTCATGAATTCGTGCTACAACCTGTTAGCGACATCTGATATAACAGTCAAATCACTTACCCGAAGCAGATCATGGGCGCTTGCTCGCTTCTCAGGATCCACCTTGAGCGCAAAGTACAAAAAGTCCTTGAACATGGGTGACAGATCCTGCTCGTTCTTGATGTGAGGCGTTCCGTTGGTCGCGATCAACCACAGCGCGCGCAAGGGAGATTCGGTCAGGTATGGCGGCTCGCCTTCTATCATTTCGATCGCCATGATGCCCAGAGACCAAATATCCACCTTGCGTCCGTACTCTTTCCTAGTGACAACCTCGGGTGCCATCCAGTACGGTGTGCCCACCATGGTTGTTCGCTTGTTCTGGGCCTCGTTGATGGTGGCGCAGAATCCAAAGTCGGCTGTTGCGGTTAGCAGGCATTCGGTAACGGGCAGGTCCACGTACTCAGCTTAATGTTGCCCTCCATGGATAGTAGAATGTTGTCCGATTTGATATCTCGGTGGATGACGCCTTTGGAATGCAGGTGCTGCAGGCCGTTGAGGGTCTCCCGGCACACTGACGCAATTTGTCCTTCTGACATGATGTTAAAGGTGACAACATCCGTAAGGCTGCCACCCTCCATAAACTCCATGACAACCCACAGCTCGCCTCCGCACAGGTAGCTGTCGATAAAGTTGACAATGTTGGGATGTGAGCTGTCCTTCATGACGAGAATCTCGTTGATGATCAGGTCCTTCTTAGGTTGCTGCTCCAGATTCATCTGCTTGATAGCGACCAGTCGGTTCGAGCCGCGCTCATGGCCAGTAAAGACACCACCAGACGCACCCTGACCAATCTTGTTAAACCCGCGGTAAATGTCTCGGGGATCACCCTCGTTACATATCCGCTTGAGCGAGGCGACCACATCGATGGCTGCGCTCTGGCGAGCTCGGTGTCGTGGCCTAGCCCCGGGCACACCTGCTGGGCCGGCTTGCTGACGAGGAGCGTTGGCCACTCCGTTGGCATCGGGAACACGTCCATAGGCGGCATTGGGCTGGTTCGCGGTCTGGTGAGGGGTTCGCTTGCTGGGAGCCCGGCCGACTCCACCAGACATAGCGGCTTGTGCCTGTGCGAGAGCCTGCTCCTGCTGCTGTTGCAAGAGCTGCTGCTGATAGGCGGCGGCTTGAGCTTGGGCGAGCGCGGGGTTGGGCTGGGGGCCTGTCGGAGCGTAGGGTGTAGGTCCGGCGGCGCGCGAGTTGGACCTTGACCGGTGCTCCTCGGGGAGCATAGGACCGTTGTCCTTGGACATGCCGTAAGAGTCGTCGCCGGGCTGGGACATGCCGATGCCGGAATCCTTGGCGGCGTAGGCCCCTTGAGGCATATGCCGGTTGTTCATGCTGACAGGCGGCTTCGGGGCCGGACGGCTGGGCATCAGGTCCTTGCCGGGGACGTGACCTCTGGGGACGGGCGGCGGGGCCCGGGGATTCTCAAAACTTCCTTCATGATTGACAGTTGGAAACCTGGGGTTCGTGGAGCTAGTATTCGGTGACATACCCATATAGTTTGACGGGTACATGCCCGGTGATGCTGCAGTCGCCGGAGAAGTGGCGTAGTTACCCGCATGATGGAACTTTTCGAGGCTCTGGTCCTCAGGAGGCCGTTCGGTCGTCTCCTTGTAGAACTGCAAAATATTAACCATGGTCTGCGGGTTCTCTCGCCTCTCCTTTTCGGGAATTCCGCTCTCGTTGATAAGCCGTTGCCATTCCTTGGGCAGACCCTGCGACTTGTTAACCAAAATAAAGGCCATGGGCGGGAAAACTGACGGTGAACTGGCCGGTCGAACTGTCGTAGCCGACGTGGGTGACGTGAACAGGATTCTCTGGGGCCGAGATAATGGGCTTCTTGGGCGAGCCGACCAAACTGTTCATGAAGCCCGAAAATCCTGACTTTTTGCGCAGCACGGCGGGCTTTGAATCTCTGCCGTCATCTGAGTATCGCTTGGGGTTGATGGATGGGCCATCGGTCGGGGCCCTTGGGCCGAGGCCCTTTTCCGATAGGGACGAATCCATCGCGGTGAAGCTGGCCGAAGATCGCAAAACGGGAGTCGCAAGCTTCACGTCGTTAGGGTGCTTGAACTGGGGCGGAAAGTGACGGTGGACGGGAGCCTTTGGGCTCGGAGCCTTTGTGGACTCGATGCGGTTCAGGATTGCTGCGCCGTCGAAGGGGGCGCCGATCAGGTCGTCGGGGGCGGTCCTGCTCAGAGGGCGTAGGTGGGAATCGGAGAGGCGGTCGGTATGACGAGGTACGGGCGCCCAGTGGCTGGCGGGGGCAAAGTCGGCGTGGGCCAAGTCGGCGTGGGCCAAGTTTGGAGATGGGATCGGACGGATGGTGTTGTTGGCCAAGTCAGACTCTTGGTTGGAATACCAGTCGACGGCCGCGGGGTTGGAGCGGGCTGGGGGAGCGCTGGGGGCCCTTCTCAGGCTCTGCGAGCTGCGTTTGCTCTCGAGGGACTGGGCGTCGAAGCCACCACCACCATCGAAGCCGGACGAGGAGCGGGCGTAGGTGTGAGAGGGAGGCTTCTTGATGAGCTTGCGACGATGTGAAGTTGCGGTATGAGCGGACGCAGACGACGCAGAGGTGTATCCGGGGCCGTCCATGATCCAGCGGCAGCAGAAGCAGCCTTGCAACTGACGAGTTGGGGCCCTCGGGGCTAAAAAAAGGTCTCAGGACGGCTACTAGGTACGGAGGTTTGATGGGTCGAGCGGGTGGAGGACAGGGTGTGGGTGCAAGGAGGAGATGGGAGAGAAGGGAAACGTGTGGGCACAGGCGGCTTCGGCGGCCAGACCTGCGCAGCGCAGAGAGATGGCTCTGGACAATGGCAAGACGCCTGGCTTGGTACGGCGCTGTAGACCGGGGACACAACGCGGGGGTGTGTGGGCGGAGGATGCTGCGTGGCGAAGCTGGTGGTGAGCTCTGGCGGGCTGCTTCTGCTTTGGTGCTGCTCCGGCTCCTGCGTTTGCTTCGATAGGATAGCTGGAGATTCGGACGGGAGTGGGTTGGGGGAATCAAGTTGGGGGGAGACGAGAGAAGAAGCGCAAGAGTGACACGCACGCACACTGTGCAGAGCCATCAGCATCAGCACGATGGACGGAGGGGAGGGAGAGATGAATCGGAATGCGGGACCGTGGATGAGATGGCAGGTCCTTGAATGTGAGAATGGGGGCGTTGTGGGATCAAGGGCCTGTCTGGGTCATCTACTGCGGGATGGATGTGAACTGTAGAAGTACTGTACTGTGCCCGCTGAGCTGTGTGTGCTGCGATGCATGCGCTGTGCTTGCTTTGCTGTGCTGTGCCGCGCTTACTTGCCTCAGGGACCTGCGTGCTGACACTTAATCACTTATTGACTTCCAGGTTGCCATTCAACAGATACAATACATTGGAGTGAAGGCCGACGTCAATTGAGAATCATCCGTTGCAAGACTCCTTATCGAGTCCAATCCAGGTACTGACAATCCAGGGACTGCCCGCCAGACGAGTCCAACAGTCGGTACCTGACGATGCTGGCTGGACCCTGGACCCAGCCAACTTGGCACAGCAGGTACATGCCCATCTGCGGGGCACGCGCACATTCGTCAAGTACCTGGCGCTGATACCCAACTCCCGTTCCCAACTCACCAACGTCGCGCCCTCCACCTCCATCACTGTAACGCACTCGCCTCTCGGGCCGTTGACAGTGTGAAAGCCTCTTCCGAGCACTTGGTGGTTGGTCCGACGCCATGGTTGGAGGGATCACCATGGTAGGACCGCATCCGATTTCCCCTGGCGCCTCGCATTTCAGTCTGATGCCTCAGAATGACGAAGAATGCACAAGACTGGCAGGCTGTCGAAGCCATGTCTATTCAGACGGGCGAGACGCACACGAGACGTCGAGGCTGAACCCATTGCAGTCTATTCAATTCGTCTTTGTCAATCACGGTCAATGAGACTCATCCAGACTGCACTGTACGCCTATCCAAACTAACCGGCGCTATTCACTCGCTATCCGTGAATTCAGTCCCGTCAACATCGATAACCTCTAGACAAGGGGGGTGGCATTAGGCCCAGACTCAGGCTCTGCCCAAGGTCCCACGGTCCATGATCATGGCCAAGCGCGTAGCAAACGCACCACGATCAAGTGTGAGTGGAATCAGTGGGCGCCGTTGGTGGAGCACCTCCGGGATTGCCAAGTTTCTCACAGGCCGAGTGGGAAGATTCAAAGACGTCCAACAGACGCCAGAGATCAAGGTTTGGCCTCCCGGTCCTGGACAATCTTGGTGATTTCTCCCCCGGCCGACTGCTAGGCTAGGCTGGACTAGCCTGGGTCGCTCGTGGCCGGTGGAGACTCGTCGACGCCCTGGTGGCAGTCTAGGGAGTCAAGCATTGGTGATGTGGCCGTGGCTGGCCGACCCGTTGTCTCTCAGGCGCCGCGCAAACGCTATCCTTGATCGTCAGGCTTGACGATTCTGGCGAGGCGAGGCGAGTCGATTCTTCTTGACAAGTTCTTTGATCGTGTGGAGCCACAAGCAGGAACCGCAACATTGCGCCCGGAAACCGTTACAGCTAGACGTGGTGATGGGGGCCTTTAACTGATCCCTTCATCAGTAATTGGTGACGCTTGGCCCTTGCGACTGCTGGTGCTTACTCTCGTTACATCTATTGCTCGCACGGCGTGTCACCTCACCTCATCCCATCTAATCTCATCCGTCAAGGGACCAAGATCTGACACCCAACGCCGAGACAGAAGGCGTCTGCTCAACCGTGTCCTCATTAGCTCTCGTAGGCGAGCTGCATGCTATTTATCCATCGCACGCCAATCCGTCATGAAGTCATCAAGCTGCGACTTTCCTCTGGCTGCCCTGTTTCAAGCCACCAGTCTCGACATCAGAGCTCCACCGTCCACACTGTCTTCCCCGGCGTAGGGGCGAGACATGAGCGGCTCGCTCCCTGCCATTGGCCCCGGCGGCTCGTTAGGCGTGTCAAGCCGAGACATACATGAGCTGGCCCGCAGGCGGCTGCTGGTTCTGGGGCCGCCGGTTACGTTTCAAGCCAGACCTATCCTCACCAGTTCACCCATCGTCGTCCTTCAATCTCGATACTGGCCGCTTCAGTGAGATCCGGCAGCTTCTCCAGCGTCAAGAATGAAGCGATACGAGGTGGGCGAATCCATCCTCGCCGTGGTTGGTCGATACCGCCCAATAGCCTCGCATCCAAGGGTAACCTTGCAGCCTCATGAAATTTATGCTGTTGCCAATCGCCATTTTGGTACGAATCTTGCGACAGGATATCCTTACTCGGCAGCCCTCCCAGACACAATCCAACTCATCCGTTGGTCGTGGCTTTCTCTTGGATCCTCTCCTGCATTGGAGCACAGCACATAACCCGGCACCCATCGATACGGGCGCCCGCCGAATCCTGCTACCGCGCTTCAGCCTCTGCGCCCCTGCATACGTGTTCGTGCGTATTTGACCGAGTTTGAGACAGCCGCCTTCTAAGCAGTTCAAGTCATGGTAGACTTCCAACACGAATAGATCTGTGCACAGCTAGGCGCAAGCGAGCTGTCGGATGGCCATTCACACGAGCTTCTTTTGCGTTTCCACGCACAATCAGCTTGTGTGATGCCGGCATTGTCATCCTGATGCAGGTCAGCTGAACAACGGCATTGCGAACTGTCTTTGAGAGCAATTGATCACCAGTGTGTCGAATGCGACAGAAGCCGACATGGGTCGTAGAAGGCGCGGGAATCGCGCCAAGCACCGTACCTGACAGCGTGTCATGGATCGGAGGGTGAGGTGCCGTAGACTGCAGCGCAGCGCAGACGCTTTTACAACAGGAGACCATTGCGATACCGCGTTGCAAGACCGATGTCACCTTGGAGCCAGCTCCTGAACTCCTGCGAGAACCCACTTGTGCGTTGGCCGACCAACCTGAAACCTACATACTGTAGGATATTTTGGGTGTTCGTCGTCCTTTGACGTGTGAATGCTCATGCTGCAACTTTATAACGACTGATGGTCTTTGACAGTTGTGATTGCCATGGTGTCCTCAACAGAAGAAACTCTGTTCAAGTCTCAGAGCTTCCCGATCCTTTCGGTCAAACACGGCCACTTCAGCCGTTGACAGTCAAACTTTTTCGAAAATGGTTGGGAACACCAGGTGCCTAGCACCCAGATGAAGGAAGAAAGTCACGCTGGAGTTGTACTTTGCTTGGTGTCATGGTTCCTGGCCTGCGTGCCGAGTCATCGAGGGTGCGTTTGCACATGTAGACAAGCCAATGGCAACTAACAAACGAAAGGAAGAGATGAAAACAACCAAGGATGAAAGAGACAATCAGAGAGACAACCACAGACATTGAGAGAATAGCAAACCGTCTTTTGAGTGGACAACGTCTTGATCTTGACGTGAGTTTGGAGCTTTCCAGAATCGTCTCGCAAGTCACATGCATTCTCTCGTGATCGACCCCACCTCCCCTTTCTAGCAGTGTCCTTCCAAACCAGGTTAGTGCCCGCTGTCGGGCAAGCTTCGCGTAAATTCAGTGGCTCCCTGTTGCTGGGATAGGTGGCTACTACTTACTTCGTGGGGAGAGGTCGTCAAGAGAACTTCCACCTCACCCTCAACTTTAACCATAACTCCATCCTTCAACCATCTTCTCTGAGTCGTCGCCTTCTCCGGTCTACGGTCTCTCGCATCGCTCTGGTTCTTCCTTCTGGTTACCGGTTTCACCGCCTGTTGTCTCTTGCACAATGTTCTAGAGACAAGACTCAATTACATCTGATCATCCTCCTCTATCGAATCTCCAATTCAAGCATCTATACTTGGCCGCAAGCTTCATTGCTCTTGTAGCCACCAGACTTGTACGTCCTGTAGACATGTGCGACCTGTCCTTTAGTCCCTAACACAACAGTTCATAGTACTCTACCTAGCTCCAACCGACTAAATACGTTCATCATGGCCGACACTGTCTCCGAGCTTTCTGCTGCTCAGAAGCTGATGCAGAAGCACACCGAAGCTCCTCACCACGTCACCGTTGAGGATGCCCCGGATGAGGACCTTCCCATCCACGCCCCCGCCGAGGCCTCGAGCTCTGCCGATGTCGCAATTCCCAAGCCGACCAAGCCCGCCGCCGCTACTCTGGATACTCAATCGCATGAACTGTTCCCTGAGCTCGGTGCTCCCAAGGGCAAGGCTGCCAATGTCGCTCCTATCTGGGGCGCCAAGAATGCCAATGGCAAGACCAATGGAGGTGCCTCCAACGGCGGTTCTCGTTCCTCGACTCCCGTCTCTGGAGCTGCTACCCCTAACAAGCCATCCATGTTCATCCCCGGCCGCAACGTCGAGACTGTGACTCTTGACCCCCAGTACATCCTGCCCCGTGGCCAGCTCAGGAGGCCCATCACCGACATTATCAAGGACATCAACCGCAAGTCTCGTGCCACCATCTCCATGGCTACCTCAGCCAATGGCCGTTACAAGTTTGATGCCGCCGGTCCTCAGGACGTTGCTCAACAGGCGCTCAAGGACCTGGTTGCTCAGATCGGAACTCGGGTAAGTATCGTACCACCGGTTTGCGACATTGTCTAACGTGCATAGACTGCCATCAAGGTCCCGATTCCCCAGTCCACCCGAGCCCATATCATCGGAAAGGGAGGTTCCATGATCAAGGCTCTTCAGGAGAAGACTGGTGCCAAGATCCAGCTTCCCAAGGTCGACGAGAACAACCCGATTGACGAGGAGGATGACGATGCTACTATTGATGTCACCATTGAGGGTAATGCCCTTTCTGCTGCTTCTGCCCGTGACGAGATCTTGAAGATTGCTGGCGAGCGATCTGCCAATGTCCAGACTAAGGTTCGGGGCATCCCCGCTGCCTTCTACCCCTTCATTGCCGGCCCCGACAATGCTCTGGCCCATGCTCTCGAGGAGAACAACGGTATCCAAATCCGTGTCCCTCCTCTGCAGGCCTACACTCCTGGCCAGGTTCCTGTTACCGCCGTCCCTGGTCAGCGACCTGTCTTTGCCCCTGCTGGCCAAGAGGAGAACCACATCCAGCTTGCTGGTGACCGTGCTGCCGTTCAGAAGGTCCGCGCCGAGATTGAGCGCCAGGTTGCTGAGCTCCACAGACAGCTTGCTGCCGAGCAGCTGTCGATCCAGCGCGGCCGCCACCAGTTCATCATTGGTGATCGTGGTGTCCCTGTCGATCAGTTCTTCAACGACACTGGATGTGCCATTCTGCTGCCCACTGACGAGGACGACGACACCATTACTGTTGTCGGACCTGCTGATCAGGTTGCTGCTGGTCTGGAAAAGGCCATGGACCTGGCCATGGGTATGCAAATGTCCAACCTCGACATTGCCCGATTCCACCGCAATGCCCCTGGCGGCGCTGCTGTTCACGCTGGCAACGTCACCCGCTACCTTCGACAGCGCAAGGAGATTGAGCGCCTCGAAAAGCTCTACCACACCCACATTAACACCCCCTTCTCCGAGGGTGGTGCCCTTCCTTGGGAGCTCTACTCTCGCGAGGGTAAGAATGCCATTCGTGCGCAGTCCGAGATCAGCGGCATTATCAACGGCCAGCCTCCTTCTCGTATGACCTCTGTCCCTGTCGACCCCTTCTTCTTCCAGCACCTCCGCAATGACGTTACCCCCAGGGTCAAGCGGGATTATGGTGTCCAGATGGTCGTTCCTGAGGCTGCTGAGGGCGAAGTCCCCGTTCTCCTTGTGTACGAGGGCCCTGACCCCGCCGAAGGCCCCTACCAGCTGCCTCGCTCCAAGCCCACGGATGCTGAAGCCCGTGCTTTCCAGCAAGGTCTTCAGGATGCCCAAAAGCATATCCTTGAGCTTATCAAGAAGCAGGAGGCCATCACCACTGCCACTCTTGATGTCCCCGCCAAGTTCCACGAGAGACTTCGACGCTTCATCAAGAAGGAGCAGGAGAGCCGCTCTGCTGACCAGATCCCTATCCGGGTCACCAAGGTTGGCACAACCATCACTCTCCGAGGTCCTGCTTCGGCCGTTGAGTCCCTTGCCGCCAAGGCCAACGCCTTTGTTGAGCAGGAGAAGGAGGACGAGAAGGAGCGTGGCTTCACTCTGACATTTGACTTCCCCCAGAAGTTCGCCAACCACCTCATTGGAAAGGGTGGTAGCAACATCAGGGAGCTCCGAGACCGTTTCGACGTTGAGATTCAGGTCCAGGATGGCAAGGTTGAGCTCAAGGGTCCCAAGGCCAAGGCCGAGGCTGCTCGCTCGCACATTCAGAGTCTTGCTCGTACCTTGGCCGACGAGACAACTCACACTCTCAAGATTGACCCCAAGTACCACCGTGAGCTTATTGGTGCTCAGGGTAGCCAGATCAACCGTCTCCAGACTCGGTACAAGGTCCACATCTTCTTCCCTCGATCTGCCAAGCCCGCTGCCGACGACCAGTCCAACGCCGATGCTGCCAGCGATGCCGGAAAGCCTCGCCGCCAGCAGCCTGCTGACGAGGTCATCATCCGAGGTCCCAAGAAGGGTGCGGATGAGGCTCGAGACGAGATCTTTTCGCTCCACAAGTACCTCGAGGAGCACTCTGCCACTGCTACCGTCGCCGTTCAGCAGAAGCAGGTTGGATCTCTCATTGGCCAGGGTGGTGCTGCCCTCGATGACCTCCGCCAGGCTACTGGAGCTAAGATTGATGTGCCTGCTGACCGAGACACCGATATCGTGGAGATCCAGATCAAGGGTACTGCTGCTCAGGTTGCCAAGGCCAAGAAGATCCTCGAGGATAAGCGAGCCATCTTTGATGACACTGTCGTCCAGACCATTGAGGTTGACAAGAAGCACCACAAGGCTCTTATTGGTGCTAGCGGTAGGTTTTCCTGCATTCAAATGTTGTACATTCGCTAATTTCCTCAGGTTCTAACCTCCGCGATATTGTCGTCAAGGCGGGTGGCTCTGACGACCGACGAGCGCTTGCCCGTACCATCCAGTTCCCCAAGCAGGAGGCTGATGGCAACACGATCAAGATTGAGGGCCGCACTGATGTCGTGCAAAAGATCATTGAGCGCATCCAGGAGATTGTTGGCGAGCGTGAGAGCCAGGTTACCGAGGTGGTGGATGTTCCTATCGAGAACCACCGCTCCCTAATCGGCCGAGGTGGTGATGCCAAGCGTCAGCTCGAGTCCAAGTTCACCGTGTCCATCGATGTCCCCCGCCAGGGAGACGGAAAGACTGGAGTCAAAGTTACTGGCCGACCCGAGAACGTCACCAAGGCCAAGGAACACATCCTGTCCCTGGTCAAGCAGCAGCAGGGTGAGACCATCCAGGTTCCTCGCAACCTTCACCACTCCATCTCCAACGGTGGCCAGTTCTTCCGTCAGCTCCGCAACAACCACCAGGTTACGGTTGACCATGCTGGACAGCCTCTTCCTCCCAAGCCTGACACATCTACCCGCTCCAACGTGGGTGCCCTTCCTCTGATCACTGATGAGGATGATGCCGCGACCGACGCCCACTCGTGGAAGATTGTCCAGGTCGACGCTGGGGATGACAGCGACTTCCCCTGGGTCCTCCGCGGCACGCCAGAGAACGTGGAGAAGGCCAAGGAGGCCATCGCCAAGGCTGTCGAGCAGGCTAAGAAGCATGATGCCACAGGATACCTTGTTCTCCCTGACCCCCGAACCTACCGCCATGTGATTGGCCCCAACGGTTCCAAGGTCAACTCGATCCGCAAGCAGAGCAACTGCAAGATCCAGGTGCCTCGGGACCAGGCCAAGGATGAGGCCATTGAGATTATCGGAACCAAGGACGGTGTTGAGCTGGCCAAGGACCTCATCCTCGCCGCTGTGCGGGAGGGCAGCAACAAGACACGGGAGTAATATTGGGATACTATCCTATTGGACGGAGCATTGCAGGGAATATGCGACCGTAAAGGTTGAAATTCGACAGTAACTGTTGTAATAAATATAAGAGTAATGAATAATTCTCGAATGCATGCTACTAGTAATGCTGTGAAACGTCTATCCTTCCATCTCTTATTCGTGTTCGTGATGCGAGGAGTGGAAATTAAGCTTCATCACGTGCGCGGCTTCGATGGCAGCCATGCACTTGCTTCTTCTTAGATCTACTCGTCACACCGCTCGTACACTCTTCATTGATGTAATCGAGAGCTTTAGCTTCTTCCCAGCAACTCGCAGTCTGTCAATTGATAGAATATTTTGCGATGGGATCCCAATTGGTCTCGTCAAAGGCGCCGTGGGAGGATGTCCTGGCCGAGGAGCAGCTGTTTGTCCTTATTACAGGTGCCAACAGGTAGGTCGACCAGGCTGTCCGCGAAGCAATGCTAATAATCTATGGCAGCGGTATTGGTCTCAGCATCGGCGAACGCCTCATCGACGAATTCCTCTCCACGCGCTCCCTAAAGTCACACCTCATCCTCATCCCCACTACCCGCTCCAAGTCCAAGTCCCTGCAGACGATCCGATCCCTGCGCAGCTACGCCCAGCGCGCCGCCCAGACCTCGACCGCCCTACGATCTCGAGTCGGCGATTCGTACCGTTGGGAGGACACAGTTGCGCGCATTCATGTGCTGAGCTTGCAGCTCGACCTGTGCGATTTGCGCCAGGTGTATACTTTTGCCGAAGAGCTGGTGCACAGACCCGTGAGCAACCCTGAGGGCTTGGAGGGTGAATATCTTCGAGATGTGCGCATTCCGAGGATCGACACGGCTGTTTTCAATGCGGCCTATGGTGGCTGGTCGGGTGTTAATTACCCTCTGGCCATCTGGGTCATCTTGACTCGGGGCTTGGTGCAGTCCGTGACTTGGCCGACGTTCAAGATGGCGCTGCCAACGTGCATCCTGAACGAGCGGCCCGAGTATGGCCTTGTATGTCTCCCCTCTTGAGTGTTTGGACCGGACTAACATGTATAGCCCGAGAAACCATTGCTCGGCGAAGTCTTTACTGCCTGCGTATTTGGCCACTACATCCTCGCCCACCAACTCCTCCCCCTCCTCAGCCGACGATCAGAGTCCGAAGCCCCAGGCCGTATCGTCTGGTCCAGCAGTCTCGAGGCAGTCCGCAATGTCTTTGACACTTCCGACTTCCAATGCTTCAAGGGTGATGGTCCTTACGAGTCTGCAAAGCGGCTTACCGATGTTCTTTCTCTTACTGCAACCCTTCCCTCAACCTCGATCTACTCGAACCGCTTCTTCACACCTGACGACCCAGAAGAAGCTAGTGAAAAGCCCATCCGCCCTCGTATGTACTTGACCCATCCCGGTATCGTCGCTAGCACGCTCTTTCCCGTTCCGTGGTTCCTCATGTGGGCATACGAACTGGCCCTGGTTATAAGTCGATGGCTAGGCTCCCCATGGCACACTGTCGATAGCTACAGCGGATCCAAGTCGCCCGTATGGATTGCCCTCCAGGAACAGTCGACCCTCGATGAGCTGGACGCCGAGAAGGTTAAATGGGGCAGTAGTTCAAACCGTCACCTTCAAGTCGAGGTAAAGAAGACCGAGGTCGAAGGTTGGGGCTGGGAAGGCAAGGTGGAGGATGCAACATCCTTCAAGGAGGACACAGCTGTGGGTGTCTTTAGGAAGACAATTGGAAGGAAGAGGGGAGCAGTCGATGTGACCAAGGAGGATATTGTCGAGTTTGAAGAGTTGGGCGTCGAGACGTGGAAGAAGATGGAAGAGCTGCGAGACACATGGACACCTTTTGCTCGAGGGGGAACTGTATGAGGTCTGTCGGAGTATAGATGAGGCTGGAGCCGAAAAGATGGATAAAAGGGTTAAAAGGAGAGTCGACATAGACTGGCCAGTAACGAATACCACGATAGTTAATACTTGCTTAACAGATTCCACAGCAAACACGCCCCAATTGATACCGACAAAATAAATAAATAGCATTGGATCAAATCTTACATGGGTATATTGCGAGAATGACTGACATACATGGTCAAACAACAAATGACATTATTATTATGGCTCCAATTGAGCTGGTACTTTCACTTCTCCTTCCCGTATGTGCCCGCACTCAGGGGTTAACAGTTGTTACTGTAGTCCGTGACCGATTCTGCTCGTCGGAGCGGATACGGCGCAGAGTTAACTTGTCGTGCCGACCAAAGAGACCCAGGCACAACGGCAGGGGTACCACGGCCATTGCCACGACCGCCTGAAAGATCAGGGCCTTCTTCATATGCTCGGGTGGGTTGGCACTCTTAGGTGCGACAAGAGCGTTGCTGACGATGATGAAGATGGCTCCGAAGAGCTGGCCACCAGCCCAGGCGATCGTCGAGGTAACCTCTGGACTGAGAGGGTGACTCAATTCGATCAGATACTCGAGAGCGACGGGGACTAGCGAGAAGCACGACGCGCCGAGAAGTGCGAGAACAACGTAGGGACCAGCAATAGAACGCGTCTCGGGCATCCAGATAAAGATCAGGTAACAGAGGCCCACGATCGGAACGAGAACCTTGAGGGCGAGTAGGAAGCTCTTTGTACGGTCCAGAATGGGTGATGAAATGGCAGCAGCAACAAGACCAACCACAATCAGAACGGCGCCACCAATGCCAGCTTCGTCGTCGGAAAAGCCATAGGGTTCCATCATTTGGTTGAGTAGAGAGGAAAGGGAGTTGAAGAAGCCGACATAGATGGAGAACGGAATGAGGATTAGCCAGAGCTCCAGAGATCGAGAGATGACGGTGAGTGAGTCGCGTAGGTTGAGCTTGGGGGTCTCGGCAGCAGGACCAACAGGCGTAGGTGGTTTGGCCGGGACGAAGAAAGCAGGGGCAGCGCAGACGGTTGACTGAGATGTTAGCTGGGTCAACAGCCAAGAAGCAATACTTACAATGATGGAGACATAGAGAACCATGCTAGATACATCACCAGGCTTGCTGACCATGAAGGGGGTGATCAACTGTCCAAAGGCTGCACCGAAGGGGTTGGCCAAACTTGTGAGGGCTGTTGCTGTTACACGGCCACGGTTGGTGAACCACAGATCCGAGTAACGGGTTGGGGCAGCGAGGATGAAAGGCTGAGCGAATCCAATGACAATCTCTCCAGCCATAGCATAGGCAATGTTTCCTCCACTGGCCTTGGTAGCGCCGGCATATCGAATCCAGTTTCCGATGAGGATCAGGACAGCGGCAGTCATGAAAGCCAGCTTGGGTCCACGGTGCAGGATTGCAATGCTGATGGGAAAGACGGCCACAAAGGCTAAGAAGAAGGCGGTACTGATCCAGTTAATGGTCGAGGTCTTCACATCGTAGTAGGTGGCAGCATGTGAAGATACAGGCGCAAAGGTCATCCACTGCTTCAGTCAGCATCTTAATCTTAGCGCAAGCCAGCTTCAACCTACATCCCAAGAGACAATGATGTTCATGAGCGTCAGTTGAGCAAGACCGAACCAGCGGCGTTTGTATGTTCGATATTCGGTCGACGCGCCCTGGTGGATGCTGCCATCACCCTCGCCATCGCCATCGCCCTCACCCTCTCTGCGCTCCTGGAGGCTGAAGTCGCGAGATCCGAGTTTCTGTTTTCGCCAGAAGCGACCACCGACGCCGTCGTTGTTCATGATGGAGAATGATTCAAAGAGCCGCTTGTGCCGCCCTTGCTTCTCTTCTTGGGCGCGCATGCGTTGTTGGCAATGGAAAAGGTCGACTCAAGAAGAGACCGTGAGATTGTAGATTGCTGATGCAGTGGAGACGACGGCTGGTATTTCAGGGACACTGCAGGTCTCCAAAACTTGATCAAAGAGAGTAGGGCAGTCGGCAGTGGCAAGGAGTGATGAGCAGTGTCGGAGATGTTTATCGTGGCGGCGGCGGTCGCAACAACGAAATGAGTGAATCGCGGCCGAGCTGCAGTAGTAACAGTCCGGCGATGGCTATAATCACCACCAAAAGCAACTCCACTCAGGGGATTGACAGGAAGGAGAAGCACATGCAGCTCAACTGAATCTCTCCTGGATTCGCCGGAGGTTGTCTCGAGGTCCAGGTCACCTCACAATCGCCTCATGGATACCGTCTCGTTTCGTCGAGTCTAGTCCTGGGGTCTGTGCCGAACCGTTGTCCCACCCTTGGTATTTATTACCTGAGTTACTACCAGGATCCTCGCTGCGCTGACACGGAGTCGGAGCCGGAGCGTGTTGTTGGTTCGACCGGCTTGCTCTCGCAACTGTCGCGTGGTGTTGGGCTGTTTCAGCTTGGCAGAGCAGGGGTATATAATTGCTTCTGTGATTTTCTCTGCTTATTCCTCCGGCGACGGGAACGAAACAAGTTCGACGATAGATGATGAAGATGGAGACGGAGATGGAGATGGAGGATGGAGAAACTTGATCTACCGTCTCTAAAAGAGGGGAGATCTTAAGCCGGCCGAGGTGATAACATTCACGGCAAGTGCTATCCGTCCTGCGCTTGCACCTCCCTGACGAACACCTTCCTGAATCCTCAACGCACTACAACCATAACGGACTGCGCTTGGACGCTGATAGGTCACTGCCAGACAACGGGAGGCATGCCGCAGCGGCGTTTTAGACTCCAGCCAACCAAGCCCTTGACTATCAGCCATATCTCCCCCTTTCGATCTCCTACAAAAGAGCCATGCGTGCCATGTCCTGGCCATGTCCTGCGCCGCTCTCCTGCTCGCTGCTCGCTGCCACCAGTCGCCGTCGCCGTCTTCTATAAGCGGGGGCACGGGGTTTCATCACGCCGGCATCATTGCCCGATTTGGCCGCCTCGGTTCGCAAAACCTGCCAAGTCACATCTGAGAAATCTCACATGATGGCCAGACTATCTGTCCTGCCCATGCCGCATCTGAATTGATTGACACGCTAAGCAGGATCCGAGAGCCTCGATCTGGCGACCACTGCGTGATGGGGGTCGGACCGGTCTCTGGCCATGGCACATGCAGACGTTCCTCCGAAGACCCTAGAATAGAATAGACGACGGCATGCAGTTTACCTGGCAGCGAGGTTTCAGTGTGCGTTGTCGCTTAAGTTGCTAATGTTGGCCATGTTGTCAATGCTGGCTTGTCAACGTTGGCTTGTCAATGCTTTGACATGGTCCTTCGATCTGACTGTGGATAACGAATAACGAGTTTAATAAGACTGCGCTCTCAAGGGCCGGGTTCCGAAACAAGACACAAGACACATCATCTCCAGGCTATTTCGACATGCTGTGGTGCTCAAGTTGGTCCGTCTAATCGCAGCATGTCCAACAGCCCTAGTTGTACCGCAGTTCCTGCAATGTTCCGTGTGCAACATCGGGATAATGCTGTCCTCGATACACCAACTTGAGGGCTCAACATGACTTGCGTTAGTGTGGCAACCAAGGCAGAATCCAACCATCTACAACTACGAGTGTAAGAGCCATCTGCCCGGGAAACATCCAGACCGAATCACCATCCACTGGGAACCAGCCAAGACAAACTGGCATTAGTCAAGTCGATGAAAGAAATCTATTCAGGCGTTGCAGCGTATGATACAGAGAGAGCCGCCGTCAGACAGTGCTCTGGACTTGACATCCAACAGACGACCAATCGTACAAGGAAGCCCCCGCAAGAGTATCCTTTGCCTCGTTCCGGCATGGCGTCTCGACGTGGTATAGTCATCTCGTCAATACGAATCGTTCGCATCGGATGACTCGGTTGATCGAGTGTTTACTTGAGCTTAGCCCAAAGCTTAGGAGCAGCGCAGGCGGTCGCGCAGTGAGCCAGGTGGAAGACTATACATGTTAGCAATTGTGCAAGATTGGGCATCGAGACCAGCAGTCTCGTTGTGTGACATACACTCCTCAACGCAGTCCTCCTTGGCACCACCCTCGCTCTCTTGCTGCTGCACACGCTCAACGCACTCATCAAAGTGGTGCTTGGCGGGAGCACACTGGGGAGAGTTCCGGCACTCTGTCGATGCGTCAGCATATTGGAATTCCAGTCTGGATCGATAACGACAAAGTATCTCGCTCGATTCGTATGAATTGGTATGACGAACCTTCCTCGAGGGTATCCTTGGGGTCGACGAGCTCCTCCTCATCCTCCTCATCCTCCTCATCCTCCTCTTCCTCCTCTTCCTCGGCCTCCTCCTCGGGCTCGTCCTTGGTCTCGGTCTCGGCCTCGGGCTCCTCCTATGCAGTGTCAGCCTTGTCGATGGATTCACGGGGCATTGGCCGCGCCCTCGCCCGGTGCGTGACGCAATTGATGGGGTGAGAGAAAATGCGTGAGAAAAAGCCGTACCTTGGGCTCGGCAGGAGCCTCAGCCTCGACGACGCTCCATGGCGTCACGGCCTCGACAATATCGGTGAAGGCGTCCCAGATACCCATTGCGACAGGCGGAAGAATTCACAATGGCGAGTGGTGGTTTCGATTGAGGTGTCGTTGTCGTTCCTGATCGTAAGAGGTCGGAAGCTCTCGGCCAGAGGCACGAAATGAAAACTGATCCGGAACCTAGGTAATTGAGGCAGTTTGATTGGCTGAGGGGCACCCGGCTTTGTCAAAAATACCGCACGTGATTCAAGATCCGAGCGTCTTCCAGTCTTCCGGTGATTATGTCATCATTGACCCGCACTTTAGCCGCAACAAATAATCATCACCAGTCTGCTTGATCTATCATCTCATCTCTTCTAGTCTGATAGCCATTGACAAACGTAAATCATGTGAGCAGGTCTGCCATCGCTACGATACAAAAGTCCCGACGGTACAAAAAAGACAGTTCATAATGCAGTGCTCAAATCTTGGTATCTTGACCAGTCCTCGATGTGGTCGAAATGCGGCCGTTAATCATCGCGTTCGTATACTCCCCTGTCAATCTCGCCCCGAATGTGATCCTCCAGCCGGATATTCAACTGCTGGGCTTGCGCCTCGTCATAATCTGGTGGTGGCTCATCTGGCGCCCTCCGGCTGGCGGCACTGTCGGATCGATCTGGCCGCGTATCCAAAGTGGCTGTGGCTGGTTGACTAGATTGGGCCTCGTAGGCTGGAAGAGGTTCATCGGGAACATCAGCGCCAGGGCCCATCTCGCGGCGCATCTCTTGATACTGGAAGAGGCGCTCCCTCAACCGGATGTAGGTCTCATTGAAGTCCATCATGCCGCCGTCGGAAAAGGTGAACTTGACTTCGACTCGTGGAATGTCTGGGGGAATGCCACCCCCAGATACTGGGATGCAATCTGACTTCCAGACCCATCCCCACCACATCGAGGACGAGGTCGTAGAGTCTTGGAATTTTAAGATTGGGGCACTAAAGGATTCGAATTTTGGTTCTTGGGTAGGTTTCGATGGTAGATACACGATCTACAAGGTCAGAAGGTGACGGCCAAGACAGCAGAACAAACTCACTCTCTTGTTGGTAAGGAAAAGGGTGCCCCTATCGCTTTTCCGTTGGAACGAGGTGCATCGTGATCTCAGCTCCTGGGGCACAGACAGGTCGCATGAGATCCTCGAGTCGAGCTTCATCAAGATGCGTTCATTGCCAAGCTTGACGAAGCCGCCCTGGTTAAGCATAACCCAGCTATCGGCATTGTCAGGGTCGACGGGCCGCGAAGGAGGACGGCTCGTAATCAAATAGTCGTGAGGGTTGTCCATTGTAGGGCGGGGTCCATGACTCCATGGGCCGTAGATGGCGGGGCGGTCGACGGGCGGACTATGCCGCGGACGCCGTGGGCGCCGTGTACTGGACGGGACGGGACGGGGGGGATAGGACGGAGGTGCAAGGACAGGACGGGATGGTATAGAGCGGAGAGTGACGGAGAGGCACGGAGGTGACGGGCGGGAGGGTGACGGAGCGGAGGAGAGCCACGGGCAAGGATGGGCCTCAGAGACTGGGCGGGAACGGAAGAGACCAAGGGCCAAGGTAGAACAAGACAAGACGGGGAGAGGAAAGGCTCAAGGGGAAGAGGCTCGCGAAAGAGGCTTACTTTATCGACATTGTCGCGGACAGGGTTCAAGCGACCCTAGCTCGTGGACGAATGGCTCCAGGCTCCGTACCGGCAGGTCAGGACGTGCAGGCAGCTTTTAGTAGCTCCGAGATCTTGGAGCGAGTGGCTCTGCGGCCGGGTTGGCCTCTGGGCCTTGGGGCCTGGTGCTGGTGGGGGGTGGGTCGTTTGGACTGTTGGACTGGACTGTTGCGAGTTGGGTAGGAGAAGAAGCCAAGGCCAAGGTAGCGGTAGCGGTAGCTGGAGGCCAAGGCGCGACCAAGTTTGGGTAGACCAAGGGAAAGATGGGTGGACGGCAGAGGCAGCTGGAGAGAGACAGGAGGGAGGCCTGCGACCAAGGACCAAGGACCAAGGCAGCAGGAGTAAACTCCCAGGTGGCTGGTGGCTGGAAGCGATGCCGTAACCAGGTGGGGGAGGCGGCGATTTGATCGAGTTGGCGGGCGATTTCGATTTGTGGGCAGGCGGCGGGCGAGACAAGACAGGCGGCGATGGTGTGATGTCTAGAGTCGCGGCAGATGCAGTACGGTGACTAGAACGAACGGTACAGTACTCTGTCTCCAGCTGGATGGCTGGCTAGAGCGGCTGATGTGTGGGAGGGATGAGGGAAGGAATCAGTGTCAGTCAGTGGATGGAGTAAGGTTGGAGATGCAAAGTTGGGCGCTGCGGATCGATTTTTGGGCCGAGCCGCGGTGCTGATCTGCCAGGAGGTCCACGGTCACGGTCCACGTTGGGTGACTGTCACTTTCCGGGGCCAGAGTCGACCAATGAATATCATCATCTGCGTCCTGGGTCCTCTTGAAACAGTCCACCACGTGCTCGACGCAGTTCCGTTGTGTCTCGAGATACATCCATGCCTACGACTTGTTCAGAGACCTGGCTGTGAGCTGCCCAAACAAGCAATCGGATAGAACCATCAGGCTTCTATACACGCATCAACTTCAAACACCACAGCCACCAACACTCTGCCCTGATACCAGTACAAGCATTCTCTCATATACCCCTGGCATGCCAGACCCTGGCCCCGACGCTGAGCTCGTTGCAACCTTGACATCAACTCCTCCGAGCGAGGATCCTGATGCCCCTCACAGGACCAGGACCAATGCCCCTCCCCTCCCGTATCTAGCAGATCCGGCGACTGCCCATCGTCCGTGAAACGGAGACCTGAACGCAACAGTTACAATCAACCTCGTCTCACCCAATCCCTCTCCCTCTCCCTCATCAAAACCCTTACGGGAATCATATCCGGCGTGTGGCCTGTCAACCTCGTCCATCACCCGACTGGTCTTGGCCGGCTTAGCGAAAGCTAGACCCATCCACCCAGGCTCCGGCATCCACCAGCTCAACCTCAGCCCAACCAAGTGGATTCACGACACAAGACCAGCAGTCATAAATATCGACTCAGTCCTGGCGGGATATGGCACCAGCATGTGTGCTTTATTTTGATGCTGCTCCTCATGGGACTCGACACCACGAATCATGATGCCTCAGAAGAGGGGCAACTCATCCCACGCCAACTACGGATACGTCTCTACAGTATGGTATGCATCGTCTAGCTGCATTGGATCCAGAAGGACCCAGCAATCGACTGAACCCTCAAGACCGGGACAACCGGGATGGTCACTGCCCCAGCTCTCGGACAAGCACCAACGGCTGACCGAGAACGGCACGGTACGGTGCGGCGCGGCTTGGGTTCGTCGCGTCTCAGTCTGGGGTGTCATGCACTAGAAACTGATCAGCATCGCATCTACGCTCAACAAAGGCTCAGCATCCAGACCAACTCGTCCAGCCATGGATCCCAGCCTCGGCCCCGCCCAGCAACAGACTAGAAGGGCCTAACTGTCTGGAAACAGAAGACAACAGCTGATGTTGGCAGCAAAGGCGCGCTATCCTCTGTACCATGAGATTCGGATCCTGTTCCTGTGCATAAAGCAGCTCAACCCGCCGTGCTAGGCCGTAGTGATGCCAGGTGCATCGTCCTGGGTCAAGTCGGACCCTGGAGTGTTCCATGCGCCTGGGGACATTTGTAGGATCCTTGACGACAATAGATCGAGCACTTGGTAATCATCACCAATCTCGGAATCTATAGGAACAAGCGAGCATGATGCATTGCAGCTCAAGGTCTTGGATAGGTTTAATAAGTACCTGCCCTGAGTTGCTGAGCCCTGCATGCGCACCTGCCTTCTCGCCATTCACCGTCAATCGCTTACAACTTGAGGCGGGGTTGAAAAGTTGAATTTTCCCTGAAACACCAACAACCTGGTTCCAATGCCTCATCATGACTCGGCAATGCAGAGCCCAGGACGTCAATCGCGGCTGGGGCCGTTGACAGGACGGTTCCCATCCTCCGTCACCTATCCCTTGTTCAAGAGACACGTCATTTCTCACCAGCCGAGCCTCCTCCGTCACCGATTGACACTTGGACTGGAATTGATAGCCCGTCAATGCGTTCTCTTCTTGTCCTACGACCCCGCTTGAGTCGAGAGAATCAGAGAGGAGAAAAGAGCCAACAAGGGACGTCATCTGCGAGCTCCATACAGTAGCTCCTAAACTAGGGTTATGCAGCTTCCCTCGCAGCCGCAACAAGCTCCGCTCAAGCTCCGCTCAAGCTTCCGTCCGCAAGGCGGAATCCCACGTCTCCATGATTGGCTTCTGCAAGCCCCTCGCTGCCTCCCCACCATCCTAACAAGGTCTCGCATCGACATGTGCTGGTACCGAACATGATTGGACCTCCGGGTTGATGGAGGCTCCGGAGTCACGGAGCTCCCAGCTCCATCACAACTGATCCTCCTGCGATTATCGCAGCTTCACACGACGACAGATAGCCCTTGAGCCTCTATTCTTCACCGACTTGTTGTCCCTATCCTGTCAACATGGGTTCTCACGCCGAGAACATTGCCAAGCTTCAGCAGTACACTGCGTGTGATATCTCAGATGCCCTCCTAAAGCTCAAGGTGCCCGGTGCCGGCTTCATTGCCGACCTTGACCTCTACAGCCACCCGGAGAGCAAGCCGGCTTCGGTTACCATCGCTCCAGTCTCGACAGTCTTGTTCGCTCGCAAAGGAGAAGATCTGCCAGAGCCAAAGAACATTCCCAGCGGTGTTCACTGGGCTGATCTGACACAACCAGGAACGATTGTTGTTCTCAAGCAGCCAGAGGGTCAGAAGAATGCCGTCTGCGGTGGTATTATGGCAGTTCGCATGAAGGTGTGCCAAGCCAAGGGCATTATCGTGGCTGGGCGCGCCAGGGATATCGAGGAACTCAAGAGCACCTCCTTGCCTGTGAGTCCCATGAACCTGGTTACTTTCAAACTCTGAGACTTGCAGATTTGGGCCCGTGGATTGTCCACTGTCGGAGCCGGTGGCGGAAGTGTGCCCTGGGCCACCCAGGTACCTCTGGACATTGACGGAACCCTCGTGTCTCCAGGCGACCTGGCATTTAGCGATCCAATCAACGGGGTGGTCGTCATCCCTCAGGACAAGGTGTCTGCGGTGGTCGAATTGCTGCCCAGGCTGACGTCGGCCGACGACAAGGTCAAGGAGGATGTTCTCAAGGGGGTGACAGTCTACGAGGCCTTTAAGCTACACCGAAGTAACCTGTGATGGCCAAGCCATGGACGCAGTGGCTGGCTGGACAATACGCTTATATGTACCATAACGAGTGAAAGGACGACATACACACTCGATAACGCCGTGTCATCAGTTCATTAACATGCCATCATCAAGCAGACGCAACCAGACTACCAACAATGTCCCAAACAACCATACACAAAGAAAGAAGAAACATTCCGGCCTCCAGACTTATCACAGCCACTCGTCCTTCTTCGGCGCCGGCGGCTTATCCAGACCAAAGTCGAGCTTGGGCATCTCAATCTTTGGCGCCTGCTCAACCTTTTTCTTCTGCCCCCCTCCGGCCTTCTTTGGCGAACCCCGGGACTCCGGTGGCGGCCCATATCGTACATCCTTATAATCCCAGCCATCCTCAGCGGCCGCTGCGACCCACGTGCGAAGGCCGTCGTGTACGCTTCCATAGAATTTCTCCTTGCAGAGGCGAAGACTACCTCCAAGACAGCGTTCCCATCCGGAAATGCGAAACTGCGCTCGGAGAGCATTACGCTCCTCGACTGTGGGTGTGCACGCCAGGATCGCATTCATGAGATCGAGATGGCAAGCCAGGTAGTTGGTCGCATCCCATTCCACCCCGCCCACGTACGGCGCTGCCGGCACAGGAGGGCGCTCCTGAGGGAAGTGCCGGAGCATGTAGGTATATGGACCAGGGTTGGAGTCTGCCGATGAAGGGCGCTCCGAGGGGAGGTCTACGACGTTGACGTTGTGGAGGAATATCCAAAAGACTTCCTTTGTCACGCAGACAACCTCCTTACACCATACGCGGTATGGCCTCTCCTGCCTCATCTCGAGGACAAACGGCAACGGACGTTCGTCTTCCTTGGGTTCTGGGTCTCGCAAATGTGAGAGGACATTCTTTGCTCTCGTCACCCGCTCAGTCGGGCTTGCAGACTCGATGTATGTGAAGAGGACAGACGTGATGATGTTGCGCGTGGTGAACTCGCTGGGACCCTTCTTCTCAGGGTCAAACAGCATGTGGAGGAGCTTAGGAAACAAGTCACCCTGGATCGTGTCGAGATACTGCATGGCGCGAGCAGTCGTCGACAATGCCTTGAGACATAGAAGGTTCTCGTGAAGAAGCGCATCCTCATGTTCCTCCCTACAACATGTCAGCATGATCCCAGCTATGACCGATGGCAGGACTCACCTCCACTCAACCTCCATGATACGGTTGAGGAGACCAACAATCTCCTTCATGCCGCCCTGCTGGATAAAATCTTCAATCCAGGCGACGGTTTCGTTCCGCAGCAACAGTCGAAGCTTGTGAACCTTGCCGACTTCGACGAGCTCAGGCTTCTGGACCTTTCTGAGATAGGCCACATAGTCACCCGGGCCTTGTTGGAGCTTGATCTTGGAGAGGATGCCCGAGTTGGCTGATCCGCTTGATCCAGGAGGAGCTTCACTAATCACGCTATCGGTCGATTTGCTCCTAAAGTGGCGCCCAAGCGTGCCGTCTCCCTTGGACTTTTTGACGGGCGAGCTCGGTTCCTTGTTGTCCTTTTTTCCTCGAGAGAGCGTAAAACTCTTTCCTCGTGATCGCTTCGGCTTGTCTTCGTACGTGCCCGCATCAACCGAGCCGTTGCTGTTCACACTGTCAGTAGAGCAGGGCCTTTCAGCCCTCAAAGCCTGCATCTCGGCCCAGTCCTGACGGATAAACTCCATCTTGATGGTGTTGCTCAAATTTCGCATCTTGTACCTCTGGTTCTCTGGAATGTTTCGTCGATCCAACATGGCCTCGAGGTGCTTGTCAATGTCCTTAGGATCGAGCACCCTCTCGGTGGGCTCGGCGACGGTCGACATGGACTTGGATCGGCCGTGGGTGAATGTAAAGGCACTCAGGACCTTGCCGCGGCTACTCTTACTCTTGGACTCGGTCGAGTCCTTGGAGCCCTTTCGGAATTCGTTCGGGAAGCGGGCCTTTGTTGGTGACGGTGGTGACTCCATCTTGGTATGCATGGGGTGGAATGACTTTGGTCTCTCTCTGACCACAGGTCGATTGCTCATGTAAAGATCCTGGTCGCTCGGTTTCCTTGTTGCGTCGAGACTTACACGTTGACTCCGTGGCTCTTGGCTTAGAGGGTTTGATGTGAACTGGGCGTATATGGGGGTGGGCGCAGGTGGTTCATCGGGTGTTCTGTTCTCCTTGTCCTTGGAATTCATGTCCTCGTCAGATCCGAATCTGCCTAGGTTTTTGAGGGTCTTGGGCCTCAGCAAACCAGCCAAGTTGGTTCCCGACTTGGTCTTTTTGGGTTTGGTTGGCGAGACGTCGCGGGACTTGGTTCCCTTGATGTCATTGCCAGCTGCCGTGATGACAGTAAAGTTGCCGAAACTGTTCTTGGTCGGTGATGGTGATCGGCCGCGGTCGTCTCGGTCGTCTCGCCTGGGGAAGCGAGGGATGGGCTCCTGCTGATTGCGCTGCAGCTCAGCCAGGGCTCCGGGGTTGGAAAAGTTCTCAAATGCCATGATCTTGGGCTGTATCGGAGGCGTGGTGCCCTCAAAAGGGCTCAGAGGAGGGCGGTCTTCGTTGGAGGCCTGGCGACGGTTCATAAAGGATTCGAGTATCGATGACTTTGGCCGTGGGCGTCGGCCCGGCTCGAAGCTGTTGACCTCGCTGGGATTCATTGTCGTCTTGAGACAGTCCGATTGACAGCTAGACTGGCTCTGGCTCGATCAAGGACAAACGACAAAGCGTTGGGTAAAGAGGATGCTGAAGAACATAAGAACGAAAACAAGAGACTTCACCGACGGTGAAGAAGGAAACAGACTATGATGCCGGATGAGACTATGCCATTGCGGGAGAAGAAAAGGAAAAACCGGGGTAACAGGTGGTTGACAAGTCACGGATAGATAGGTTCAGGCCGTTGCGGTGCAGGTGTGGATTGTTTATCGGGGCGCGGCGGTTGACCGGGAGACGGGGCGGTG
Source organism: Fusarium keratoplasticum (assembly GCF_025433545.1). Classification (NCBI taxonomy): domain Eukaryota; kingdom Fungi; phylum Ascomycota; class Sordariomycetes; order Hypocreales; family Nectriaceae; genus Fusarium; species Fusarium keratoplasticum. Next base: position 3,187,933 of record NC_070530.1, on the reverse strand, counting down.
GTGCTATCTTATCGGTGCGTGCAGTGGCAGTGACGGTGACGGGTGGATGATGCACCGCCGATGCACGATGGCGTGGACGAGCCTGAGCGGATTAAATTTGGGCCTTGCATGTTTGACGTCTGTTTAATTGTTACAGGAAGAATTGAAAGGGCAGGAATTTGCTTGGTCGTGGTCAACGTTGATCGACGATAGGGATGGTCCTACAAATAGATCTAGAATCCTACCTCACAAGATTGATTACCCACAACATTCTAGCCAAAGACAGCGACGTTTTCAATGCTTTCAATGCTCCATGATATAGATTTCCCTCTTGATAATGCTTTGTTCGCTTGATAGCCGAATCACGTCAAGATGCTAGTGCTCTCCATCAGATGTTGATCTGGCCATTGACATTGTCCTGCACCATGTCAATGGACTGGCACATCGCCCGTGAGTAATAGGGCTGTCGTGTGTTCAAGTGCTACTGCACCTAGTGATGGGAGGCATAGTTCATCCTCTCATCCTCCCTGCCGAGCCTAATGCCGACTTGCAGTATCTGTGGGGAACGGGGCGAGAATCGGTACAGCTCGGTCAATATGGAAGCCATCAAGAGAATGCAAGTGAAGATGCAGAGACAATGTCGGATAACAGCAATGAACAGCAAGGGATGGAGGTTCAACATGGCATCACGTGGTTGGTATTCAAGGCAGGAACCTATCCAAGCATCTCCTCAATTCACCTCCACCATCTCCATCAGATCAATCACGACTCTCAACTCTTCAACATGCACCATCTCCATCTCCATCTGCCGCCGCCCTCTACCGAAGTCTTAACCCCGGCTTCTCCACCATAACAACCCCATAACCACCACCACCACCACTTCAACGTCAATTCCCTACGCCAGCAGCCAACCGCGTCTCCGAGGGCGTCCCTTTTTTAAATGCAAGATTCCCGCTCTTTAGACCGAGGCTTGTGTGTTTAAATCGTGCGTCTCTCCCGCCGTTGGATCTCGTGGGGTTTCTCGGGATAAATGTTTAGCCTTCTGCCCCTCCATCGTCACCAGCTGCTCATGACTTCTTTTACTCATCTTTGACTTTAATTCTTCTTCAACGCCAATTGACTTTTTTCTTTTTTTGTCTATGAGGTTCATCCCAAGACTTGCTTCCAAAATGCCTGTTCATCATCTCATGGTTGGCACCTGGACCCCTCCGGGTGCCATCTTCACCTTTGCTTTTGATGATGAAGCTCTCACGCTTGACCTCATCAAGAAGACCGAGATTCCTAAGGACGAGCCCATCTCATGGATGACCTTCAGTGTAAGTCGAAATAAGACCAATTGATCACCAGCTGACCGTCAAAGCACGATCGGAAAGCCATATATGGCGCAGCCATGAAGAAGTGGTCCAGCTTTGCCGTCGAGTCGCCGACTTCCATCACCCACCAAGTGTCTCATCCCATGCAACACGATCGTATGTCTCGCGCCCACGACGGAGCTTCTCAACTAACTTGTCAGCCAATGCCTCTCTCGCGACGACAAATACAAGAGCCATCTTTCTCCTCGCTGCAAACAAGCCCCCGTACGCCGTCTACTGCAACCCATTCTATGATCATGCCGGCCACGGCGCCGTCTTCACGACAGACTCGACCACCAAGGCTCTCAAGGAAAATGTCCAAAACTACCCCTACCAGCCCAACACTGGCATTCACGGCATGGTCTTTGATCCAAAGGAGGAGTACCTATACTCGGCCGATCTCCGTGCCAATAAGCTTTGGGTCCATCGCCGCCGAGAAAACGACGCTACCCTTGACCTAGTGGGATCTGTCGAGTGTCCCGATCACCGAGACCATCCCCGTTGGGTTGCCATGCATCCCACGGGCAATTACCTCTATGCGCTCATGGAGAAGGGCAACCGCATCTGTGAATACCTTATCGACCCGGCTACTCGTCTCCCTGTGTACACGCATCGACAGTACCCTCTGATCCCTCCTGGTATTCCTGACCGGTGGACGCAGTATCGCGCCGACGTGTGCGTGCTGTCTTCGTCAGGGAAATATCTGTTTGCCTCGTCGCGAGCCAACTCCTTTGACCTCACCGGTTATGTCGCTGCCTTTGCTCTGTCCCCCACAGGTGCCATTGAGCGCCAGATCTGCTTGAACCCTACACCTACGAGTGGAGGACATAGCAACGCCGTGGCGCCGTGTCCCTGGACCGACGAATGGGTGGCTATTACAGATGACCAGGAAGGTTGGCTGGAGATTTACCGCTGGCAAGACGAGTTTCTTGCTCGCGTGGCTAGGGTGAGAGTGCCTGAACCCGGCTTTGGCATGAATGCCATCTGGTACGATTAGAACAACAAAATGAAAAGAGCAATGTCATTACGAAATGTTGCGGACACTAACTGTCCTCGCTCGAGCTACCTATTAACCTGAGACGCTGATGTACATGCAGTTGCCAGAGACATCTGCTCGCTGATGCCATACTCATATCTCCTACTTTGCACCATTAGTTTTAGGTCCGTGATCGGCATCGTCCTCAACAGCCTCCTCGTGGTCGTTGCCTAATAGCGGCGTTCGTTCATGCCCTCCGATACGCTGCGTACTTGTGAACCCAATGTGTGAAGCCGCTCGCGGGGGCAGGCGACTTGAATTTGAGGTTGAAGTTTCGAGGGGAGTCGCCTGATTTGCGCCGAGACCCTGCTTGATCTTGAAGACACTGCCGCGAGTGTTGCTGAGAGGTTTTGTGGCTCGGTTGGCGGGACCTAGACGCAGCTGCTGCCTCATCTCATCCAAACTGGCCTTGACAACAACCGGGGTTCCCTCAATGCCGCCGTCCGAAGTTCTGCGCTTCATGTGGATAGCGGTCTTGGCTCCATTGTGAAATCCGCCCTCATAGTTGCTGTGGTAAGACGCGGTCTCGAGGTTGGGGGTCACATGGTTTTCGTCGACATCGACAAGAATGGCAGCTTCAGGTGCCTGTCTGCTAGCGGTAGCGGCCACGGCGGCAGCTCCGGCTTGGATACGACGGGCTCGGGGGGCGGGAGTCAGGCGTCGAATGGCCTTGTGGACATCGACATAAACATCGGATTCATCGACAATTTCCCTAATTGGTCAGCTTTGGTTGGTCAATAGGGGAGCAAATCGACTTACTCTCCAATCAGCTCCTCAATAACATCCTCAAGAGTAACAACACCCAGGGCACCGTGATCCGACCCAGGGAATTCCGACACGAGCACCATGTGGGATTTGCCCTCCTGGAAAAAGTTGATAATGTCCAGGCAGCTGGTCTCGGGTCTTGTCTCGACAATAGCTCCAAGGGGCACATCGCGAACGGGGATCTTATCCTCGGGGTCGTACGTGATGAGAGTCTTGACAAGAAGCATACCAACAAAGTCCATGTGGTTTCCAGAGCGATAGATGGGGATGCGCGAGTATCCTGAGGACAAAATATCATCCATTGTCTTCTCATCAAGAATGTGGTCCTCGGAAAGGGTGTAAACATCGTCCATGGGGGTCATGACTTCAGCAACAGGCTTATCCTTTAGGTCCAAAACAGCTGTGATAATAGTGACCTCATCCTGGTTCAGTCGTTCCGAGAGCTCTCCGAGGGACTTGTGAAGGGTGACAAGCGTCTTGAGGCCGCTCTTCTTGTACAGAGTGCCATGGTCCTCTCCAAGGATCCAGTCAAGGAGCTTGGCGATGGGCCACGAGATAGGACCAGTCAAGTACATGAGCATCAAAACGGGCGTCGACATGTATCCGCCGATAGGGAGTCCGTATCGCACACAGATGGACTGGGGAACGATTTCACCAAAGATAACTACCGTTGTTAGCTTCACCACCGACAGAGTCGTACCGACATACCGATTAGGATTGTACTGCCGACGACCGCAGCAACGCCCCCGCCAAGAGTTCGGTCCAACACAACAGGCAATGACTCGTTTACGACGACGTTTGACAAGAGCAGCGTAACCAGAACCCAGTGCTTTCCGCGGTTCAAAAGTTTCAGCACGCGCTTTGCATTCTTATGCTGCGGTTCGGTAGGGTCGCCCGAGAGAACTTGAAGGTAGATGCTGTCCTGTCCCATCAGGCTATGCTGGTCAGCGTCGCGTGGTGCCAAGAGGAGAGGGGAACTTGCGCAATGGTCAGACCGGCAAAAGCACCACCCAGTAGCACCAGAGCCATCGAGGCAACGGCGAGAACCCAGAGGTCAGCGCCCTCTTCGTCATGAGGATGACCTTGAGCTTGAATTGGGTGAGCCGAGACTGCCGTCAAGCTGGCGCCAAAGACTCGGCCCATGCCAATGATGGCGGGCCGTAGGGCGCTATACCGAGCTGCGCGTCGCGTCATGATTGTGCGGTTTCTCCGGGGAGAGGCTCTGCGGTGTATGCGCGAGGTCGTGTGAGTATCCCACTATCGTCTGAACGACTGGCTGAAGAATAATGTTGTTGAATCGTCTGCGATCCCAGGCACGAGATACTCGGGATGACAAGTGACAGGCCGATGGTGGCTGGAATGTGTCTGAGACAGTCAAGGATACGTCAAGAAAAGCTCGGAAAGATTGGCGAGAAGATGAGAATCGAAGCAATGGAAGCGTAGTATCCGTAGTCGTCACGACCTTCGCACCAAAGGCGATTGGTGATGAAGAAAGTGGAAGGAAGAAGTGGGACGAACGTGAGCGAGCTATAAGAGCATCGACCTGTTGCCGATGACGCCAGCAGGGAGCTCCCGGCGAGCGGCATGGGGGCTATGATTGGCCAGACGCCGATTAGCCCAGGGTCCAAATGCCCGACGGTTCAGCACAGTCCACTGGGTTACAGCACCTAACAGTGCTACGCCGCCCTAATTTCGCGGCTAGCAAATTACGCGGGGCGATTGAGGCGATTGGGGCGCAGGAGTGGAGGGTCGCAAAGGCAACATGAAGTCATCATGGATGCGGACCTTGTCTCCCTTGTGTTTATTTTACAATTTTGAGTTAATATTCAAACAAGGGTCAATTCGGTTCAGTTCAAGGGTTATTTCACGTCAATTCGAGCCAGCAAGTCAATGCCAAGTTGATTGGCCAATCTATCTATGGTCCAAGCTTCCAGGGCTACACACCTAGAGGTACCTACAGCTGCACCAGACTCACATCCAACACTCCCTCCGAGTTCTTCAACCCTTCCAACACCTCGTTACTCACCGGCCCAAGCACCCCCAGAATCATCAATGCCTCGTCGCCCTTGGGGTCCGGCGGGGTCTCGGCTCCCTTGGACGCCTCCGGGTCGAGACTGGCCACCTGCATCGACTTGATGTTGATGCCGTGCATCCCAAGAACCGTTCCGACGCCTCCGATCTTACCAGGCTCGTCGTAGTTGTGCAGGATGATCAGGGTCCCCTCGGCCGTGAAGACGCCGTTGAATCGGCCTAGCTTGGAGATGAATACCCGCTCGTCGCTGGCGTAGCCCTCAATCACCTGTTCCCTGCTGCTGCCCGTCTGGTAAGACCGCAGTGTCACCAGGTTGGCGTAGGTTGACTGCGAGTCACCAGAGTGCGTCTCGCTGATGACAATGCCCTTCTCCTTTGCGATGAGCGTCGCATTGACAATGTTGACATGCGAGTCACTGAACGACGACACCAGTCCCTTGACCAGCGCAGCAAACAGCGGCTTTGTGTTGGACATGCTGGCCAGGTCACCGTGGTAGATGAGCTCGAAGCGCCGGCCTCCCATCATTCCGCCCTTGTGTCGCACAAAGTGCTGCGTATACAGGCGACCCATCTTCTCAACGAGTTTCACAGAAGGCTGCAGCTTGCGATATTCCTCGGGCATGATGATGGGTGCGTTGACGGCGCTGGTGGGGAGACCGCCACGCAGAATCTCAAGCACCTGCGTGCAGACATCCATTGACACGTTCTCTTGGGCCTCAATCGTCGAGGCTCCCAGGTGAGGTGTTGCCACGACCTTGGGGTGCTTGCTGAGCTGGGCAGCTATCGAGTCTGGGACCAGAGGCTCTGTAGACCACACATCGATGCCAGCTCCTGCGATCCATCCCTCGTCGAGCCCCTTGATCAATGCCGCTTCATTGTACACGCCACCACGAGCAACGTTGAGCACTCGGGCTGTCTTCTTCATCTTCTTCAGCTCTTCCTCGCCAATCATGTCCAGCGTGGTGGCTAGGAGAGGCGTGTGGATGGTCAGAAAGTCGACGATTGGGAGCAGCTCTTGCAGGCCAGACACAAGCTTTACGCCCGCCTGACGGGCCATGTCGGCACTCGCGTACGGGTCAACAGCCACGACCGTCATCCCGAGGCCTTTCGCCATGCGGGCAACGTTCATGCCGACCTTGCCCAGGCCGATGATTCCGAGAGTCTTGGAGCTGGCTTCTGAGCCTACAAGCTTGGATCGGTCCCATCGGCCCGCCTTGACGCTGCTGTCAGCCTGGCCAATGTTTCGGGCCGTCGCTAGAAGAAGTGCAATGGTATGCTCTGCCGCAGCAATGATGTTGCCTGAGGGGGAGTTGACGACTATGATGCCTTGAGTTGTTGCAGCCGGCACGTCGATATTGTCAACGCCGACGCCAGCTCGTGCAACAACCCTGAGCTTTCTCCCAGCTTGTAAGACGTCAGCCGTGACCTGAGTCTCGGAGCGCACAATGAGGCCATGGTAGTTGGGGATCAAGCTGACGAGTTCAGCAGGCGACAGGCCTTTTCGGTTGTCGACATCAAAGTGAGGAGTCAAGAGGGCCAGGCCGTCAGGGGAAACCTTTTCAGGGACAAGAATGCGAGGACGATTTGAGGTGCCATTGGATGGCGTATCAAAAGTAGCAATAGGAGCCATGGTGAGTTGGATAGTCTACGTGCTGTGTAAGAGCAGACGAGTCTCTAGAAGCAGGCGAGAAGCCATCAAGGTTCAGGGCGACGACCCGGTATAAGTAAGTCGAGATGACGTCTCCGCCTTTGTCCTCAAGAGATGACCGCCACCCGCTACTTCTGAACCAATCCAGAGAGGCCATGACACTCTGACCGTCCGCAAAGCACTTGAGCGATTCCTTCAATGACAAGTCACGGACGGAATGCAGAGTCCCGTCTCCAGGACCAATCCCACGCCGAGCCCACGGATATTCTCTCGACGCGGGGGTATTTCTGCACGCGAGTTTCAGTGAGACGTGACCAATTGTCGATAAATGTCGCGGTGAGAGCGCGGGGGGGAGAACAACGAGGGACGTCCATGTCGTGCAAACGAGAACGAGGCTTGGGAGCTGGCACGCGAACATTGGGCCTGAAGGTTGCAACCCCTCACTTCCCACCCCCGTATGGAACTACTGCAAGCCACGGGCCGCCGTGGGGTTCGCATCGGCAAGTCTTGTGTCATTCACAGCGAGGTTCGTCAGCTGCCGATGGGAGTGAGTTGAAGCGAAGCGCTGAGCCTGCATTCGAGGCTGATTGCCACGTTTGATCTGTCGCTACTCGTCTTCCGAGTGGCTCTTACGAGAAGGGATTATCCTGCTTTTCAGACACGCGATTTGCTTGTATTTGCTTTGCTTTGTTGTCCTACTTGGCTCCGGCTAAAAGTTGTCCTGGCCAGAAAACCTCTCGTTCTGCACAATCTCAATCCAGTAGCCATCGGGGTCCAGCAAAAAGGCCACATTCTTCATCCGTCCGTCTGTGAGTCTCTTCTTCCAGTTGACGTTGAGATCCTCGAATCGCTGGCAGGCAGCTTCCAGGTTGTCGACCGAGACGCCTAGAATGTCAGCTGGGTACTAGCAAGAGTACATTGCACTTACAGATGTGGCCAAAGCCCTGGGGCTCCTTGTTGCCGTCGTGATAGCTAAAGTTCTCGTCATTCTCGGTTCCATAGTTCCAGGTCAGCTCGAGGAGACCCTCGCGACGGGCAATGTCGCTTTGGTTCTGGCCCTCGGTGAAAGGCTGGTCTCCAGGGTAGCCCAGGAAGTAGAGGTTGAAGCCGGCGTCAGGGTTCTCAAGGGTTCTGAAAAGAGACATGCCGAGAACATCCTTGTAGTACTCAAGAGACTTCTTGGCATCCTTGACGCGGATCATTGTGTGGTTCTGTACTGTTAGCGAATATCAACCTGGGGAACTGGGTCGTACCATGGTATATGTGGAAACATCCGTCTCCTTGACGTCCTCAGTCTCTTTGTAGTCGTTTCGGGCAATAATCTCAACCCAGTAGCCATCGGGGTCAAGAACAAAGGCAATGTTTCTCATTCTGCCATCGGAAAGCTTCTTCTGGAACTTGTAGCCGGCATCCTCAATACGCTGGCAAGCAGCCTGGATGTTATCAACGGCGATACAGGTGTGGCCGAATCCGCGATGAGGCTCCTTGTTGCCGTTGTTGATCTTGTACTCGGGGTCATTCTCAGTGCCATAGTTGTGAGTCAGCTCAATGAGGCCTTCCCTGTCAAAAGCGCTGTTCCCATGAGACACGGCATTGGGAGAGTCATAGCCCAAGAAGTATAGATCGAACTTGGCCTCGGGGAACTGAAGTCGTTTCACGACGCTGAGGCCTAGGAACTCGTAAAACTTGACTAGACGGTAGCTCTAGTCAGCAGGCCCAGCCATCAGGGTAGGTACCTGACATACCGGACTCCTTGGGGTCCTTGACTCGAATCCTTGTCTCATCAGCCTGCAGATCTGGCTGCGGAGCCATCTACGCTTACATCGAGTGGTTGAACTTGTAGTTCTTGGTATCAGTGGTGGCCGTCATGGTGACTGATCTGGAGTGTCCAGGGGCAGAGGCGCGAGGGATAGCTGGTCGAGTTAGAGAGTTCTGGATTGCCCTGATTCGCTGCGCAGCTCTTGCAAGGCTCATTGAGTCAGGTTCGTGAGAGTTGCGAGTTGGATAAATTGAGCAGGACGAAGCTGAAGCTGGCGTTGAGCCCCTCACTGACCCCACTTTGCAGTTCCACGATGAGGAAGCGACTGACGTCAAACAATTCTCTATTGCTGTTGTCAACCATCACCAATTACATACCATGTATAGGTGAAGAATGAACAAATATTTGCAATTTCAAGCTAGAAATGCCATATAGATCCCTACTGGACAGGTACCTGGTGAAACACAGCCGCAAAGCGTGTCACGCAAGAGTGTAGGGTAGGTAGCTGAGAAGCGTCAACCTCGGTGATGCTTCTCTCGTGTAACTGAACCAAGTCTATCCATTGGATATCGCATCCGTTATCCGATGACTGCGCATACCCGTTCCCTAACAGCACACGTCGTCTTCGCGTGAACCTGACCGTGGCATCATGACTTCTCCACTGTTAGCGCCCACGTTTCTACATGACAGGCCCTCGTAACCCCTGTACCGACAAAAGGCACCGAAAGCCTGGACAAGGTCAATAAAGGTTATCCAGCCTCATCGCCGAACCATCTGCTATAAACAGAACAAATAAACGTCTTCGAGTGCCCCCAAGACCAACGCCGAATGCCACTGGACTGCGGGGGCCTCAGCTTGTGGGACTCGACGGGACTCAGCCCAAGCCTAAAAGAGCATCGTGCCAGGATCTCGTCTCTATTTACTCTGCTGCTAACCGCCCACCTGTCGCATCCATCGCTCGCCCGTTCTCTCACCTGCATCATCAGCTTCCTAGCAGCTCTCCTCCGCGACATAGCATGTGATGCCATGATCTCCTCGCCATTCCTCTTGTCCATCGCGCCTTGATCAACGCCGCGATCAGGGTGGCTCAACATTATTATCACCCATCGCGAGGCCACCACCATGCAGCGACCTCAAAACCTTACCGGCGAGTATGATGAATCGGCCATCATGGAGGACGTCAAGGCCCCTGACGAGCAGGCGGCTGTCGACATTGCCCGGACCCACGGTCGGTCGCCCTTGACAAAGACAAGGTCCATGTCGGATGGAGGAGGAACTCCCTCCCGCTTGTCGCCCTCGCCACACATCGAAGCGTCTCGTCGAACCTCGAAAGACGACACCAGCATCCCGACTCCCCAGCCAGTGACGCCTCGCCGTCCTGCGCTGTCAAACCGTGGCTTTTCGATACATATGCCACCTCGAGAATTCACTCCACCCCCAGCGAATCCCTATGTCAAACCCGCTCCTCTCTCCCCCAAGCTCGACCACTCCCAGATCTACGCCTCTCCTACAAACATCCTCCCCCGTCGCTCCCGAGGCCTCGACTTCTCGCGCGCCGCCACGAGCCTGCATCACTCGACCCTCGCCGAGCAGTCATCGCCCGACTCATCGCCCACTGCCGGTGGCCGGGCGATGAACATTCCCACCCGAAGAAGCCATTATGCAGGACCCGAGCAGACATCGACATCTCTCTGGTCCGTCATGGGCAACGAAAAGATGCATGTTAGCAGTTCTCTTGGGAGCACCCAGGCCGTGGGCTCCGATTCGTCCAGCAGCTCGGACGATGATGACCTGATGGACGAGGACATGGATGAGACCTACGTGACGACTCCTCAGGTCAACAAGATTGGCCCGATCCTTGGGGCTCAAGGGTCTGGTGGAACCTTTGGATCCCCCGCAATGAGCAGCCTCATGAGTTTTCAACAGCGACAGCGGCCCCGCAAGCAGCCCAAGAAGAAGGGCCGGGGGCCTCTTGGCCTCGGGTTCAGCGGTGCATCTCTGTCCAAGTCACCACCCAGCAACTCCGCACGGGCTAGACGCGAGAGCATCAGCTGGCAGGCCAATCAATTGCACATCTCTGGTGCCGACTCGGATGAGGCACGAGCCATGGGTGATGACGGACTTGAAGGTCAGCGCAGTGTTATTCGGCGGGTGGTGACGAGGAGAGGGAACCTCTTTGTGAGTGGCGCATTGATTGATTTACTACTGCATTCACTAACATTGTATAGCCCAAGACAAAAGGGTTTGCCCGTATCCGGGCAGCTCTTATGGAAGAGAGTACTCCCGCCGAAGCCGAATTTCGTCGAGAAGCCGAGGTTGTCAAGCAGGTCCGTGAGAGTGACATGGACCTTGAGCCCAGAATCCCACCGCCGCTCGCAGAATCAACACAAACCACGACTGCCCCTTCGTCGCCAAACCTAACACAGCAAGAAGGTCTCAATGATGTCCCCGAAGATGACATCATGGGAGATGTGGTGATGGGCCTCTCGGGCAGCTTCAAGCAGCACGCCATCAAAAACTCCAAGGGCAAGACCTTCTGGGACACCTTTTCAGAGTCTAGCAGTACTGGCGGTGCCAGGACCACACCGCCTCCCGCTGCATTCCTTCCCCGAGGTTCCTCCTCGGGCATCAGCGAAGACGTGGCGATGGATTCACCGTCAGTTGGTGGAGCAGCCGTAAGTCCCCTGCCCAACCCCAAATCAAGGTCCTGACCACTCACACTTCGCAGGTAACCGGTCCCCAGCCTCCCAGCGCTGCAGAGATCACCCGCCGCATCAACAGCAAGCGTCGACGTGACGACGACTTTGACCCCGTCAGCTTCAAGCGGCGTGCCGTCAGTCCTGGCATGAGTGTTCATAACTCTCCCATAATGCAGAGCCCCCTTCAACGCGACGGTATGTCATGGGGATCTCGACCTGGTAGCAATGGCGGAGACAAGGGCGGTAGCAGTGCCCCGAGCGAGTCTGGCAGTACACCAGGCAATCTTTCCGGCGGCAGCTCTGCAGGGAGGCTCAACAGCAAAGGCCGTGTTGGATTCCAGGGGATGATTGACACCAACGATGGCATCATGCGTATGAGCATTGAGTAATCTGGTGCCCCGAGCCGATGTTTGTTTGCAGCCTTGTTTTTGTCTTGTCAGCGTATATTAAAAGCATACCGAGGCGTTATGGGTGTTGGCGTTTTGGACGGCATCCGGGAACTCGATGCAGATAGAATCAGCCTTTTCAGGTGGCTTTCCTTTATTAATACCCTCAGATTGAGCAGAGAGCCAGAGTCAAGAAATGCCTCGTGATAGATAGATATCGACCTGGTATCTACAATGCCATCCCAACGCCAAAGCCATAGACTGGCACCCGCATATCCCTCAATGAAACCCAAACGCCGTCTATGCTGTATCGCTCCTAGAACATCACTCAACGCCAACGCCTTCTTCTGGTACGGTGAGCGTTCCAAGCTTATCATCGAGCCACCGCGCAAGCTCGGCAGCATGGCGGCGGAGAGCAGCCACCACGGCTGCTGTGCCGATAGTGCTTTCGAGGCTGGCCGTCGTCTGCGCGCCTGTGCTGAGGATGCTGTCGGCTCCGTCTGGGCTTCCCACATGTGATGCCTCGCCTGCGGGGACTTGAACGTGATCGATATGCGGCACCGCGTGCTCTGCCACGTCCGGGCTAGCGGGCCCGACGCAGACAAAGAGGAGACCGCACTTCAACCGGCGGATAACAACGGTGCCGCTCGTTAGCTGAACAGTGACTGTGGCGGGCTTGATGCCCCTTCCCCTAGCTGAAGGATGCGACTCTAGCTGCTGGCTCTGCGAGAGCCGGTCGGTATCGTCTTCGTCGTCCTCGTCGGGCGGGGAGCTGCCGATGGGATCGGGGGTGCGGGAGCCGGGCAGGGCGGACGCGAGGGCGGGCGCCGAGGTGGAGTGAATGGCGAGGAGGGATGCGGCGACGGTGGCGTGGGTTCGGAGAACCGAGACTGGCTGGTGGCTCGCGTGGGCGAGGAGCTTCCCGTGAGGGGACGTGAGGAGCAGCGTGGGCAGCTGGGCCGTCTGGTTGGCGTGAAGAAAGGCCGTGAGGCGCTTTGTGAGGAGGAGAGGAGGTGTGGGATGCGAGATGGACATGGCTGAGCGTGGAGTCGATGGCGCGGGGATCTCGAGATGGTGAAGTACTCGACTCGGGAGGGTATATCGGGTTGGAGGCGCGGCGCGGCGTATCGGCGAGATGGGCAGATGCTGATGATAACTGAGGTGAAGCTTTGACGATGGATAGGAATGGGGAAGCGGATTCCAGCTTAAGCCGATGGCGGGGCCCGACGCTGGAGCGGCAGGCACAACCAGGGAATAGCGGGGACTATTCCGTAATGCTTACAGTGACCGGGCAACGCTATTGGTCGCCGTGGTCGGGAAGCGTCGTGTAAGATCATTGGTCGTAGATGGTTCATGATGAAGAGGCACAGATGTAGATGTCAATGAATTGGCATGTAGGAAACGACTGAGTTACGGCTGAGTCTAGTTATCCTCGTCCATAAAAGACTCGGCTTCATCCCTAGCACGTCTAAATCTCGCAGCCATGTCGTCGTCGAGATCAACATAGTCCCTTCCCTCCTCCGTGTCCCTCTTCCACTCCTGGTACGCCTCCTCCACCACCTGGGCGAACTCAACCGCTCTGACCCATGGATTGCGACCAAGTTGAGGATCGTACAGAAGCAGATCCTTGGCGAGAGTTCGCAGTATCTTGGTGTATCGTGCTCGCGCCATGTAAGTGTGGACGTTGATCTTGGGTTTCTGACAGTTATGCCCACAACGAGTCCACCGAGTGATCTCTTCACGGCATCCGTCCTTGCTCAGGTGCTTGCAGCCTCCAAAGAGGCACCTGCAGCCATTATCCGCGGCATCATGCTCAAGACATCCATCTCGTTTACAGAAGAAGACGTGTGAGCAGCCGCACATGTTGCAGTAGTAGTTGACCTCTAAGCCAGTCATCATGGTAAAGACGACGGAGCCGATGGACCACATCTCATCACCAAGGGTGTAGCCGCGGATTCCCTATAAAGTGTGAGTTGATATCGAATTCAAGAACGGAGTATTTACCTCCGAGATCAACGCCGGGTCCATCTTGAACAAGCCTCGCGCGTGGTTCAGCGGCACAGTACCCTCCCGCGTAGCTAATGCCATCCCACGGGCGAGCTGATCTTCATACGAGAGATCTTCATCGCTGACAGTATGGCATGTCACGGCCACATTGCTAAAGTTCCCCAGCTTACACTGACCATATTGTTCAGTGCCACGAGGGTGCTGGAAGTAAATATTGTCTGGCTCGATTCGGCGATGGAGAATAGGAAACCAATCCGTGTCGACAGACGCCCACTCTCTCATGTCATCCGGGGAGAGGTTGGCGTCAAAGTAAAGTCGCTTGCCGTCATGAAGATACGCAACAGCTCGAGTCAAAGATCGAAGGACGTGCCAGCAGAGAGACTCTGGAAGATAGTAAGACGAATCGTCAGTAGGATACTGCTGAAACACGGCAGTCAGATTGGCGGCATCACAAAAGTCCCAGACCAGAAACTGAGTGTTGCTTTGTTCGTCTCGTTCCTGGGTCTTGGTAAAGGTCTGATGCTCGAGGGAGCCGACTATCGAAACTAGATTCTCGTGGTTGAGAAGCTGGCGGATGGTGTAGGCCTGGTTGTGCTTGGATAGTAGCTTGTGTAAAGCCTTGGCCTCCTGGTGAGCTTGGTCGAAGCCCTCGCTTGGCTGGATTGCGAATGGACTGGGACTCGCAAGGAACTGCTCTCCACGGGTATCTCCTCGTCTGGCGGCAATCCATATGTTAGTACCGAGCTCCTTGACAAGCTCAAAAACGGGCTCCTTGGATGAATCCGCCGGGTGTTCAAACCCAGAACGAAATCCACCGAGGTGAGGCTCGCGTTGGTGATCCATGATGAACAAGTTGATGTTGATGCACTGAACATGAAAGGGCCATCGTTTTATCTGCCATTATGACCAAGACAGCTGGCACTGTCATCTCTTGGAGTAGAACAAAGAATATTACAGCCACAAATGCCCAAGTGTGTCTGCGCCTCCCAGTCTTTGTCTGCTGCCAATGTGGCGTTGTTTGAACAAAGAGATCCCATGTCAATCACCTCTTGGCTAGACTAACTTGTTGGACCATGTAATGCCCAGGCTGCCTGTCCAAACTGTCTCGGCAAGTTACTTTGCGCATGAGCAACGGCATAGATTGTTTCAAACAAATAGGTGTGGGCTGCCGTCCGGCGTCATGATCATCGCCGCGGACCGAAACCCTTCAGACTTCAAACACGGCCAGTGCTTCGGAGCAAACGGACTGTTACTGTCCGCGATGATCAAGAGAGATGTGCGACAGGAGCTGATCGTCGGGAGCGCCTTGACGAGGGAGCTTCTATTCCTGAAGGCAAATGCCGAAATAGTGATTTACACGCTGACGGATCCGGGCTCCGGCGACCAAGACGGCAATCGTTCGTGCGGCCATGTCTCGTGCTTGTGGTAAGGATTGGCGTGGGGAGGCAGCCCGAAAATTAGCACGTTTCATCCGTCCAAAGACAGAGATTTGTGGGATTCGTCGTGATGCAACTATGCTGAAACCGCGTCCGTCGCCAATGATGGCAAGGACGGGAGAGCCGAGTTGTCGAGTCGTACAGTACCGCGATGGATGTTTATCATCTTTACCGCCGTCGAGATGAGCGACAAGCTGGCGGTTATCCGTGAATCGCTTGGCGCGTCGGGATTGGATGGCATGCCTTCTCGCGCATCTTGGATTCCTTCTGGCGGTTGGAGGAACTAGGACAAAGAAATCAGCCACTCAAAAGAAACGGTTGGCTGCTGGCGCTCTGTGCCAGTCCCGGCCCCTGTCACCTAGAGTACAGAATCTCAACGCCTGTACAGTACTTACATCTTCCGCTGCCAGCGACCGTCATCCCGGCGCATGTCTCGAGACCAATCAACGACTTGAATGATTCCCTGGACATGATTTCTTTCAAACGTCCCTCCTCTTTTGGAGTTTTGGCCTCTCTGCTCCGAGCGCTAAGCCCCATCAAGGCTGGGCGGCTGGTACCTGCAGGCCATGGCGCCACGCCGGGTCGCACCTCCCACATTGATCGACCCCTCCTTCCCGGGAGTGTTTGAGGTTTGAGGTCATGTCGGGTCGGGTTCGAGCATGGCAACTACGCCGTGTGCGACTTTCTCAGTCGCGTCCCCTTTCATTTGAAACCTCCCATCCGCTTGCGGTTCCAGACTTCTCTCATTCATCCATCTTCCAGCCATCTATTGTCACGGTGTTTTCCATTTTCTTTGTTCTGGACCGTTTTCGTCGTATTCGTCACTCATTCATTCCATTCACCTGCATCCGTATCTGCATCTCGACAATACCTAGACCCTGCTATTCAGCCACGGATTATAGCTGCTCAGCTATTGTTGGAGAGCACCGCCTCTCGCTCGTTCGATACCCAAACGCTTCTACACCGTCTTGGATATTTCCTGATTTCGAGAATTTACGACATCGTTATTACATCGCCTCGACATGTGTCCGCCATTACACTAGGCCTTGATCATTCGCGCACCGGTTGCAGCACATCTACGATCACTTTCTCTTACTCTTCTTTTACCGAGCTGCTCTGGATAGCGCATAGTCGACTTCGCTGGCGAGGACTACGACATCCGTCACTTTCAACCGACTTTGCTTTATCGATTCCCCTCGGCTGGCCGTTCGTTCATCATGGGTTGTCTCAGCCATCGCAAGAAGCAGATTGAGGAGGTTGCGGACCAGAGATGGGAGTACATCAACCTTCGCGACTTTAAGAGCAGAGGATGTGGCACCGTTTTTGCTTACATTTACCTCTGGCTGATGCTCATTGTGTCGGTTGCTGTCTATGTCGTTGACAGTTTTACCGCCGTCAATCTGCTTGCTTTTGACCGCTGGTCTTCCAAGATTGACCCAGCAATTTCTTTTGACGTTTCAAAATGGATTTTCTCCATTTGCATCATTCTTTCTTTTATCAACTTGGCTTATGAGGGCTTCCGAGCTATTCGAGTCATCAAGCGAGGCAATGTTGCAGAGTGTTACCTGGACAGCCTTGCTGTTAGATGGGAATCGATTCGGCTCGGCTCTCAAGGATGGAAGAGGTTTTTGGTTTTCGCCGAGCTCACCAAGAGCAAGGAGGGTGCGCAGTACATTGCCCTCTTTACCTATTTCAGCTTCCAGTGTAAGCCATCTTTCTCGGCACTGGTAATAGCCTACTAACTTTCGCAGCTTGGGTTCGTGTCATTATCTGCTCTGGGCCACGTCAGGTTCTCAATGCCTTTACACTCAAGTCAGTGTACGAGGCAAAGTTGACTCCTACCGCGGACAACGTTGGTGACTCGATTACGGGTTTCTTTGACAAGATCAAGATTCTCGCCGAGGAGGACTACCAACAAGCCCTGATCCTTTCTGGCATGTGCTTTACTGTGGTGATTTGGGTCTTTTCAGCCCTGTTTCTCCTGGCTGCCGTCCTATTCTGGGTCTTCTTCCTCTATCATTGGATCCCTTCCGCTGACGGTGGACTTTCTGGATACTGTGAGCGCAAAGTCACCAAAGCACTGATGAAGATTGTCACCCAGACGGTCAACAAAGCCTTGGCCAGAGAGGAGGCCAACCGACTCAGGGCCGAGTTCAAGGCTGCCAAGAAGAATGGCGAGAAGCCTCGCGTGGAACGAACTGCCACCCTACCGACCCTGCCAAATATCGGTCCTATCAGCAAGACGGAGCCCATGCCAATGCTACACCGCAACGACACCATGGCAACACTTCCACCTTACACATCACGACCAGGAACTCCCGGAGGAAGGGAAGGTAGCCCAGTGGACGCAAAGCGGAATGTTCTGTCGAGAAAAGCCACCAACATGTCGGTTGCGAGCTATGCATCTCATTCAACTTCCAAGTCAGGTTACGGGAGGATTGCATCCCCTGTTCCTGAGGTACCGCCTTTGAACTACAACTACTCCCAGTCACGATCTACAATTTCCTCACAAGCAAACTATGGTCAGCCAGCAAATCATATGGCAGACTCGAATCCCTCATTTTTCTCTGCTCCAGGTCGCTTCACCGAGAGCCCAGCCCACGACACCATGCCACCCTTCCCTCCTCCCGCCCGCGCACCCAGTGCTCGACCAACAGACAGCTATGCGCAACCCATGGGCATGGGGTCTTTTGCGCCCGCCCCAACGCCAAGCCCTCCCCGAGAATACCAGGCTTATAACCCTGACATGCGGACGAGCTCCACGCCTTCCGTCAACTCAACCTGGGGCGGGCCACAGCAACCTATCAACCCTCCGGTTCGAAGTATGACAGGACCAATGCCTTTCCGGGCGCCCCAAAGAAACCTGACCAGTCCGATGCCACGCGCTTCTACAGCAGGACCTGGTCCTAGACCTTCTCCCAGACCTTCTCCCAACTATGATGTTGAATCACAACGAGGACGTGATTGGTAAAGGAATGATTTGAACGGTGGTGATACTAATGATTTACGACTGGAGCGGGAGCGGTGGTTTGGTTATAAGTGTACGATGAGATCAAATTACAAAATAATAAAAGACATGTTTTATAACTTATTAAATTGTTTCTATAATATCTGATCCTCTTTAGGTAAGAATATAATCTTCTTTAGGAAGGAATGTAATCTTCTTTTGGTAAGAATGTAATCTTCTTTAGGCAAGAATGTAATCCTCTATTGCGGTGGTAGCCTGGCAGATACTGTAGAGAAGTTGACTGTCGGGCTGACCGCCCCCGTCAACACCCAATTCCCAATTCGTCGATGGCAGCTTGTTCATGCTGATGTCACGGCGGAACCGCAGTCAATCGCGCCCTTGTTGAGGAATCAATGGTGATTTGTCAGGTAATCAACAGTGACAATGGCGCAAAGCTTGACCGCTGACATTGCATCATGGAATTCATTAGAAAGCAGCAATTGAATATATTCGTCCGGCACCCACGGCCTCTAGTCGACTTGATCTTCATCCTTCAAACCTTCATGTGTATTAACCATCAACATGCCCTCCGCAGTTTCTGATTTTCATCCGGGCGAGCGTGCTATGCACCAGCTGCTCAAAGTCCCGCGACAGGGCAACCCTACGATCCCGGGTCTGCCCATGCGCTACGGGATGAGAGTGATGCAGTCTTCTCTGGTCGCCCTCGGAACTCTCGACAAAGACGGCCAACCATGGACGACAATCTGGGGCGGTGAACGTGGATTCGCAAGACCGGTGGCCGAGAATGTACTGGCATTCAACAGTGCTGTCGATACCAAGAACGATCCGGTTTTTAAGGCATTCTGGGATGGAATTGATGAGGCCGGCATACAGCAAGGTGCCATCAACAGGCCGAATGACGGCCAAGGCAAAGGAATGGCTGGGCTGGCAATTGACCTCGAGACAAGAGACCGCGTGAAACTGGCCGGCAACATGATTGCTGGTGCTACAGTTGACGGCGGCAAGGCAATCCAGATGGCCATGGCTGTCACCGAGAGCCTGGGCAACTGTCCCAAGTATCTCAACAAGAAGGACGTTGTGTTGAATGAGATGGAGCCGGAGCTTGTATCGGAAACGCTGCAGCTGCCGAAGGAGGCGTTGAATTTGATTGCTTCTGCGGATATGCTTTTCTTGTCGAGTACCAACGGGGAGACTATGGATACGAATCATCGTGGTGGAAGCCCTGGTTTCATCAGAGTGATCAAGAATGATCCGAATGAGCTCGAGTTGATTTATCCAGAATGTAAGTCTCCGAACCCTTTCTCTCTTAATGACACAGCTAACAAGTTAGTCTCTGGAAACAGATTATACCAAACCCTGGGAAACTTCAAGGTTAATCCCTTGGTGGGCATTGCGATCCCCGACTTTAACACTGCAGACGTCCTTTATCTCACAGGTAGAGCTTCAGTGCTGGTCGGTGACGAGGCCTCATCCCTCCTCGCGAGAACCCACCTCGCCGTTAAGATATCTGTCACAGCTGCCAAGTTTGTCAAGTCCGGGCTGCCATTTCGCGGGTCTCTGGGCCAGTATTCACCATATAACCCACCTGTTCGCCATCTCCTGTCTGAGCACGACTCGCACATCTCAGCCAGCTCTCTGAAGACAATATCTGCAAGCTTGACCAAGCGTGAGGTCCTCACACCATCCATCAACCGATTCACCTTTGAGCTGTCTTCAGAGGAGTCGATACCAAGCTGGCACTCTGGGCAATATATCACACTCGACTTTGAATCCGAGTTGTCAGGTGGTTACAGCCACATGGCCGATCACGACCCTCAAAGCATCAACGATGACTATATACGGACTTTTACCGTATCGAGCCCCCCTGACAGAAAGGAGATCCAAATCACAGCTCGGAAGCATGGCCCAGTAACTGGCTTTCTGTGGAGGCACAATCTCCGCGTGCCGTTGGAAATCCCCGTCGTCGGGTTTGGTGGCGAAGAGGGCTTCCGTATCCCTCTGACGCCTCAAGCTTCAAAGTCAATCTTCATTGCTGCCGGCGTGGGAATAACCCCCCTGCTTGCACAAGCACCGGCAGTTCTTGAAAGAGGCATCCCTCTCCAACTCTTCTGGAGTCTCCGCTTCGAGGACTTGCCCCTCGCAGTCGACACCTTCTCCAAGATTCCAGACCTCGCAAACGTGACCAAGCTTTTCATCACGGGCCAGCCGGGGAACATGGAACTTCTTGATCAGGTAAAGCGGGCTGGCGCAGAGGTGGACGAGCGACGAATGAGCAAAGCCGATGCCGAACAGCTCAAGGGACAGGATGCACGTTTCTTTTTGTGTACTGGACCGGCCCTTTTGTCAGCACTCGAGGAGTGGCTTCAGGGGGAGAAGGTTGTGTGGGAAGACTTTGGGTATTGAGAAACACCCAGCCAAATTGAATGTACATCCACGTCAGACAACCTACCAGTAACCTCACCCAGTCCTCACGCCTTGTCCCCAGACTCGACGCCATATCAATCCCATCCCATCCCTGTGATGGCCCGCCCGGCCGGAGGGAGGTTCGCGCTAGCCCCCGGTGTAAGGGGAGCTAACGCCATCACAACGTCCTTGACGTTTCTCTTGAATGTGGGGAGTCGTCCAGTGCCGGGCCAAGTCTGGGGTCGTGGGATGAGGCGTGGATTTGGCCTCGAGGTTGTAATCGCCGCCCACCACCAGAACAGCTGGCCACGAAGCACCTGGCACGGCCAGCTACACTCGATCTGACTCCTTTTGGACTTAGCAACCATCAATCCATTCCATCATCTGCCCTTCCCCGCAAACGCTCGGGAGGTACGGACAGAGTGAACTCCAAGTCCCACTCCCCCGCGCCCGAGGTTGCGGATCCGCAATCTGACCTTCTCCGCGTGGAGTCAACCTGGAGATCGATGGGCTGCACTCTCGTTCGTCAGTCCAAGGAGGTTGGGTGTGGCGATTCCATGGAGGATGCAGGTTCCAAGGGATGGGAATCGCCTTGAACCCTGATGGAGAAATACTCGTGTGGGGAGCGGTACTAGAATAGGTAGTGACTGGTGTTGAGCTGAATCAGTCAGTAATAGAAACATGCACGACGCTGAAATCAGCATATGCAGCGCACAACCCAAGTTGCCAACATCCATGGTTATACCCAATGCCCGACACTTGTAATTATTCTCCGCTATGACTCCTTGTTGGGGAGTAAAATCCTTTCAAGAAAATTTGAATTCAGAAGCAGGATAGCTCGCGCCGAGGTCGCAAGCTGGGTCCGTTGTCGGCGGCAAGAATTGCGGTTTCTGGCCAGACCCGTACTTCTCACCAGTCACCTTGGCGGAACCCCCAATAGCATATCGTGACAGAATAGCGAAAGACGACATTTCGCCGGGTGGACCTCCGTTGTAGCCCTAATTGAGAATCAATTGGTTCGCTTAGTCCGAAACTCGTCTCTCAGTCTTGAACCGTGTCAAATAGGCTGAATGAAACTTTCACAAGGAATAGGAGCGAATCGTCTGGGCTGTTCTGTAACCGTGAACCACCCGGTTGGATGACGGACTGAAACTATGGCGGAACTGTCAGAGATAGATCAACTCAGGGTTCTGCGGGAGCCCGGCGGGCTTTGTGCCTGAAACTCGTGGTTAGGCGGCCTCCTGGTGGATTCCTATTCTTCAAAGTTCCCCTTTTTGGAACAATGCACCAGCCTGTACGTAAGGCATTGGCCTCCTTAGGTGATCATGATATGATTCCCCGGAACAAAGACCACATTGCCTGCGTTGGATACGATGCATTTTTTCGTCACGCGTTGGTAACAAACCGTTAGAAGGGTGGAGAAAGTTGGGGCTGCTCGTGGGGATCAAGGATTGCGTGGGGACAAGTGAGGCTCGAGAAAAGGTTTGCTGTGCTATTGCGAGATTTATCGCTGTCTGTTGGCGTTGTTATGCTGCACAATTAGGTAGAAAAGAGCGCAGGCAACTCGGCTCCCTGTTGGCGTAAATGATTTGTGTAATGCATCCATGGATCAAAGATAGCCTGGAATATCGCCCCCGCATTTTGTGCCTAGAGTAGGAAACGGGTTTCCCGCGGAGCCAAGATGCAATTACCGATTGCCCGAAGTTGGTGCGGACAGTCGTTGGCTCGCTGACCAAGCCGTGCCATGAGCCTGAGCCATTCTATCCGGTTTGGGTGCTCTGGTGACCAAGAGCTGTCCGAGATCCACCCGAGCCAGATCAACACAGGCTGAGGCGATCCATTCTCTCTGGCCGCAGCTCTGAAGCAGCCAAGAGGTTGACGGCCTTGGCCCTGGCTAGAAGACGTGGGTGGTTGCCGTTGGTGTGCCACGCGGGTTGTGTGTTATTGTCCGCAGAGCCACTCGGGCAGGTGACCCCAGTCGAGATATCGGTACATTGGCCGTAGGCACCGCGCGCTGAAGCATGTCTCACCGGGCTGCCAGGAGCTGATCACGCACCTCTGGCTAGAGTTGCAAAGCCATTGAAAGCCGTCGTTCGCTAACGACACGAACTAGCCAGTGGTAAAGCGCTGGGGTGAGATCAAGACCTGGGGTTGCGTTGTTGCGTTCCCTCGACCCGGGTTCGGTGGAGGGGCTTAGATCGCCGTCGTCATTCCCCGCCACCAGGAGTCAACGTGGGAGTCAACGTGAGGGTTTCGGTTGAGTGTTGAGAGTTGCGCCGAATTGACCAGGAATCACTACGTCGTCGACCAGGACAAGGTGCTCTTTTGGGCATGTTTTTGGTCGACATGGAGCCCATTACGTAGGGGCTGACAGTGGGTAGGCAGCCTGTAGAGGTAGTGACAGGTACCAAACTGGCAGTCGAAAGCCTCTTTCCTGCAGTGAAGATGGCGGCTGATGGCGTGCGTTTGGTGCATGAAAGGCCTCGACTTTCGCGTGTTGGTGCGTGTGGATGTGGATGGAGAATGGCAGGATCAAGACCTCGAGACTGGGGGCGATGTCGCCTTAGCGGCCTGAAACTGGCCTACCACAGGCTGGAAGGTACCTTCGGTTCCGTACCTTCACTGGATAGTCCGCCCCACTGTTTCTTAATAAGGCTCTGGGCGTCCACGGGCGCCCACCCACCCACCATCCTGCCTGCCTGGATCCAGGGCGATTGATTCTCCTAGAAGTCCGGAAACAAACCTTCTTCCCAACTTTGTTCTTTACTCTTACATCTCTCTTTTGCTCACACTTTTGACCAAGCTCAGCGAAATCCCCTCACAACCTGACATTGTATCTTACTCGCCACACAAGCCCGGCAGCGTATATTGCGCGCTAAGCGACAACTCAACTCGTCTTGGAACCACTCTTCCGGGTTCGATACTCACGTACCTGGTACTTGGCCACCCGTCTATCTGGTTGTCAACCATTCGCCATCTCGACGCAACGCCAGCCTTGCGGTCTCGACACAACTCGCCAGCCCAGCGGCTTGATAGGCGCAACTATTTGGATTTTCTTGGTCCTCACAAGGGGGGATTGGCTTGAACCGACCCTACCGTCCCTCGCTCAAGTCCGCTGCCAACTATCGGCGCCGGCCGCGAACCCCTCCTGCACGATTCGCAAACTCGGGCCACAGCATCACAGACCGCCAAGATGACCAGCGACTATTCTTTCGTCAAGGAGCATACTCCCGAGGGATATGTTTTCCCTGCGCATCGACTCCAGCGCATGTGCGATCCTCGCGCACAACCGTTGGTCCTTGTCGCATGTGGCTCATGTATGACCCCCGATTGTCTCCGATGCGCATTTAGCTGACAATTGTAGTTTCGCCAATTACTTTTCGTACGAGTTTCTGACCTGGAAATCAGACCATGGACTAATTGTTTGCAGTGCACTTGAGAATGTTCCCCATGGCTAGAGACCATGCTCGGAATGAGGGTGTGTTATTCAGATATTCTGGTTTCAGGTTGCTTTCGGATTGCTAACTCTAGCAGGATTCGAGGTTGTCGCAGGAGTTCTGAGTCCTGGTAAGTTACACAGCACACCTATAGCTATTTGTGCTGACGTCGATAGTGTCCGATGCATACGTCAAGAAAGGACTGGCCCCAGCACACCACCGTATCGAAATGTGCAGGCTTGCTACTGAGAACTCGTCCAAGTGGTTGATGGTAGACCCATGGGAAGCCGAGAGCCCGACTTATATCCCTACTGCCCGAGTGCTCGACCATTTCGATTACGAAATCAACGAGGTCATGGGTGGCATTGAATGCAGCGATGGAACTCGAAAGCGTGCGCGAATCGTCCTCCTGGCAGGCCTGGACCTGATCCAGACCATGTCAACTCCAGGCGTCTGGGGCGAGCGCGATCTCGACCATATCCTTAGCAACTACGGCGTCTTTGCTCTTGAGCGTTCCGGTACTGAAATTGACTCGGCCCTAGCAAACCTCAAGCAGTGGGAACACAATATCCATATCATCCGCCAGGTATGTTGTGCTCTTGTGTAACTGTCACCCCGCTAACATGAGCAGGTTGTTACAAACGATATTAGCAGCACCAAGGTCCGACTGCTCCTTAAGCGCGATATGAGCATTGATTACCTGTAAGTCATGATTCATGAAATGGTCGACAATTCTGACCAAGATAGAATTCCCGATGAGGTCATCAGCTACATTTACGAACACAACCTGTACCGCGACCTCGACAATCCTGACGCCAAGGGCAAGGACAAGGCCGACAGGAAGGCGATAGCTGGTCCAAGCACCGGCTGAATCCTTTTCGAATAGAACGACAACATAGACTACAGCGTCATGCTGAACCGCTACCGGATAAGCGAACCATCAGCAATCACGAATCAGTTCACGAATCAGCTCACAAAACAGCTGGATCCAGACACCAGAGCCGAGGCACAACTCAGATTGGCTATTCCTAGGAGTTTTGTTTGAGTTGGAGTTGGAATCGGCGTCTTCTTTAGAGGTGTCCATCCTTTTGGGTACAAATGGGTACTGGATGCGCCAAGTTTGGGGATCTAGAGTGGTTGACTCTGGGAGGTGGAATTTTCATCTTCCTATCGCGCCGCTCTGAGGAGCAACAAGCGTCGGTCGAGTCAGCGATTGGATAGCGCACTATTGAGCGGAGTTAATTTCTCCTGAATCGAGGCATCAAGACGGGACATGTCCCAATCTTTGGTCCCTGCTCTGCCTCGCAGGCTACTCACTCCTCCCATTTGATATACAGCGAAACGGGTGATAGAGGTGAGGTTGCTCGTCAAAGATTGCCCTCGCCCTGTGCCATGCAAGATAGAAGGAGGACGGCGGGTGCCGGGGTAGTTATAGACGTTCTCTGAGCTGCTTGGGAAGCTGTTGACTGGTCCAAGCAGATAGCATACCGCCTATGTCCGTCAGCGCCAATCATCACATGCCATTGGCTGGGGGGGAACCCCTTTCATCCAGGATTGCACGAATGATGAAGCCATGTTGAGTGCCAAGACTTGCAGCTAGCTATAGCTCCGGGCTGCTCCTTCTGTTTGCGAAGCTCACTCCTGAGGTAACCGCGCACGAGGGCAAAATGCCACCAATGACTCGACCAATGGAGGTTAGTCAGGTAGCATCTTTTATCATGGTCGCCCGACCAAGACATCAAAAGATCCCGATTCCATGAGATACAGGACGACCTGCGAAAACGGGCAAGGCGCCCTTGTCCGTCTGGACGCTGACTGGCCCATGGGAGGCTGTGCATGGGGAAACGTGCCAGGGCACCGCAGATCGATAGGACGCGATAAGGCGGGTCCGAGGTCCCTGGGAAGAAGGTTGATGATGGGGATAGACTCTTTGCGCTCGGCGCTCGGTGACGGTTTGGGATGTTTTGCCGTTGCACTGATTCTCGGCAGGGCCCGTCGTCATGATTGCAGCGCGTCGTACAAATACCTACCTACGTCGCCCAGCAGATAACCATCATGTCGACTTAGCGGCACCGCAGCTGTGAACCCGAACCATGAAGCTCCAGTACCTTCTCACTTCCCTTTTCGGGCCATTGGCCGCCGCCTTGACCATTGCTGAGATCAATGGCAACCAGTACCTTTCGTCGTACAATGGGAAGAATGTCACCGATGTCGAGGGTCTCGTCACGGCTGTTGGTAGCTCGGGCTTCTACCTGCGATCCACCAAGCCTGACCGCAGCTCTGTCACATCCGAGGGCTTGTATGTCTTTGGCAGGACCGCTGTTAGCAAGGTTGCCGTCGGAGACATTGTGACTCTCGATGGCCTCGTTGAGGAGTATAGGTAAGACTAATGCGCTGCAAGCGAAGGAGTGTCACTAACATGGAAGCCAGGTCCAACAATGACTACATCTACCTCACAGAAATCACCTCTCCTCGAAACATTGTCGTTAAGTCGTCCGACAATGAGTTCAAGCCCAAGGTCATTGGCAAGGACACGCCTCAGCCTCCACGGAAGCACTTTTCCAAGCTGGATGATGGTGATATCTTTGGCGTGCCCAATGCTGAGAGCCGCATTTCCGAGGTGAACCCCAAGCTGCAGCCCAACACCTACGGTCTGGACTTTTGGGAGAGCCTCTCGGGTGAGCTCGTCACCGTTCGGGGCGCCTATGCCATCAGCCGCCCCAACAACTATGGTGATTTCTGGGTCAGGGGTGACTGGAAGGTCTCTGGTCTGAACCGTCATGGTGGTTTGACCATGCTTGACCGTGGTATGTGAGATGACAACTATTGAAATGGATGCAGAACTGACCATGTAGATGCCAACCCCGAGGCCATCACCATTGGCTCGCCACTCGACGGTACCAAGAATGCCGACGACACCAAGCTCGGTGACTACATCGGAGAAATCACCGGTGTTGTCACCTACGCCTTTGGCTTCTATCGCATTCTTCCTCTGACTGCCACCAAGCCCCAGAAGCGCTCTGATGCCGAGCACCCTGCCGTTAGCTTCACCAGCAAGGGCTCTTGCAAGGGTATCTCCGTCGCCGACTACAACACTGAGAACCTCAACCCCCAGTCGACTCACCTCCCTCTCGTTATTGAGCAGATCGTCAACAAGTTGCGCACTCCTGACTTGATCTTCCTGCAGGAAGTTCAGGACAACTCGGGTGCCACCAATGACGGTGTTGTTTCTGCCAACTTGACACTGGCGGCCCTTGCTGATGGTATTGAGGAAGCCAGCGGTATCGAGTACGCCTGGACTGAGGTCGATCCCGTGAACAACAAGGACGGTGGTCAGCCTGGTGGCAACATTCGCACAGCATTCTTGTACCGACCGGACGTTGTCGAGCTCGTCAAGCCCAACGCCGGAGCTTCCGATGCTGCCAACGAGGTGCTCGACGGCCCTACCCTCAAGTACAACCCTGGCCGCATTGATCCCGCAAACGCTGCTTGGGATGACAGCCGTAAGCCCCTTGTTGCCATGTGGAAGCCTCTCAAGGGAACCCAGAAGCCTTTCTTCACCGTCAACGTGCACTTTGGAAGCAAGGGTGGTTCGACTTCGATCCACGGTGACCCCCGTACTCCTGTCAACAAGGGTGTTGAGAAGCGCACACAGCAAGCTCAAGTCACTGCTGTAAGTTGACATGTCCATGCTTTGGATTCGGCTAACATTTGCAGGACTTTATTGCCCAGATCCTCGAGAAGGACCGCAAGGCGCACATCATTGCTGCTGGTGACTTTAACGAGTTCGCCCAGGTTGCGCCAATCCGAACCTTTGTCAAGCAATCTGGCCTCGTTGATCTTGACGATGCTGCCAAGATCCCTGAGACTGAGCGCTACACATATCTCTTTGACTCCAACTGCCAGGCGCTTGACCACATGTTTATCAGCAAGGAACTGCGTCACGGCGTCAAGTATGAGCATATGCACATCAACACTTGGCAGGACAAGGCGGGCGAGGTTAGCGACCACGATCCCAGCGTGGCCTTGTTCGATATGTGCTAGACTGTAGAAATGTCAATTATATAGGCTCAATAAAATAGCCAAGTTGTACAACCAGAATATCATTCACTGTCACTGCCATCGCTGCCATTGTCTTCACCGTCGTCATCACCGTCGTCATCGCCATCGTCGTCGCTATCATCGTCGGCACCTGGATCCGGCATGACGATGCTATTCAAAAAGGTAATCTGACGCTGTTAGCTGCTGGCTTCCATCAGATAGGACAACTCACATATCCAACCATCGGGCGGATAATGTCACTAATCTTCTCCTGTGCGTCGTCGGCATAGAAGATATCATCATCGATCTGCGTCCCAATAGTAAAGTTTCTCAACTTCAACAGTTCAATATCACGGTGCTCAGCAACAAAGCCTTTTGGCTTCGTCTTCAGCGCATTCGACTTGTTCTTCTCAGCAAACGCCAGCAACGCAGACTCTGGGTCACTCTTTGACGCAGCCTTGGGCAGGAAAACCCGCTTCAAGTCTTGATCGTTGAGAACCCGACGCCATCGGTTCGGCCGCTCGTCGATGCTGGCGCGGAGTTTCTGAATCTGTCCACCGTCCGGACACCAGAGGCCGCCGCCGATGAACGACTTTTTCGGCTCGCAGTGGATGTAGTAGCAGGCGTATGGGCCCTTGCGACCTGTGCGAGACCATGCGGCGGAGAAGTGAGGCTGCGATTTGTAAGCTTAGGTCACAAAGAGTCGGAGCCTTCGGACCTTGTAGGGTGTTGGATCCTTGCTGAAACGGATATCCCTATGGATGCGAAACGTGAGGTCCTTAACCGGGAGTTCGGGGATAGTCTCGTCAGCATCAATGATGGATTCTGATGTGCGTTCGACAAATGAGTTCCAGTCCTTCAGGGCTCGTCTATACTCTCCATCATGCGCTATGCAAGTCAGTCATGTCTTTGATCTGAGTAGTATGGTTTACTCACACTTTAACCACGGCCTTTTGTTGTTTGCCTTCAAGTCGCGCAAGAATAGCAGTGTATTCTTGTGTACCTTGAAATCCTCATAGTCCACTCCATCTGTATCCCTCAACTTCTCGAGCGGAATGATGGTGACTTTTGGGGGAGCATCCTCGTCATCTTCGTCGTCGTCATCGTCATTCTCCTCTTCAGGTTCCTGCACCGGCTCCTCTTCATAGACGTCCTCTGATTGTTCCCTCTTGGCCTGCTTCTTGGGAGGTCTTCCACGTCTTTTCTTCGGGGGCGGATCGCTCTCTTCCGTCTCGCTGGCCTCAAAGTACTGGCTCTTATTGGAGGTGCGTCGGGAGCTTCGGCGAACTGCCTCAGCAGAGCGCTTGGGAGGCATTGCAGCGAATGGCATACAAAACAATTATTGAGGACTTGTCGAAAGATCAATGTCCAATGTCGAGATGGCTTATCAAACAAACAGCAGTCAATGTCGTCATGAGCTGACGCGACTGCCCTTCGCGTCGGAAAGTCAGCACGCGAGATCACGTGAGCACCGCTCCTCCACCAGAATGGAAGTCAACGCCCACCCACAACCTCACATAGCATCAACCTCATGCAAAGTTTCAAAATGATTCATGATGTTAATTGTACAGGGTATCTACACACGTCCTCATTTCCTCAAAGCAAGTGTTCCATTATCTCGAGTCCCAATGTCCTGAGTCACATCATAAGTTCCATCGTCATGAGCTTCCAGTCACCTCTTTGAACCTCGTTCAATCGACTTCGTCTTCCAGTCCAATCACTTTTCTTAATCCCTCAAAAACCGCAGATGGCCGAGTAATGCTCCCGGCAGTCGGTGACCTTCTTGAGGAAGGTGATGCTGTCGAGCTTCTCGGCCAGCCACTTGTCGATAGAGGCGCTCTTGTTGGGCTCCTGGGGAGGCGCGGTCATCTCGGTGAGGATGGCGCACACCTTGGCGGCAGCGCGGAGGCGGTTCCAGTTGCGGTCAATCATGACGGCCTCTTCTTCCTTGAGGTAGCAGATCTTGCCGATTCTCCAGATTCTGTCGTCCCAGTTCTTCTCGAACCAGCCTTTCTTGGCATCCTTGACGAGCTTGGTGTGGTACTTCTGCCAGGTTCGGTCGGGGATGAACTGGCGCTCTGCCTTGGTCTTGATGACTGCCTGTTCGAGGCGCTTCAGGGCGGCTTCGATTTCTTCTTCGGTAGCGTCCGCTTCGATTCGGGCCAGCATGTCAAGCAACTGGGGCTTGAACGACTCCCATTCTCCTGCGTTACACTGGGCAGCGGCGGCAGTCACCTCGCTGATGTGAGGTCGGCGCTGAGCGGGCCATGCATTCGCGGCCTCTTCAACCTTGAGGATAACGGCATCCCCCATCTGGGTGTCTCCGTTGTCGGAGTAGGTGATGGACTGGTCCTCGGAGCTAGAGGTGTCGGAACTTTCGCTCGAAGCAAACCCCTCGCTGGAGTCGTCATCATCGTTGGCATCGAGATCCATTGGACCTGGCAGGTTGTGGGTAGGAGCAGGCTTGGGGGCAGGCTTGGGAGCGGGCTTGGGAGCGGGCTGAGCATGCTTGAGGATAGACTGAACAGACTTGGGAACGAGCTGAGCAGGCTTGGGAACGAGCTCAGCAGGCTTGGAAGAGAGCTGAGCAAGCTTGGGGACAAGCCGAGCGAGTGCCTCCTGGCTGATGACGGGGCGCGATTCTTTGGCAGTTTCGGTCTGCTTGGTCTGGGTCTGAGTCTGAGTCTTCTGTGCCTTTTCATCAGTGCCCGGTCGCTCTCCGCTGCGTCGCAACTTGATTCGAACCGTCTTCTTCTTGTTCTTCTGGGCGGTCTCGGCACGCTGCTGGGCCTTGCTCTTGGGGCTACCGGGAGGGGTTTGCACTGGGCTAGTGTTCTTGCGGCCTCGGGGGCTTCGGCGGGGAGAAACCTGCTTGGTGATCAGGTCGCGGAGGATCTCGATAAACTCCTCTCCGGTAGTGGTGGCTTCGAGCTCGGCGCGCATCTTGTCGTCGATGCGGAGCTTGCCTGGGGGCAGGACCAAGAGGGTCTGTGGCTCGCTGCCATCAATGAACTTGAGGTTGTGGCTCGCACGCGCTTTGGCGGCAGTCATGCGGCTGCAGGCGGAGACAAACTTGATGAGAGTGGCACGGAGATGCGCAAACTCGATCTTCCCGTCACGGCCTCCAGATCCAGCCTCGCTGAACAGGTGGCTCAGGGAGTCGAGAAAGTCGGAACCCGGAGCAGTCATGGTGAGTGGGTGAAGGGGGCTTGCGTGTGCGTGGTGAGGTTGTGCGATGAAAGCGCAGAGTGAAGATGAAAGTGCAAAGGATTGATTGTGCCGAGCACGATTCTGCTGAGCACAAGAGATGATGAGAGAAGAAGAGGAGAAGGAGAGGAGAGAGAAAAGCGAGCAAGATATAGTGCAGCATGCCTGAATTCTGCCAGCTGGTGGCAGCTGCAACGCATCATGAGTTTCTCGGTGTTGCTGGGCTGCACCAGCACTGGCGGCCAGTTGCCGGCCGTCACCAGCTGTCAGTGAACCTCTAACTCCCAAACGGGGAAAAGGCCTGGGCGGCAGCAATATGCCATAAACGGATCGACCTCTCTAATATTGACAGCATGGGAACAAACGCCAACACCAACTTGTGTTGGCTCGGCATGGGTATTGGGCACGTTGACAACTCGTTGACATATTAACTAGGAGCGGCAGCATAGGAACTTCCGACTCCACATGTCCGATAGACTGGTCGACAACTAACTGGATACCTAGTCTATGGATGGTCAATGGGCCGCACTGACTGTCAGGCATGTCGTATTGTCCACTCGATATAGAGTTATTGACTGGTCGATATACAGGGGCACAGGGCTTAACACTCAGGCCTTCGACTTGCAGACAGGGTCTTTCACACGAAACAACAAGCCAGACATCACTATAACTCACGGCAACAGGTCAAAGGTGTGGTGTGGTCAAATCAAGGCATTGCGCTATCTACTTTACTTCCTGCGCACCCATCACCACCCAAACACCGAAATGAGCAATCAAAATGAGCAATTACGTTCTTTTCCCTAACCTGTCTATGCATTTAAAGCTCATCGTGGAAGGAAGAGTCCTCCTGCTGCTCGCCACCAGCACCCTGGTACATCTTGGAGGTGATGGGGTAGGCGACATTGGACAGCTTCTCCTTCTGCTCTTCAAAGTCCTCGGCGGTGGCGTCAGCGCCGTGCTCCTCGAGCCACTCGGTAGTCTCCTTGACAGCGTCGAGGATCTGGGCAAGTTAGCGTGTGGTCTTGTGTGATTGTCAGGGTCACTTACAGTCTCCTTGTCCTCCTCGTCAATCTTCCCACCAAGACCCTCCTCATCGGCGAGCTGGTTCTTGAGAGAGAAGGCGTAGTTCTCAAGGCCGTTTCGGGCCTCGATGCGCTCACGGGTGGCCTTGTCCTCCTCGGCGTACTTCTCAGCCTCGGCGACCATGCGCTCAATCTCCTCCTGGGTCAGACGGCCCTTGTCGTTGGTGATGGTGATGGACTCCTGCTTGCCAGTGCCCTTGTCGTGGGCAGAGACCTTGAGGATACCGTTGGCGTCGAGCTCGAAAGAAACCTCGATCTGGGGAACGCCACGGGGAGCGGGAGGGATGCCGGTAAGCTCGAACTTGCCGAGGATGTTGTTATCCTTGGTAAGAGATCGCTCACCCTCGTAGACCTGGATCAGGACGACGGGCTGGTTATCAGCGGCAGTAGAGAAGATCTGGCTCTTGCGGGTGGGGATGGCAGTGTTGCGGGGAATCAGCTTGGTCATGACTCCGCCGGTGGTCTCAATACCGAGGGTCAGGGGGTTGACGTCCATGAGGACGACACCAGAAGTACCCTCCTCACCGGAAAGAACACCAGCCTGAACAGCGGCACCGAAAGCGACAGCCTCATCAGGGTTGATACCCTTGGAGGCCTTCTTGCCACCAAAGTACTCCTCGATGAGCTGCTGAACCTTGGGGATACGGGTAGAACCACCAACGAGGACGATATCATCAACGTCGGTCTTCTTAAGCTTAGCGTCCTTGAGAACCTGCTCGACAGGCTTCATGGTCTTCTTGAAGAGGTCAATGTTGAGCTCCTCGAACTTGGCGCGGGTCAGGGTCTCGGAGAAGTCGTTGCCCTCGAAGAAGGCCTCGATCTCAATGCGAGTGCTGAGCTGAGAAGAAAGGGTACGCTTGGCCTTCTCGGCCTCACGCTTGAGCTTGCCCATGGCCTTGAGGTCCTTGGTGATGTCGACGTTGTTCTTCTTGTTGTAGCTCTTGGCGAAGTAGTTGATGACACGCTGGTCGAAATCCTCACCACCAAGATGGGTGTCACCAGCGGTGGCCAGGACCTCGAAGATGCCGTCGTCGATGGACAGGAGAGAGACATCGAAGGTACCACCACCAAGATCGTAGACAATGATCTGGCGCTCACCGTCAGTCTTGTCCAGACCGTAGGCGATGGCGGCGGCGGTGGGCTCGTTGACGATTCGGAGGACGTTGAGACCGGCAATGATACCGGCGTCCTTAGTGGCCTGTCGCTGGTTGTCCTGGGAGCTGTTAGCTTGTTACTGGGCATCCGAGTGAAAATACTCACGTTGAAGTAGGCGGGAACAGTGACGACGGCGTGGGTGACCTTCTTGCCCAGGTAGCCCTCGGCGGTCTCCTTCATCTTGCCAAGGACCATGGCAGAAATCTCCTCGGGAGTGAACTGCTTCTTGGCACCCTCGACCTGGACCTGAACGACGGGTCGGCCATCCTTGTTGATGACCTTGTAGGGGAAGTGCTTGAGATCGTTCTGGAGCTCCTTCTCGCTGAACTTGCGGCCGATAAGACGCCTAAACAGTTAGCAGCTGTTTGGATTGTAATTGGGTCGAGGAACATACTTGATGTCGTAGATGGTGTTGGTGGGGTTGGCGGCGGCCTGGTTCTTGGCGGCGTCACCGACGAGACGCTCGTCCTCGGTAAAGGCGACGTATGAGGGAGTGATTCGGTTACCCTGATCGTTGACGAGAATCTCGACCTTGCCCTTCTGCATCACACCGACACAGCTGTATGTGGTTCCCAGATCCTGGCTGGTTAGCGGGGTCGCAAAGATTTAGCCAGAGCAACGTACAATGCCAATAACGGTTCCGTAGTTGTCAATCTCGTCGGCCTGAGCAGTCTGCACAAAGGCCAGAGGAGAGAAGAGGAGGGCGATCCAACAAAGGAGTCCCAGGCCAAGGGCCATTGAGCTCCTTGAGCGAGCCATGATGCTCTGTGTAGCTGCTTGTCGTCGCAACCAAGACGTGGTGGGAAAAGGAAAGAACAAGTATGAACCGGAATGCAAAGCAAAGGCTCAAGTCGACAGACAGCCCTGCGATCACTTGGTATGGAGGTGAAAGGGTATCTTGGTGATGGTGTTGGAAAGAAGCGGGATCGAGTGGGAAAACCAACAACTTATGAACTCTGGTGCCCCAAAAAAAGTTAAGGTGTCCAGATTGCACAAGAGGCCAGATTTCACATCATCCGCGGCCCCACGTGACAGGGGTCCCGTCCACGGGCTGTGGAGACGCCGGGGGGGTTGTGCACTGTGCATTGCCGCCATTTCATGTACCGAGACGCGGAGCTATTGGCTGTGAGCGACTTCTTGTGAAAGCCGGGGACAGTGTCTGCTGGGCAAGGCTGTGACCCCTGACACCCACCTCCGGCGGCTTTATTCCAGAGGCAGGGGTTGGTCACCGCGCAAAACGCCACCACTGAGAGCTTCAAACAGTTGCAACAAAGCCACTAGGCATTCTATTGTCTTCTATCGCGTACGTGGAGATTGTGACTCATGTAAGCGCTGCCTTGATTAGGTTCTGGTCTGACAATTGAGGCAATGTGATGCCCAATTCCGCCTCTTGGAAGGCGTCAATTCTATCGCAAAGTGTCCTCTTCAACCACCTAGTAGAATATTCCAGAGCGGTGGGGCTCGGAGCCTAGCTACCGAAAGTGTCCTTTTGGACAAGCAGACCAGACCAGGAGGATCTCGACGTCCTTAATATTGCCAGGTGTCAGGTCCAAGACCCAGCCAATTGATTAATATATTTGTCAGGTGCTGCCGTTTGTGCGAGATGCTAGGAATCCCCTGCAGCATGCCGTGCATGAGTTGTCATTTCTGATAGGCCACCGTAGCATTTACAAGATAGTGCCCAGGCGGTAGTTGGGCGTTACCCTAGAGCATGACAGGAAACCGCTAATGTTAAAGCCAAGAAGCTTGTATTGTAGACTATCTCCATTGCAAATGCCACTCGCTTGCTTGTATCTAACTGAAACGCCACCGTTTTACATCAGCTTCCTTCCAAGTTCATCTGGGATCCTGTACATTTCGCCGGTCTCAGTTTGGAGCCAGTGCTGCTCAGGCAGGATCGTGGGATCCGGGTCAGCGATTGGTTGGATATATGTCCTGTGCTCGTGGTGATGGATGGAGCGTGTGCGCTTTGGCTCGTAAATGGTGTGAACATGAGGCTTGATCTGTTCGTGGACGACTGGGGTTCGTGGATGGACTGTATGGTCAATGTCGACCGTGTTTTGCAGACGGAAACCTGCTTCGCCGTTGGTGGCTGCAAGAACCTGGTCATTTACAAGCTCGTACTGCGCTTCTTGGGTCATGTCGGAATCCTGGAGCAAACGCTTTGTAGTTGGAGGATCCGTCTCTTGAGTTATTGCTAGCCGCGATAGTCGGTCATGGAGATCTTCTGGGTCTGCCGAGTGACTAAGCCTCCTCTCTCGATCGGTCTGCTGCACTGCTAGATTGGGTGAAGCATCGCTAGCCTTGGAGCTGCGATGAGATCGGTTCTCGATAGGTGGTGCAAAGTCCAAACCGGGATTTGGCCTTTCCAGCCTGGGAGTCCGTGGAGCTGGATCAGCAGCCAGAGGGTGGACGGCTGGATGAGCTAGGAAGTCATCGCGTGGAGGTGGTTCCGTCTGATCAGACTTGGATTTTCTGCTCAAAAGACTCAATGATTTCCGATGGCGAGGCTTCACAGAGGCAACCGCGGTGCTCTCATTGTTTGGAGGAATTGCTCCCTCTGACAGATTTGGTGCATGGTCTCTATGAAAGAGACGAGATGCCCGTTTCCTGATGCTTCTGAGACGCTCTGCCATGGAAATTGAACGATTGATGATGCGAGGGAGAGGAGTGTCGATGTGTCTTGTCTTGATGCCTCACGATGACTCCCTCCGGATGCACCTTCCCGTCTTCATTCTTCGATCCCGTGATCCAGACATCTACGTATCCGATGCCATGTCCCGATCGAGACGACTCGATTTCACCGCCGATGACATTCTTCACGATTCTCAGACCATGGCCAGGATCGACGACGGGGACCAGGACGGAACTTTGCGTATCCCGCTGCTCGATGACGCTCTACACTAGAGCCACCTGGCGCTAACGCATGCCTAAACAACACACAGTCCCAACTAGTCTCAGCCTCTGGTCCAACTGGAGCATCATTTCCTGTTTGCCTGGGCATTCTGTCCCTTTACGGGCGAAGCTATTCGCGGCTCCCTTCCGGTTGCAGATGATTTTCAAGCTTGGTCCCTGTCGCCGATTGAGGCTGATTGAAGCTTGACCCGCCGAGTCGGGCTGGTGAGACATGCTCGTTGCTTCCTCGGAGCTCATGGTCCTCATTCCAGGGACCATGACGTCGATGCCTGCCTCGTGTGTCTCGTTCAGCTGCAATGACCACAATGATATCGACAAGCACGTTGATATGTGTATCGGGCCTAAGGGGTTTAAACCTTCATCGAATGACGATCGCGGGATGACATGGACGGCTTGAGCTCTCCATGGTTTCGTCTCCACACTCCAACAAGACGTTTCCAGCCGCCGTTGGTTGAACCTCCAGAGATGACGTCCATGATGCTAGACATGATGAAGAGGCGGATGCTTCGGAGGCATACTCACAGCTATTTAATCGTGACTGTGCCTCTGCCATTGCTGCATCTCATCATCATCACCATCACCATCACAACCATCACAATAACCACCAACACAACCACCTAACTTACACAAACTCACAATGGAAAAGGCAAAGCAAGCCGTCTCTAGCTTCCTCTCCAACGATGGAAAGCACAAGACCACTGTCGATGAGGATGTCCGGCCTCATGTCACCGAGGAGCATGTCCGCCCTCACCGACATGAGAACGTGACTACTGCTCTCGATAAGGAGGTTCACCAGGAGCATCATCACACAACTATTCAGCCCATCACTCATAAGGAGACTCTGTAAGTTTTACTTTGTATGAGTGCAATCTCATGAACTAATAGTTCCAGTCCTGAGCAACACCACCACAACCTCATCCCCGTCGAGCACAAGACTTTCCACCATGGCAACGAGCAAGAGACCCGTGCTACTCTTGACCGAGAGGCTGCCAAGTTCAGAGACACCAGCGAGACTCACAGTACCACCCACTCTTCCACCACTGCTCCTGTTGTAACTGGCGAGCGTATTCATCACCACGTTCACGAACATGTTCAACCTGTCATCCAGAAGGAGACCATTCAGCCTCATGTCGTCCACACGACCATTCCTATTCATGAGACTCACCATGCTGCCCCCGTGCACCATGGAACTTCCGTCCTCCCTACCAAGACCTTGGACGAGTTCACCACTGAACGAGGTGGACTTGCTGAGAAGGCAGCTCAGAAGTTGACCGAGTTTGAGGGTTGCCCCAAGCCTTACAGGAAGGAGCTGCAGAGAGAGCAGCTCGATGCCGACAAGAGCATGCACTTGCACGGCCACGGTGACAACTATGGAGAGAATCTTACTCACGGCCGAGAGGGAGCTGGCCTTGGTCAGACCGCTGAGGGATCTGGTCTTCACTCTGGCCGGGAAGGTCACGGAATGAGTCGCACCACTGAGGGCGTCCTCGGTGGCGCTGCTGTTGGCGCTGCTGGCGCTGCCGCTACTCGCAAGAGCCGCCATGGTCTTGGCCACAAGGACCGCCGTGGCTCCAGCTCCAGCTCTTCCAGCTCTAGTGACGAGGAGTCCCGTGGTCTTGGCAAGTCTCGCAAGAGCCGTGGCCTTGGAGCTGCCACTGCCGGAGGAGCTACCGCTGGAACTGCCACTGGTGGTCTCGCTTCTCACCCCAAGTCCACTGGCACCTCCACTGGTGTCGGAGCTGGTACCACAGGAGTTGGTGCTGGCACTGGCTTCGGCTCTACCACCGCCGGTACCGACTACAATCAGACCAAGACTGGTGCTCTCAGCAGCGACCCTATGAACAAGTCTCACGTAAGTGTCCTGACTACCTTGACACGATGAAACTAACATGCCTAGGCTCGACCTGACTCTGGTGTCGACATGCATAACACCTCTAGCGCTGGCACCACCACCACTGCTCGCAAGCCTTCGCTGATTGACCGATTGAACCCTCTCAAGGATGCTGATGGTGATGGCAAGAAGGGCTTCCTCGACTAAGGGTCGACGTAATAATGGATATCTGTACGATTAGTTTTACATGAGCACGTTTCTTTAATTTATTTCTAGTATTCTTAAACTCTTGTGTTGTCTTTATTGTTATAAAGTTGAATGTGAACGAGTAGATAGTCTAGAACAATGTCCTCAACTGTATCACTGCCCCCCACTTACACCTCAGCCCAGGAGTTGGAGTAATAGGAGATAGAGGCTGGCATTGGCACTGTGATACATTTATAACCTCACTTCAACGTTCGTGCATTATTTGCTTGCGGCCTTAACATGTAACACTGGAGGGAACTGTGTGGGAAATTGACAAATTTGATTCAACTACTGGGATCACTCTAATAGTCCAGCCGCAACAGTCTCACCACCACTCCGTATCACAACTCTCTGTCCTGGCTCGAGAGGAACCTTTGCTGCCAGCTTGATGACAACTCGCGCAACACCACCAGGCTGAACAACTCTGGGCTTCTTCTTGATGATTGCCCCACTCGCCTTGTCGAGGGTTGCTGTGATGGACACAATCTGGCCAGCTGAATGCAGTCGCCCCCGGTGGAGGTCCACAGGCATGGGCATGAGATGATCAAATGCCATGGCCTTCATAGTAAATGTGTCGCTGCAGTTGATGGGGTCTGCTGTGTGGCAGAGCATGTCGCCCACTCGAATGTGGATGGGGTCGATGTTTGTCAAGGCGATGCTAACACTTTGTCCGGCAACCGCCCAATCTTGCATGTCCGAGTCCACCATGATGGACTTGATGTATGCCTCCTCTCCGCTTGGTTGAACCAGAAGAGCATCGCCCACTTGAATGGAACCCGAGTCGATGCGTCCAGCAATCGTTGTCGTGCCCAGTTGAGATCGAAACACCTCAGAGATGGACATTCGGAAAGGTTTCTTGAGAGCTCGCGTTGTTGAGGGCTCCGAATCCTCGAGGGCATCAATCAAGGTAGGCCCAGTGTACCAAGATGCAGCTGTGTCTTCTGTCCGACGGACGAGGTTGTCGCCGTTGAGACCAGAAATTGGAACAAATGTGACGTTCTTGTTCTGGAAGCCGAGACCAGTCAAGAAACCACTGACTTGTTGTGTGATCTCATCAAATCGCTCCTGTGACCATCCAACCATATCCAACTTGTTGATGGCAATGACGAGTCGTTGAACACCCAGACTCCGTAGAAGCAACACATGCTCTCGTGTCTGCCCCTTCAAACCCCTTTCGTAAGCTCCGGTGTTTGCGTCAATGACTAGAATGGCAAAGTCTGCTTGACTGGCTCCAGCAATCATGTTGGGTACAAAGTCTCGGTGTCCTGGAGCGTCGAGAATTGTAAAGTTTGTCTTTTCCGTCTCAAAGTGGTTCGTGGCGATGTCAATGGTCACGCCGCGTTCTCGCTCCTCACTTCTCTGGTCCATGACCCATGCAAGAGCAAAAGACTGTTTGCCAGACTTTTCGGCCTGCTTTCGGTACCGATCGATTGTGTGCTTTTCGACAAACTTGAGTTCGAGTAATAGCCGGCCCATCAGTGTGCTCTTTCCAGCGTCGACGTGGCCTGAATCGTTAGGAGAGCTCATGTAGGTATGTAGAGAGAAGCTTACCAACAACGACAAAACTGATACTCCTCTTGTTGACACTGTTTTCAAACTCTTTGAGTACATCAAGCCCCTTGCTCTTGGGTGGTGCCGCCTCAACAATTTTAAGCTCGGCAACTTCCTTTTCAACCCCAGAAACGTCCTTCTCTTTTTGAGATTTCTTGGCAGCCGGAGCCTTGACTGGCTTCTTCCCCGCTGAATGGAATTAGATTAGCCCATTACTTTGTCCTTGTAAAGTTCGAACCTTTCGCCTGAGCCGCAAGCACAATCTGATCTGGACTGGGCTCGGCGAAGGCTTTGGCGTTGAAGAAGGGGGAGCGTGTGTATGGCATTGGAAAGAATTCGGGTTGTTGGGGCTTGGCCGGAGCAGATCCACAGAGTGTCTGAGCAAAGGCAGACGGGCGGGCCCGAGGAGGGATGATTGGCATTTCGGCGAGAAGCTTCTTGTAAAAGTCTTCTTTGGCGGGTTCTGGCTCAGGCTGGGGTACAGGCACAGGCTCAGGCTCCACAGGCGTTTCGACCGGAGTGATCGTAGCTGGCTTGATGGCTTGACGTCGTGGTGGTTTGTTTTCTTTCTGATCGGCAAGAGAGAGCGTCTTGATGCCCTTGGTTACTCTTTCGTGTTCCTTCTTCTCTTCGTTCTTACGCTTCCTCGCAGCTGCTAGAGCTTGAAGCTTTGACATTTTTGGA
This sequence comes from Fusarium keratoplasticum, assembly GCF_025433545.1. Classification (NCBI taxonomy): domain Eukaryota; kingdom Fungi; phylum Ascomycota; class Sordariomycetes; order Hypocreales; family Nectriaceae; genus Fusarium; species Fusarium keratoplasticum. The sequence goes on along the minus strand of NC_070530.1, from coordinate 3,147,314 downwards.
GGCTCCTCTGCACCTCCTAGCAACCCGCCTCGAGGACGATCCGGCTCGATGAAGATGGTCTGGCGGTCTTGGGGTACGTTGCACCATGGCATGTCGTCGAAATACCAAAAAGGGACTGGGTTGGCTCGTGGAGTGTCGGTGCCCAAGGTGTATCCATTTGACAGACGCCCGTGGTCTGCTCCAATCCTTAAGAGGTGCTGTGAAGTGTAAAAAGACGCAGACATACCTTCTGGGGCTTTCTTGGCTGGCTTTGGTGCAGGGGCGATGAATGTCTTCATCAGATACGTGACTGACTTGTCAACGTCGTAGTAGTAATGCCATAGGGCTTCCTCGATCTGAGCCTTGGTGACCTTGTTTGCTTCGGTTCCAAGCGCTCTGCGGACTTCGGCAGTTCCATTGTCCATGGCCTGACGATCCTCAGGGCTGAGCTCATCCTCTTCTTCTTCATAGTCATCGCCGTCGAATTCGGATACGATATCGTTCGCATTGAACGTGTGGACAATGCGATGGCGAGACATTGTGTAGAGTCGTTCGAGTCAGATGGGTGTTGTTGGTGGTTGCGATGATGTTGTTGTGTGTTGTGTTGTTGTTGTGTTGTTTTTTGAAGTAAGAAAGGTTCAAGAGTTGACTACTTATGTCAACAAGAATTAGGAACTTTGAAACACAATAGAGTTCCAACGGGCAATGTTGGGATGTTAGAGTTGCAGTATCGTAGATGATGCCGACGAATGGCGGGGCACAGCTGTAGTGGGGTGGAATGAAGTCACACCGAACGTCGAAGCCTGGCGTGGCGGGGTGAGAGCCTGGACAAGCCCCTGATCGGACCGGACTTTTCTTCCCCCGCGTCCGATCGGTGTGCAACGCAAGGCAACCCCAATCTTCCAAAAAATTCGGGCTCTTCAAGAAAGCGACAGAAGCTCCAGGGTGCCACCATATTCCGGGGGACTTTTTGATTTCGCCGTAATCGTCTCTTTTATAGCCGATACAGCTCCCCACGGGTGGACAACCCACAGTCAAGATGGATTCGTTGAGTGAGTCCCGCACATTTTCACCAAACGACACGAGGGGCGAGGGGTAGCTAACGAGGGACAGATTTGGATGTGTCGAACGGTACTTGCGCAAGACCACCTTTCGCCATGGTTCCTAGCTAATAGTCACAGCGGCCGTCATGAAGGATGAGCAGGGTCGGCCCTTCATCGTCGTCAGAGAGTATGTCTGCCAGCCCGCTCAACACCGCCCGCCTAACGTCTCTCAGTCAGGGGAAGAAGAAGCGCCAGTTTGGCAACGAAGCCGTCAAGTCCCACATCCTCGCCGCCCGCACCGTCGCAAACATTATCAAGACCTCTCTTGGTCCTCGTGGACTCGATAAGATCCTCATCTCGCCTGATGGAGACATTACCGTGACGAACGATGGTGCCACCATTCTACAACAGATGGAGATTACCAACCACGTTGCCAAGCTATTAGTTGAGCTGTCCAAGTCGCAGGATGATGAGATTGGTGACGGTACCACCGGCGTCGTTGTCCTCGCTGGCGCTCTTCTGGAGCAGGCCGCCGACCTGATCGACAAGGGCATCCACCCCATCCGAATCGCCGACGGTTACGACCAGGCCTGCGATATCGCTGTTGCTGAGCTTGACAAGATCTCGGATACGATCGAGTTCTCGCGCGAGGAGACGGCCAACCTTGTCAAGGTTGCACGAACCAGTCTGGGAAGCAAGATTGTGTCCAAGGCCCACGACCAGTTTGCCAACATCGCTGTTGACGCTGTCCTTTCCGTTGCCGACCTCGAGCGAAAAGACGTCGACTTCGAGCTGATCAAGGTGGACGGCAAGGTCGGAGGTGCCCTCGAGGATACCCTCCTCGTCAAGGGTGTCATTATCGACAAGGACTTCTCTCACCCCCAGATGCCCTCGGAAGTGCACGACGCCAAGATTGCCATCCTTACTTGCGCCTTTGAGCCCCCCAAGCCCAAGACCAAGCACCACCTCGACATCACCAGCGTTGAGGAGTTCAAGAAGCTGCAAAACTACGAGAAGGACAAGTTTATCGAGATGATCCAGCAGATCAAGGATACAGGTGCCAACCTGGCAATTTGCCAGTGGGGCTTTGATGATGAGGCCAACCATCTCCTCCTCCAGAACGAGCTGCCCGCTGTTCGATGGGTGGGTGGACCTGAGATTGAGCTGATTGCCATTGCCACCAACGGCCGAATAGTTCCTCGATTCGAGGATCTTACCGCGGAGAAGCTGGGCACTGCCGGTGTTGTGCGAGAGATGTCTTTCGGCACAACACGAGAGAAGATGCTGGTTATTGAGGAGTGTGCCAACACCCGTGCCGTGACTGTCTTTGTCCGCGGCAGCAACAAGATGGTATGTAATGTTGATGGCTGAATCTTGCGGTATGCTAACAGGGACTAGATTATCGATGAGGCTAAGCGATCTCTGCACGATGCCCTCTGCGTGGTGCGAAACCTTGTCCGCGATAACCGAGTTGTGTACGGTGGTGGTGCTGCCGAGATTGCCTGCTCTCTGGCTGTCGAGGACGAGGCTGTCAAGACCCCTGGACTTGAGCAGTACGCCATGCGCGCCTTTTCTGAGGCTCTCGACACCGTCCCCATGACCCTGGCTGAGAACAGTGGTCTCAACCCTATCGCTACTCTTGCTGAAGTCAAGAGTCAGCAGGTCAAGGCTGGCGCCGAGGGCCGTGGAAAGCTGGGTGTCGACTGCATGGGACGAGGCAACAACGACATGAAGGATGCGTTTGTCATTGACCCGTTGATTGGCAAGAAGCAGCAGCTTCAGCTGGCGACACAATTATGTCGCATGGTGTTGAAGGTCAACAACGTGATTGTGTCGGGGGGAGATGACAACGACTTTTAGAGTAGATGAGCCATGAATGAATGCTTGTCAATCTATGAGGCCATAGCAGATGATATCCATGGATAAATGAAGCTGTTCTCTATCATGTTATGAGTTGAGGTTGTGATGGGTAGTGAGGCTGATTAATTTCGTTTGGGAGGCACGGCACGGAGCAACTTGGTTCCCATTCCAGAACTGCTTACATGAATCTTCTTCCTTCAACCTCCAACTTGACTTGGCATCAACTTCAACACCTTAATTCAACTCGTAGCATTTTATGGCTCACCATTTTAAAGACATAGTAAAGTCATGTCGGAACCCTCGGTCGGGTCCCCTGCCGCTGGCGCTTCCACGGCATTGACCAAGCGAAAGCCAATGCCAAGAAAAGGACACACCAAGTCTCGAGCAGGCTGCGTCTGCTGCAAGAGGCGTAAGGTCAAATGTGATGAAGTAGCTCCCCAGTGCGGCCCATGCCAACGACTAGGCTTGCCTTGCGAGTATCTCGGCAAGCAGAGCCGAAGCCAGTCATCCAGCGTGGCCCGGCCGTTGCGAACAACACCGGCCATGTATGATGCTAACGACATGAACTTTTTTCGACATTTTCTGTTTGAAGCGTACCCGCCTCTTCCTGTAGACGGATTTACTGTGTGGCAACAGGCCTCAAAGCTTTCGCACGAGGTATGTTGAGGACAAGACTCAAGAGCTCTACTGACGCGGAGGTAGTACGAGTTTCTGCTACACGCCATGCTTGGCCTCGGGGCATCACATCTTGGTCTTCTGACTCCGATTGACTACAACAAAGTTGCTTTGAAACATCGAGTCACGGCAATTAGGGAGCTCAACAGCCATCTCTCAAAACCCGACATCTCAAAATCTGGGGGTGAAGCTGCGTTCGCCGCTATGCTTGTCCTGACCTTTCAGTCATCTTACATGTCTGATGGCATGATTGACTTTTTAACCATGGTCAGAGGCTGTAAGTTTCCCCTTGGTCCTGTTAGCGCAAGCTCATTGTTTAGGCTGGCTTGTTGGCTACGGGGTGGGGGATCTGGAGCAGACCATCTTCAAGACGTTTGCGAGATCCAGCTATTACGAAAAGATAAAGGTACTTGCTCAGCAGGACGATACCGTACATTACCTCGACGCTCTTATTGCCAACCAGTTCTGCGCGAGCGTGAGGAGAATTGCACCCTTTTGTAAGAGTGTCCCAGAGCTGCGTTATCTCGCACACATGGAAAAGATAGCGAGCCTGGCAGCTATAGACCCGGCAGAAAGTATGAGTCCCACCCTTTGCAAGACTTTGCTGACTTTCAGGCTACCGTGAACTGTCCTTCTTTTATGACATATTAGGTGAACTTACCAGCAACGACTTTTCCCACTTTGTCGACCCTCAGAATTATGTTTCTCAACTGGTCATTATGCATACTCTTGTTCTCGACTTTGTCATGAGTAAGAAGGCAGTCGACGAGTTTGGCAAGACTGGAATAGGCAGACATGGTTATGACTGTAGAAGGGCCATGTCGAAAGTGTGGATTGAAGAGATTCAGGGGCGACTCCCCGCTGAATATCAAGAGTATGCAGAGTGGCCAGTTAAGCTCGTCAAGAGTCTGAACTACTCGTTTGATAAAGACGCTGAAGTTTGGGAGCCCTTCCTCTTGAGTAGGGGAACAGCGACTCTGTCCGAGACGGATACCTTGTCGTTGGTGGAAGGGCAAGTCTATCGTTGTCTATTCTGACCCAAGCCAAGCTAACTCTATGTAGGCACTCCGATACAGACCAAGCTCCCGTCGAATCTTCCTCCCTATTGTCTTCCTAGAGGAAACGTCCCATCGATGTAGTTCAAACCCCCATCAGATCACCATCCTTGAACCGTAGCCAGATCACCCTCATCGTCTCTCAACGAATTCAACGCTGTCCCGAGAGCCAACAGCCTTGCGACGAGCACCATCCCTTCCAAGATAGCGGCTTGGGTGATAGATGCAAAAGATACCAATGGCGCCGATCATGGGCAAGCTTTCAAAAACCCAGAATAGCCACTCGGTTCGGAACGCGTAACCGTTCATTCCTTCGGCGAATTCGCAAACCCGGTAGATGCAGCGAACCTTTATCGTTAGTGTAAGTTGTCAGGGATGTTTCCAGCGGCACAGGCGACTTACCATGATCAGGGAACTGGATACATATACCGCCAACACCACCTTTTGCCAGCCGTTAGGGGCACCATCGACAGCCATCCGATTCGCCAGGACATGGAATCGACGGAACACGCAGAGGAAGAGGGAAAAAGCAACGAGCTGGAACGCTAGACCTCCGATGAGGACGTTTCGGCCAATCTTTTCCATCTGACCCTGCCAGTTGTCGGAACTTGCGATGCCAGAGCCGCTGCCCTGGACGAGAAAGGCGACGATATCGCAAGCGACAAAGATGGGCGTGAGGCGTCGACCCGGGATCTTGAGAATTCGGTGCCGCGAAGGAGGAAGTACGGCAAGGATGAGACGGCTGATGAGGAGGTAGTTGCCGGCTGCAATGAAGACGGGGGCGAGCACGGTAAAGGTGAGAGTATTAACAAAGGGGCCCTAAGATGTTAGCAGAGAAGAGAGACAGATGGATAACTCACTATCTCGGACTGGTTCTTTGCAGAATATGACCGGAGGATATACGCGGCAACCTCGATTGCAGAGCCGATGACAACGACAATGAAGAACCAAGCTCGGTACTTGATGAGGGTGAGATAGGAGATGACAAGAAAGATGATGCTGTAGACGATGGTACCGATGATGGCGAGGGCAAAGGATGGGTTGTACATCCATATAGACTCTTTGTCGGCCATTTTGGTAGATTTGATGGTTGAATGAAGCTGTCACTGTTGATCTGTGAATTGGGCTGATCATCTGGTATTGATCTTTAACTACATCTCTCCATGGTCATGATTCTATATACACTGTCCATTACATAGGCCACGCATCTTGTCGGGTTGAAAGCGAGCAAACTGCCGCCAAGGCTGAGGCTATTCGCAAGCTGACGGCGGATTAGAAGATGTTGGTTGGTTCATGTCCGCGGTAGAGTGTGGAGTTGCGCGGCCAGCACTTCTGAATGCGACGAATGCGAAATTACTACGCACGCAAAAGAAGCGAAGAATACGAGAGCCAATCAAGGAGGGGTATTTAGAGGGAGTGTTTCTGTATGAGTTTATGACGGATAAGGTACGATATGCTTATGGATAGAGTGTTGATGGATAAAATGTGAAAAGAATCTTGTCCGTTGACATGGGCGACGCTGACGTATTCGTCATGGCACTCACGGCAGTCACGGACACAATCATGGCGGTGATGACATGGCCAGATCTCATTGCATGTGAGAATCAAGATCTTGGGCATCAAGACCCTGATTTTTACAGGTCAAGGCCCCGGCAGAAGGGACCAGCACAGGGAAGTTGGAGCCGAGGTGACGTGCGACCTCACGCGATGAGGGTATTCACATGGGCCTTGTACAAAATTTATTTTTTCTTGTGAAGGAGTCGTCTTGACCACGCCCCGATGGGCCGACGCTCAAGTCATCATGGGATCTAGTTCAGGGCGTGCGAGACAAGTACTCGGACCCTGAAAGGCCGGGGACTGAAACTGAGACAGCCCGGGTTCAATCAGAGTGCACGGCAATTGAGGCGGATGATTGGGGTCGGTTGACGTGGGGCAGGCGTGGTATCATGGTGTTGAGTTGTTCTGTTAAACTCTGAGACGTTGAAGAGAAGCGTGACCAAGAAGGAAAAAAAAAAAGATGACGGGCATGAGATTTGACCCTTCACCGTCTTCTCTCAAAGTCAGCTCGTGAGTATCACTGGCCTGCGTGGGCACAACTCAGCAGGCAGCCTCGCCACACACACTCAACAGCGGAAACGGCCCGTCAGCTGAAAGAGGGACCATCCTCACCGACGTTTATGAACAAGAGTAAAAATGGCTGGGGGGGGAGCATATGAGTGAGTCAACGCTTTACCATGCGGGCGACGATGGCGTGCATGCGAGATGCATGAGCATCTGGGTTGGACGGTAATGGATAAATTGACCAGGCGGATAAATACAAAATAAAATGGAATTTAATTGATGAGAGATATTTGCAAAGATTATTTGATAGAGTCGGTATAGATCCAAAGGTAGATACGCATGTGTGGATAGAATGTGGGTGTAGTAGCGGTCAGTAGAGCTAGGACAAGGCGTCCAAGGCCTCAGCCCCGAAAATATGTATAACGGTAAGAAAAAGCGCCGAAAAATAATAATCGAATAAATTAATGATTAAAAATAATAATAATAAATGCGTCTCCCGATTAAATTAAATCTGGCATCCATCACTGCCGGGGATGCAAGCACCCGCACCGGGTTCCCGGGCCTCACCGCCCACTACCTGTACAGAGAGGCCTCTGTTTCTGGCCGGCAGGTGCAGGCAGGTGCTTAATAGCAGGGCCATTAAGACAGAGGCCACAGGTCATCTGCTCGTGGTTTTTGCTGAGTTGGCAGAGATCCCACACCACCACTAGAGAAAAATGTCTACTTGATCTGGTCCCTGTTTTAGAAAAAAAAAGAAAGAGAAATACTTCTGCTCTATTCTTCCTGTCCTATCATCACTACAAAGAACCCCCATCACCTCGGGGCGTCATCATCCCACCTACCGATGTATGGCTTTCTTTGTGTTACAAGACGTGGCGGCCTAACCCCCAAATCATGGCTTGCAGGGCTGTCAAGTTGTCATTCATTCATTCATTGTTTGTCCATTGTCAATTCGATTAATCGACATTTCTTTTCTTTTCTTGGAGGGCATCACGTTTGATTGATGGGCTTTTCCCTTCCCCTGGTGCCACGACAGCGCCGCCTCGTATTGTTTGTAGCTATAACGAGAGGTCCTCATTCCTTTTGATTGTTCCCCCATCGCATCGTGTGATTCAAAATGTGATTGCTTTCAGCCTGTTTCAATGTCTGTCTGCTTGGGCATCGTCGTCACCCTTGGCACCCATCACTTTGAATCCGTCATCAGAAAAACTGGTGATAGATCTCGACTCGACATCTACACCCCCTGTCAAACTCCTTGTATACACTCCCGTCGATCTTGTCAGCCACAGCCCCGCGAGGCACAACCCCCGTGACTCACCCCCAAAAAAGGTGGCATGTTTTCTCATCTCTCATCTCTCCTCTGTACCTCTCCAATCACGTCCACCCTCGTCCTCACGGGTGATGGGATCCCAGGCGGGCGGCTTCCCGGCGGCTTCGTGCATCGAGTAACTGCGCTGCACTGCACTGCACTGCGCTGTAAGCTGCTTGATGCCGCCGTCGCCGAGCATACAGTGAAGTAGGTACAATACACTGCCCTGCACGCAAACCGCGCGTAAGCTCGATCGACAATGTGCTTGTGCTTGTGCTTGTGCTCATGTCCTGTGGGGGGTAAGAACAAAACTCTCTCTCGAGTCCGACAAACAATTTTACCCCGTTTGTCTCGACATGATGGTCCGCGTGCCCAGTTCTTGTGCCGCCAAAACTTGTCTGACAGGTTGCGCATAAGCACAAGCCTCTTGGAACTCGCAATCTGCCCCTGAAGAGGACGGGAGACACGCCTTTGTTTGCTTGCTTGTTCAGATCTGGCATGGAACTATTGGTATGTGCACCGTTGGTTCTCGAAACGGTCAGGAAACGGCGCGGCATCATTCAGGGGATGATGGATTTACAGATGTTGCCCTTGCTCTCGAATTGGTAACTTGAGTGACCAGTACCAACTTCACATCATCTAACACTTCGAAGTCAAGTAAGAAAGCTGTAACTTGGATACTTCCTCCATCCAGCTCGTATCTGAGCCCGGATGTGAGTTGACTAACACGCCTGATTCGCCTGTACCTTAGAATATCTACCACAACTCCTTCAATATACATTGACTCATCTACTAGTATCAAATAACTCCTGACTCAAAAATGATTTCCCATGAGTCGAACATTGCAAAACCTCAAATCTGGCAGGCGGAATGACACGCTGTGAGTCACTCACTACCAATTGCCAAATTCGTTTGATCACGTAAGGAGCTTGGAGCTTGGCCTGTGGGGAAGCTCGCCACTTAGCCATCTTCAACATCACGATAAAACATCAACTCACCTCGCCTCCATCGTCAACTCGCTCATAGGCAGAGCTTCACATTCAATTGTCTCGACACAAAAATAAATTCTGTTTGCGCGGCGTTTGGGTTCCTTGAGTCACTCACTTCCACCACCAACACTTTCCACCATTACCGTCAACACTCCACCAACAACCTCAGCTCTTACATCCGCCATGATCTCAACAAAGAACCAAACATCGCCCCAGTCCCGTAAACAGGCTGTGGCTGAGGCCTCCTCATCTCGAGTCGTCCCTAAGCCCGTGCCAGAGTCGCAGGCCCAGGATCCGAGGACGTATCAGATCGAGCAGCTCCGCCGGAGGTACTCGCCCAAAGAGTCTACCGCCCCGGACGGCGCAACCTCGCTCGTCTTCAACATCAAACCCTCCGATCCCGACTTTCCCTTTGAGTTGGCCCATCTCCAGTGTGATGTCCGCGTCCCGCAGGCGTATCCGGATGAGATGCCGGTGTTGTATGTCAAGAACAAGGACATCCCTAGGGGTTTCGGTATCAACATTGAGAGAGGATGGGATAGGCTTGTTGAGGAGAGGCCACGGGCTACTCTTCTAGCTCACACGCGCGAGTTGGACAAGAATCTGGAAAAGTTCCTGTCTGAGCAAAAGGCCGAGACAGTCAAGCTCGTGACCTTTAGAGACACGAGACACTTGGACGCACAAGAGGCCAAGACAGAGCCCGAGCCCGAGCCCGAACCCGAGCCAGTTCAGCCCGCAAAGTCTGCGTCAAAGCCTGCGCCTCTGCCGTATGTCCCAGAAGCGTCTTACACAAAAGATGAAATTGCCGCCGCCAAGGAGCGCAGGGCTCTTGAAGTCCGACAGCTTGAGGCGCGGATGAAGCGGACACAAGAGTATCGTCGCTCGCCTGATGGTATCGTCTATACTCTTCCTCTTGAGCCACAGAGGCGGTCAGAACTGCCACCGGGGCTGCAGTCCGTCAGAAGTCTTCACTTGATTATCCCAATAATCTATCCCCTGCAGAACCTCCGCATCCAGCTCAATAATGTTGAGCCCGAGGACGCAGAGCCGGTGGAGGACTTCTTCTGCGAAAAGGCGGCAGCCCAACCCCAGATGACTCTCATGAGCCATCTTAATTACCTCGCACAAAACCTTCATAAGCTCGCCAAACAGGCACAGGCACAAGCCCAAGCCCGGGCTCAAGCTGAGGCTCAAGCTGAAGCACTCAAGGCTGAGGCAGCTAAATCGGCACCCCAAGCTCAAGACGATGCAGAGGAGGCGGGCTCAAAAACGGACACAAGCCACATCCAGGTCATCCCTCGACCTCCCGAGTGGAGTTATGTCTATGGAGAAGACTCGGAGGAGAGCTCTGATTCTGATAATGCTGGTGACGGCGGTGTCTCTCTGGAGGAGGAACATCCTCCCGTGCCGGGTGAAACCCCTGAGCGCGGTACTATGGTGTCGTTTCCCTCCATCGAGCTGCACAATATCGAGATTCTGCAGATTTCGGTCCTGGGCATCACCGTCAAATGCGATCGATGCAGAACGGTTAATGAAGTCTCGGGCTTAAAGCCTGATGTTGAAAAGACGTCGAGCTGCAAAAAGTGCGCCACTCCGTTTGCCGTCAAGTTCCGGCCTACGCTGGTTCACGAGCATTCGTCTAGGGCAGGCTTCCTTGATCTTGCCGGCTGCAAGGTGGCAGATATGCTACCAAGCACCTTTGTCCCAACTTGCGCAAGGTGCTCGACACCCAGCTCTGGCCTCGTTTCGGTCAGAGGTTCGACGGTAACAAACGTCTGCCGGGACTGTCACGGGCACTTCACCTTCAAGATTCCCGAAGTCAAGTTCCTCTTCATCACACCCGGCTCCCTTCCCCCACCGGCGACAGGTCCGCGCCGGAAACAGGAGAAGCTTGGCTTACACGCGGGAGATCCGTTGCCCGGCCGGGGAGCCTGCCCGCACTACCGCAAGTCGTACCGGTGGTTCCGCTTCTCGTGCTGCAGCCGCGTTTTCCCTTGTGATCGTTGCCATGACAAGGAGTCTGATCATATCAACGAATGGGCGAACCGGATGATCTGTGGGTGGTGTAGCCGTGAGCAAAACTACGCCGTCGAAGCCTGCGGCTTCTGCGGAAGGAGTGTCATTGGAAGAAAGGGCAAGGGGTTCTGGGAGGGTGGAAGGGGGACCAGGGACCAAAGGACCATGAGTCGAAAGGACCCGAGAAAGCACAAGAGGATTGGAGGTTCTGCAAAGGATACAAAGCCCTAAGTGATCTGCAACGCAACGCAACACTGAGGCTGATATCCGATGTCGCTGTCAGCTTGGCAACCTCAGCTAGGCTGGCTGGCTAATCACATTGCCGCATGACCAGCCAGCGGTTACCAACCGCCAGCGCCCACCAGTAATCAACTGTATCTGTAAGATAGTCGCCGTTTCGCAATATCATGGACACACCTTTTGCAAATCTCGCGCATGTGAAACGTCGAGATACAAAGAGAGTGGGGGCCACACAGCCATTCTTGTGCTCCTTTGTTCTATTCTCGTCAACCCCTCGCTGTAGATGAAATGTGATTTGAATGCGTCGTAATGGAGTGCCACATTGTGCGACAGGGCGTTTGTGTGGTGAGTGACAACAGTAGTGGTGATTTGTTGGAGATTGGTGTGTTGGGAGACGGTAGTTGTGTTGGGGTCAATCGACCGACAAAGGTTGGCGAAAATAGGAAAGTGATAAATTGATCATTAAATGTTGATTAATTCGATTTATCGGTAATATCGACGCCAATATTGACGGCATGGTGACTCTAGTAAAGCCGTAGCTCATTGACCGCCGTCAAGATACATCTGGTTCAAGACCAGCATCCAAGTACCGCGGAACGACGGAGGCACTCCGCAGCGTGATCTGATGCGGAGAAGACAGCGATGCTGGGTTCGTCTTGGCTCTGGGGTTTTGCGATTCGTCGCATACGAGCGCAGGCCACCTGAAGGATCAGTGACGATGAACTGGCGTGATGATTGAGCCGACTGAGGGTCATGTTGGTATCTATCAGGGATCATATACGAAAGAGGAATGAGACTTGCAAGAAAGCGGAACCAGGAGAGCACAGGTACACGATGCAATCAAGGGATCAAGGGCTTCCCAGCTGCGGATCCGGCTTGACCCCGATTTTGAGTGACCCTTAAAGTGTGTGTCGATGGCCAATACGTCCGCGCAGATTTCTTGTAGCTCTCGTGCCATGCGGAGCCGATTCCGGACTTTAAGGCTCTGCACGAACATGTCGATTGACAGATGGCACATCTCCAACGTACGAGACAGAGGGCCGAAGAAACGCCATGACCAGCCGTTGACATTGCCGATTGATCTATCAGGAATGGCCGCCGAGCAGGGACTTCCCGCGCGGGATGAATGATTTCGGTATGGTTGGGGGCTAAGACGTGGGATGTGGTGAGATGAGGGACGAGATACTGAGATAACAAGATTGTCAAAGCGTTGTTTCTGGAATCATGGCGCACGCGCTTCAAAGTTCTCTCTCGTCAAGCTGGTGGCCGCAATCATGTAACAGGGCAGACCATCTCGGGCCTCGTAGACTCGGCATCGTGCATAATGCAGGTACGGTGGTGATCAGGGTTTATTGTCTAGCGAGGCCATCGTCAGCTCAGACTGCTGCAATTCTTTACAAACAGGTTGACCCCTCACCATCGCCTTAACGTGACATGGGCAGACCAACGTACCTATTGAGGCCATCGCCAGGAGTGAACCGAGTAATTAAACAGGCTCGAATCGACGACCAATGCCATGGCGTACCAACTTACCCCACAGCCGTCAACCATGGGCACACCTTGTCAAGCGTCACCGGACCTCTGGCCGTTTGAGGGTATTTCTGACAAGTGTGAGAATCGACAGAGGGTCCATTTCCCCCGCTCGAGATGATGCCACATTTGGGCATTGTCGTCATCGGCTCCAGTAGACACTCGCGATGCTGCGGTACAAGTATCCCAAGGCGATGCAACAATACCCGCAACTCCAGCTGCCAATGCATTGTCATCCAAGTTTGACAGCCCGAGAGGCAACGTGACGTTTGGCTAGCGCGCCTAGTTGAACGCTGAATGGTTCAAGGTGCCTTTAGGCCCTGATGAGGCGTCTTGCTGTGCGGGCGGACGCGCCACGGACCGTCACCCGCCATCACGGGACCATGTCGGCTTCTGTGGCTGGACGCGGATGAGACCCGGTGCCTTTTGAGTGGTGAATCAAGGGCTCAATAAGCCTCAGACGATATCATGAAACTGGTTGATTTGATGTGTAGGAGGAGACTTTGAGTCAGAGCGTTGGTGCGAGATGCGAGATGGTTGATTGACGCCTCTGGAAGGAACGACGCGGTACCTGCCTCTGGACATTGGACACTGGACATTGGATCAGTAGGAACGCCTCCCGTTCGCACCTGCTTCAGTTTCACGCCCCAACTTCAACTCCAATACCAAGTACTCTGTACAATCATTGACCTTGCATCCCCATCTCGCATCGCAAATGTCGCACTAGAAGACTCCAAAGCCCAAGGAGGCATCCGCTCGGTCAACCTTTTAGCATCTCGATGGTGCTCCCCGCTGCCACGGCCGCCCCGGCATCCAAACACCCTCACACGTGCGCGCCATGACCCCCATCAACTCGATTCATCTGATTCCCTGGCTGCGCCAATGGTCGCCAAATGAAAGCCCCAATGCTTGACTCGAGCCAGCCCGCGGAGGGTCTTCCGGCGCCGGGCAACCCCTGACGTGGCTGGGTCATGGGTGTCTTCTAGAAGCCATGAAATTGCCCGCCCAGCAAGGTTGCCGTGGGTTGATGCCCAGCATTTATCGTTTAATTATTATGGTATTTTATCTTTTTTCTTTAAGCGATGCTAACGGTGGTCTGATGAAGCCAAAACGGTGGCTGCTTTCGTACTTGACGATAGAATGAAGGGAATCAAGTCGTCGCAGAGTGCTTGCAAGGCCAAGCTGATAAAATCGAGTGTCAGCTTTATCTATTGTTGTTGTCACATCGCCCAATAACCTCAACACCAACTGTCCACCACGGTGTACGACATGCAGAAACAAGAAAGGCACAGCCAACCACACAGCCGACCGTTTCCTGCCACCGTCAAATAATAATCAATCCAAAAAATCAAACAAATAATCCGCCAGAATCGGCTGAATCATTACCCTGGCATGGCCGGGACCCCAATCCTCCTTCGCCTCCCTGGTCCGATTCACAACCCAAACGTCGGACCCATGACCCCCGCTGTCGGAGCCAAACCCGACGACCGCGGGCTGTTATTGCTGCCTGGCACTTAACGAATTGGCGAATTCTCCGGGGTTCACCTGATACCGTGATTGGATCTCCTCTATCTCGTCGCTCGGTAAAGTGAGGAGCGAGGTGACATCCAGGGTTCCGACCCAGCTGTTGGGTTCGGAACGCCGGGGTTGTTGGTTCCGTGTCAAAAGACGTGATTTCCTTTCTAATGAGCATGCATGCTACAGGCCCTCGGCACTTTCGATCGACACGTTTGAACATGATCCCGGCCTCCCTTGGGCTCCAACAGAGGGTGTGATTTCCGTGAGCTCGGGACGTCAAAGCTTATGTGCTGGGCTAAACCGGATACACGTCGGAGAAGTCGGCCAGCCTGCCCGAAGATACTCGTATAGTCTCTCGGGTTCAAACTTGGCTCCGACTGCGAATATCCCTGGTCATCGAAACTGCACAGACTCGGCCTATCGGGGCGGCAGGGAATCCAGTGGACTGCTCGACATGATCCTCTGGGTTCTTTGGAAGCTTAGGACATCTTGCAAAGAGTCCCAGGATGAATGCCAGACCAGCCAATGCACTCCCTGTCGCCCAGAGATGCTTCAGAGCCATGACAACGGCCTCAGTCATTCTCTCGTGGCCGAATCCCCCCTGTTCGATGGAGACCTTGATAAGTTTCATGGCGTTGTTGGCGTGATCCGTGTCCTGGTTCATGCTCTTGAGCTCCGTCTTGAGCTGGCTGGAAAAGACGGTGATCCCTATGGCAATACCGAGGCACTGACCCATAGTTCGTAGGGCATATATCATGCTAATGGCATGCCCAACATCCCCCTCCTCGACTGTGGCCTGAACACCGATCGACATGACTGGGATCAGCAAACCCATCGCTATCCCTAGCAACAGGATTATGATGAGGGTGGTATGAGTTGTTGTGTCTTGGTCTAGGACGGTCATGGCGCCAAGGATGGCGATGAGAAGACCCCAGCCACCTATCATGAAGCCCTGATATTTGCCCGTCTTGTATGCAACTATCCCCACGACGGCAGCCACCGGCGCGACGGTCACAGTCGCAGGAAGGGCCCATACCCCGGTCATCAGAGGCGACTTGCCTTTAACGCCAAGGAAGAAGACGGCAAGATAGTACAAGACCATCCACATGATAATGCCATGAATCATGGCGTTGATGAACTGCAAGATGGTTGAACGGTTTCGAAATAGGCTTTGCCGGAACATGGGCTTCTTTGCTACCCTTTCGTATGCTCCTAGAGCCACGAAGCTGACGATGGAGACCCCAATGGGAACGAGAACTTGAGCCGATTTCCATGGGAACCGGGAACCGCCCCAGGTCAACGGCAGGAGGATAGAAACCGAGGATATTGCAAAAAGAAGGATGCCAATCCAGTCGAGATCCTTGATGAGTCTCCAATTACGCTGGTCGCTGTCGTACCCGAGCATGAAGATACATCCAACGAAGCTGCCGCCGAGGAAAGGAAGGGTGCACCAAAAGATCCATCTCTGTTGTTGTTAGCATGTCGATTCCCGCGGTTTGATAAACCTACCCAGTTCGAGTCCACGTTCTCAACGAATGCACCTCCAACAAGGGGCCCAGCAATCGTTCCCAGAGCCCATGATACATTCTGATACGCCACCCATCGAGATCTTTCACGAATAGGGAAGAGGTCAGCCAATATCATGCCTGATAACGCTTGTGGTCCTCCAGAGCCGACTCCTTGTACTGCCCGGCCTGCCAGGAGCGTCAAACTGTTTCGAGCGGCGCCGCAGAGAATTGTCCCCGATATGAAGATGGTTAGGGAGGCAATGTACGCTGGTCTTCGACCGATGACGTGGGCGAGTTCGGCAAAGATTGGTTGGGATATGGCTGTTGCGAGGAGAAAGACTGAGCCCATGCTCAGACTTTCGGAAAAGGAGGCATCGAGTTCTTTTGCGAGAGCCTAAGGAGGTGAGAAGTGGCTCAGACACGACGGAGGGACTTACTGGAAGAGTGACACAGATGCATGTCGCGTCGAATGCCTGAACAAGGGCGACTGTGTTCATCACCACCAGGATGCCCACCTTCCTGAGGTTGTTGACCTGGAGGGTCTGGATGACTACTGGAACTGCTCCAGCAGAGCCATCATGTTCCTTGGGCACCATATTTACGATGTTGATGGCAAAGAGGAAGCCCCGCGAACATGTGTGGGCAGCTCGCAGAGTTTATAGGACATATGTACCGGGCTTCCTGCAGGACAGGCCCGATGATGAATTACAAGCGAAAGCTAATTCTCAGTTGAGGAAAAGCCTGAACGCCAGCTGGATTACGACAGAATGGCCATCATCTGTAACGACAACATCGCGTCGAAGGCCGCCTCAATGGAACACTTGAGCGGCCCAGTCATATTGTGCTGCTTCTGCATGTCCAGCGTTGCATACTGGCATGTCTTTGCTGTTGTTGACTACCTGCTCCGCAAATGGGCACCCAACGTGTACAAACGACTCGAGCGCGAAGACATTGTTCGGAAGCTCAACCCATATCTGGTCATGATCGTTCGAATGGTCATTGGCCTCTTTGTCTCGCTACCGGCCTGTGTACAGGCAATACACACAACACCTTGGGGAGTTTACCAACCCCTGAGCACATCCGGCCAGGTCTGCGTTGTCTCGCAGCTTGTCGTATGGTCCAACGAGCTCCCTATCGCCCGACTCTTCTCCCCCGAGCTCTTTGTTCACCACCTTTTATGCCTCGCCGCAACATCGAACATCCTCATCTCGCCGCCGGTCCATCAGATCAAGCCGCTATACATATACTTTGCCTCTCTGGTTGGCGACATTGGTCCAGGGTCGGTGATGATTCTGAAGACCATTGGCTATCATCCGCATACATCTAGGCTGATGTTTTTCGTGTCTTTGGCATCAACATCAATCCTCATCTTTTGCCGGGTGGGATGTGCTTTCTACACTGTCACCCACGTTCTCACAGACCCGTTCAACCTTGCCGACTTGGTTTGGGTGCTGGCGGTGATGCTTTTCGGCTTCTATTCGCTTTACAGCGCGTTTCGCAACTTGAAATGGCTAGGAGTCATTCGAGTTCATCCAGTGCAGTACAGGGTCACCTACTTCTGCCGGTTCATGGTGCCTGTGGCACATATGATGCTTGGGGTTGCATGCGGCCTTACACTTCTCTCGACCTTGTTTCTCTACGGCTTATATCTCGATCGACCTCTAAGAGCTTCGGAGATAGGCCTAATATCGATTAACGGATTGGTGGCCGCGGCAATCGGTCTCACAGGCGCCATTATCACGGGGATAGCGCTTCCCTACGGCTCATCCAGATCAAATCCGTGGGGAAGCCAGTATCTGCAGGTTGGAATACTTTTGGCGGGACTTTGGGTTCACAGAATCACCAAGTTGACTGATGATGTGGATAGAGAGACAATCCTCTCGTCAATGGGGGTCAGCTTGCCCCTATTCCAGGCCTTTGCAAGATTGGCACACTATTACTCGGCCAAGGATGCTGTTGCAGCATCAGACAAGAAGCTGTACCTTGATGAAACTCCAGCAAAGAGGCACCTGCAGATAATGTGCGAGAATATCACAATCTTTCTCGTGTCTCTAGCCCTCTTGGCCTCCAACATCTTGATCGTCTCAGAGGCCGGGCGGTTGGCTGTAGCAGCTTGCTCCCTGAACCAACTGCGAGTTTGCTCAAACATTATCCCTCTCAGCTGCGAATCCTCACAGGGGGTTGCTAGGGTGCTGTTTGCCATGGCACGCATAGTCGTGGATCACTTTGTCGTTGCCTTTCTTGTTGCGGCACGTCACATCCGGCCTGAAGCCTCCTGGTCTGACGTTGCCTCCAACTATCTTCTTCTTGGGGGCACCGTAGCCGCAAGTCTTGCCTCGAAAGGTGCGGTCACCATCAGAAAGCCATGCGAGGTTGTCACGAAAGTCCGAAAGACGAGGAAATGGAATCCTGCCATCTTTATCTTCGTCTTTATGTGCATCCTTCAGGCCATGTTGGTCAAGAAGTATCTCTTCTTTGAGACAGGAAGCCGAGAGATCAGCGTTGGGTTCAAGAACTTCCGCGCCATCTTATCGGATCCCATCACCTGGGCTGGCGTACTGCATTTGAGTTCTCTGCCTGTGGTTGTCTTGAGCGGGCTGGGTTAGAGTTCAGCTGGATCATGTCAACAGCTTTCACACTGGGAATAGGGGCTTGTCCTAGTCTTCTATACGACAACTTCAGAGTGGGAGGGCAAATTGACCTTCAAATTCCTTGTACATTACATGATGTGTGACATCAAATCTCCCAACTTGGCCATTTCTCTGCCTTCTCCCAATCCCTTCATATTCTCACACATTTAAAAACCACATCTCGCTTTCGCTCGCTCCGCCAAGTCCTGACGCTGTACCATGCCATGCCCTTATTCTTCCAAAGCTCAGCACATGGGCGCCTTTTCTAGGTTTCCTTGCCATACTCTTGAGAAACTCCAGAGAAGAAAGCCGAAGTCGGTAGATCACTGAGTTCTGAATTGACTGTGAGCACCTCCTCTTCCTCCCCTCTTCGAGGGCGTTGGGGTATGGGCTGGAGGTCCCCACGAATCCGTCCTGGCCCGCTTGAAGCCAGGAGTCTGGGCCTGTCCGTTGCTTGCCTCCAGGTCCTGCTTGAGCTGTTCAATCTCGCTGTTGAGGTTCTTCTCACGGGTCTTGGAAAGCCCGAGTTCCGCCTTAATCTTGTCCACGTTCACGTTGGCCAGCCTCTCTCGCTCCCTCGCCGCGTCGAGGGTTTTCTTGAGCAATTGAACCTGCGTGGCCGTCTCCTTCTCGCGCGTCTGGGCGTTCTCAAAGTCGGACTTCCACTTCTCTAGCTGGGCGGTAAGAGTCTTTTCGTGCTGCTGAGTGGCCTCGAGGTCGGTCTTGACCTTTTGAAGCTGGGTCGTAAGGCGCTGCTCTCGCTGCTGCGAAGTCTGAAGGAGAGAGGTTTTGGCCTCCAGAAGCTGAGAAAGAAGCTCTAGCTCCCGTTGATTCTTGGCCTGGATCTCCTCCTTTGCACCCTTGAGCTCATCGGCAAGATCTTTCTCGCGCTGCGAAGGGGTCTCGGCGGAGAAGGGGGGTCTGAAGGGGTTGTTCGTCGTCATCTTGAGCACAGGGGCGGACGAGTCGCGAAGGCGGTGCAGATGAGAATCGGGGAGGAGTCTGTTTGTGCAGATGCAGAAAAACAACAAATACGCGTGATGGAACATTTTGAGTGAAGGCTTGTGTGCCTGAGCTGTTTGTTATGTAAACAAAGAGCCTTAGGTAAACTTAGGGTGCATCATCCTAAGGATTTCTGAATAGCTTCATAGACGAGGCCGTGAAACACTGTCACCAATAGCGGCCCACCAGGCAGCGCTTTTGTGCTTGTCGATAGCTGCGAAGTGAGACTGACAGCATCAATGATAGTATGCAACTTGTTCTCTTGTTCAACTCGCAACTACAGCTCATCTTCTCAATCACTCAGTAACCCCTTGCACCGAGTTAGAACCATGCCTTCAAGTCCGTATCAGCAACTCCCACGACTACCTCCAACCTGCGCACTTCTCGTCGTCGCTCTTCACACTGTTCCTTTTGATTACTCTCCCAAATCCTCCTCAAATCGCTGGTCAGTCCTAACACGCGTTGCGACTTGATCCGACTCGGCAGCCCCGTCAACTTGGCAGGCCCATCAGCTTTCATGTGTTCAGAGCTAGATGCCACATTGTTGAGACGATTGTCGACGCTCCCGAAGCTTTGAGGCTCAAGTGTAACTGCCATGGTCATCAATTACGTGGCATATACAGACCTAGCCATGATGTAATTGACGCTGGCAGGCTTTCAATACGGAAGTTTCAGCGCCACTTTACCGTCTATTAGTCTTATTGGATTAATCGATAATTTCTTTACGCTTTAAAACCAACTACAGCAACCGGGTTTCCAAGAAATGGGCAGCTGAGACACGAAATGGGTTGCAGCAGCTTGGCAATCAGTGAGAACGGGGGTGTTCCATCTACACCCACCCTTCTCAAAAGACATTGCCGTGTAAGTCTTCATAGCCTCCTAGTCTGACCAAGATCAACTCAAAATCTTCTTACCTGGGAACCTAGACAGTTCATCTGGATGATGCTGACGTCTGAAACCGGCATCACGTGGCGGCCAGAGACAACTCCTGCCGTCAACTCCTCGGCTGCCACTCGGCCCTTCATCAACATCCATCTCATCCTTGGTTGTCAACATCACCCCCTCCCTCGAGACGGGCCGCGGATCGATCCTTCACATGGGCAGACGCAGACGCAGACGCCAGGGACAACGTTTCAACGCACCCTCCCTCTTGCTCCCCAGGATCGCGGATCCGACACTCGATTCACCCGCAGCAGTGAGATGGCCAGGTTCAGGCTTCTCCGCATCACAAGGCCTCCTCCTCTGCCATCACATGTTGGGATTCCGACCGAATCTAGAAGCTGGACTCGGCGGTCCGTCCAGTTGCGGCCCTCTGATCCGATCAGGGTCCTTTGACACGGCTCTGTTTCTCCGTCGGGTGACCCCCAGGACTCTTCCCCGGACAGGGGTCCTGCTGTCGCCCAGAACCGCCCGTCTGGGACATTGGGGAATCGGACGAATTTGGGGGTGGGTGCTACCCCAGGCCAAGAGTCCAACATTCGACAGAATATGACGTGTTAAGAACAGTGATCAAGAGGCTGACCACAGTTGGTCATAGCTGGTCATAGCTGGCCATAGCATGATGCCAGGTCTTATGCCACCAGCTGCAGTTCCCGTGCCTGATAAACCTGGGGTAAATGGGTCGATGTCTGGGGTTGGCTGCTCAGGCAAGGGGGGCGCAGTCAAAACAAACTGGTGATGGAAACACCAACTACACGATGGTCAGTTGTCTCTGTAGGTTGGGCTGCAACTAGGCACAGCTGTCCATCAGAGACGCCCGTTTAGAGACGGACTGATTGTTGCAGGCATCCACCAGAAGAGAATCGATGTCTCGTTGTTACGGCCCGGCTCACGCAACCATCCAGTATCCCTATGATGCGGTTTGATCTCATGCCAAGTACATACGACCACAGCCTTTAGACAGCTCGGGATCCCGTCCGCTCTCCCATCGATAAACTGAAGAGCGCCCGAGTAGTAGTCAGGTCGGTGACGACTGGCGAATGCCGGGTGTTGTATGTTTCTTTTTGTCTTTTTACTGATCGTTGACAACTCGAGTCGGTTTACACTCTACACCTATGTATGAATACGGAATTCAAAGAATACCAAGCTCAGCACTAAGATAGACTCTTGATCAGGATCTGGTTGGCCGGGCCGTCCTCAACTACCGACGTGAAGATGTTTCGGCAAAACCGCACGGAAAAGGCAACAACAGAAAGTCAGTTGCTCGTGTCTGCGGGGAATCTTCCACGTGGCGTTCAAGGACGGTACCTGGGATACCGCGAGAGTCATGAAAAGGGACATTGCTCGTGGTTCAGCGCTAAATAGAGAGTTTGGACAAGGTTGCCCGAACGAGTTGCCGTCGGCCAGCTCGCCGGGGCCAGAATAGGCAGGATTTGACGCACCACCAAGCTTTGGAGCGGGCGAAGGAGATTCAAAGGAAATGACCATGGACGTCAGCCACAACAAACCAGTTTCACCTGAGTCGTTTGTCGACTTGATGAAGCTCTCCAGTCGGTGATGCCGCCGGGAGGCTGTTGGGGGTATTGCAGTTGGTATCCGCATGTCCACAGAGGCGCCGAACATTGCAATGCTTCCCGGACCGACAGCCTTTGCCTCCTCGTGGTGCCCCGAGACACAGGCCTCCCGTGAGCCCTACTGCAATCGCAGCCACGCGGATTTCACGTGTTGGAACGTTGGGAGAAACTAACAAAGCATAGCGCGAAACCGTGGGCAAAGACTCGGCTCCAATCAACACCGAGCGTGTCGCATGCCGTGGGACTCGGTTCGCAATTGTACCGACACGGACCGACAAGGAATTACCAGGGTCCAAGCGAGAGCGACCGAGCAGGGCCGCAGAGTGGCCGGGAACACTCACGGAGATGACTGATGCGATTGACGTGAGTGATTGTTATCAGCGGAGACGTTGGAATGGATCTGATCTGGGTCGGCGGGGTTTCGACATGTCGCGGGCTTAATCTGTCTGGGTTCTTCAAGGGCCAGCGGGTCTGATGAATAACAGTTTTGCTGCCCAACAGCGGTTCCTCTTGGAAGAATTTGAGTTTGCAAGGCTGATTGATTTGATTTGATTTGATTGCAGGGGAGATATTTCTGAGATGGAGGTGACAAGTCTTTCTCCACCTGATCAGAAAAGATTGGTTGTTGGTCGAGATAAAACATTTAATGATTTATCTCTCGGAAATATTTTAATTTCCTTGCCAGGAAGTACCGCACGGCGACGGCTCGACCGAAAGTGGCATCCATTTCTCATGGCGGACCGACATGGGCAACAAAATATCGCGCTTTCTACACTTGATGGTTGTCTAGCTCAAGTTTCCCCCTCAACGACAACAAACAATTACGTACCGCACTTGACGCAGACACAAGACCACGCGTGATCATCAAGAATTGGCAGAGTGTGAGTTGCTGCCCCACGTGCGGGAGAAGACTTCTAGAAGGTCAGCATCTGGCGTGTGGTGATTGGCCGGGTTGGAGGTGCACACCACCAGCGAGATTTGGTGTGTGCCCCCAACTTTGAAGAGAAGAGATCAGGTGTACCTTGGTACCTACGTCGCTCCGACAGCGGCGGCGAAAAGAACTCAACGGAGTCGGAGATGGGGTGGTGACTATTTCCACAATAGTTGATCATCGCAACACTAGAAACAACAGACGGCAGAAAAGACACGAGAACAGCCATAACCGCAACACCACAAGACGGTCTCGTCATGTCGTCAGTCGAAACAACGCATTCCGCCCGCAATAGCACAGGGCGTCCTCTCATTGCACGCTCGGCCCAGGCGCGTGATGCGCTGCCCTGCGCTGCGCTGCGGATCCGGGGATTGGCGACGAATTGGGAAATTCCGGGGGTGGTTGCGCGACACACAAGAAACCCCGGATTATGACGTAGCCACTCGACACTCGACCCCGGATCTCGATGTCGAGCCTCGATTGACGGCCCAAAGGCGATTCATGGATATCAAAGAGACATCAAGACGTCAAGAACTAGTTATGACGATTGACAGGCAATCTTGCAGCCCGCTGTGACGTTGGTTTTTGATCAACTGCCGGATGCAGCGTGTTTGAAGGCTTCTCGTGGCCCATTTCTCTCGCATCAAAAAACAATGTCGACGAGGTGATGCCTATTCGGGCAACTGTCAGTCACGTCGATACCACCTTGACCGTTTGGACGACGGTTGTCGTGACGTTACGGTGGCAGATGTCAAATTGACAGCTAACGAAGCAAGCCACGGACATGGGGAACCTTGACCAAAGGCATCGTAACAATGTCGGGATGTTTCCATGGGCCTTGCACGGCATCTTTCCGTTAATTAACCCGTGCAGCAACATAACATCGCGTCGTCAGCAAAAAGAGGCTGCTCCGGGCCATCTTCGTCGTCTTGTTTCCGCAGCTCCGTAACTTGCTCGTCTTCTTCCCGTGGACGCGGTTCCGCGAGGCGCTTGACCCCAGCATCAACCCCGGCCGGGGGACGGTTCCGGTAGCTCCAGAGCTTATTCAACGCGAACAAGAGACCAGGTTTTTTGCAATATTTTAATTTATCTTGAATATTCTAATTAATTCGATTTTATCACCAGGCACGGAATGCAGACGCGCGGGAGAAATGGGGACCTCTTTCCAACCCTGAGTCTAAACGCGCGACTCATGCAGGCGATGTCATAGCCAAGGCCACGAGGAATTCCTCAAGGCCAAAGCTTCTTTTTCTTACTCGGCCAGCCTGGGCTGAAAAGGTTGATCAGGTCACAGGGCCCGCAGCCTCGCGGCCACCCTCTGATGTCAGCTATGCTGGCGGCTCTAGATCTGTCTCCATTCCGTCGATGCCCCCAAGGGGACGAGTGACTTGGGGCCTGTAGATCTGTGACGGCTTTGGGGGTTTGAGGGATGGTTGAGTGCATCTTAGTCAAAAACTACACCAGACGTGAAGATTTTTCCAGTTCTGTCTGTCTGTACCCGTGCTCAGGGACCAGGTGTCATGAACGAAGCGGTGAAAGATGGACGGTTGCACCACATGGATGCTGGAGATATCGCGCAGACGTCAAAGACGGTCAAGGCTTTTCGGTTTGGGGATGCGTATGCATTGCCGCAGCTGCCATGGGGAAAAAAGAATACGCAGTAGTTTAGACCCTGGTTGCATTTTGCTGGCCTTCTCTCGGGGACCTTTCTCTTCTGCACACCCTCCCTCCGGAAATCTCGCTGGCCAGCGCAGGTCTGCGGCCATTAACCCCAGATTTCCGAAAGCGGGCGGACCCCGAACCTCGGTGTTGTACAGGCGGAGACGCGGAGAACAGTCCGGAGGCCCCACTCCGCCGACGAGTTGAACGGACAAGTTCCGACATGACCCGAGGTATACATGTATACTTGGGAAAGCAAAGCGCATGAGAATGAATAAGCTGGGTAGGGATTCGGGGACCGGACCGTAGCGGTAGAGTCCCAAGGGACGAGCGGATAGTGACGGGAGGGCGTCACGTCACGTAATGGTTGAGAGTCGGTCAGTTGGTCTAGAAATCGGAAAGTCTAGGCTTGAAGCTCTTGCATATTTCGAGACTCATGACTTTCAGAATTTCCAACAGCTCTCATGGGGTTCGGGTTCCACTCAAGGAAGAGGCAAAGGCAAATCACAAGGGGAACAATAGTTGGATGCAATGCAGGGACCTTTCTCCGAAAAGCCCGATCGGTAATTGCGCGCGTGTGATTTGGAGGCTTTTGTTTATTCCCGAATTGCCTCTGAGTCTTCAGTCACCCCAAGAAACTCCATCAATTAATGACTCCTGTGGGCTCTTCTGCCTTGCCTTAGTAAGAAATCATGCCGGCAAAAGACTTTTTCCTCATTCACCGCCCGAACGCCGGCCGAACATGTCCCTCGATTTAGCCGGCGGTGCTGCTGCGTCTTTTTAGCCGCTAGCCGCACGAGAGAGAAGAGGCTCTGAGTCAGAAAAGGCAGAGAGAGAAAAAACGCCACAATGAAGAAAAAAGAGAAGCAATGAACCCCCAAGCCACAGAGAGACTCACACCCCCCCTCTCTCTCTCTCTTCCCTCGGTTTAGCGTCGTTTTCTCGATCCGAACCACACCAAGCAGGCAGGGAAAAATAATAAAAAGCAAAACCGGGGAGCTTCGGCAGGGCAAAAAAAAGCTTGTGGCTTCCCCCCCCTCTCAAATGACGCGCCGTGTGACCTGTGGTTTTTATTTTGCCTCAGCGGAGACAAGACAGAGCTCACGCGGATGGATTTTTGAGATGAGGGGGAGCGATTATCAATGATGGAGCCCGTGTGTTTCCACAAAGAGGAGAATTGCAAGTCAAAGCTTCTGGGTACAAATTGAAAAATGATTTCTGAGAGGCGCAGTTGACGCTCTCAATTCTATAGGGCCTTCAAGGTCTGAGCTCAGGCACATACTTCTCACTCACACACACACACCGACTGAGCATGGCTTCCCCGGAAAATCCAGAACGGGAGAGGCGTCGTTGTCTCTTCTGCCTCGTCCGTACCCACCCCAGTCACAGGCGTGTTAAGTTTTTGGAAAATGTGATGTGCACAGTCAGGAGTGCATAAAAAGGAGGCACGGCTACGGACACGGCACAATTGAACTCCAGCTCACTGGGTTCATCATGTCTTTCAATTCGCCGTGAACCAGAATTGAAAGCCGTGGCTAAAAAGGTGTTCGGCCCCAGAATGAGGACAGACAAGGGGTGTGTCCGCCTTTGTGTGACATGAGGAAGAAAAATCTGCCACCCCCTCGTGCTCACTGCGGCTCCGCAATCTTGGGGTCTGAGTTTCTCTTCCACAATTCCCATCTTCGAGACCCAGTAGAAGACGCCGCAATGGTCAAGAGTAGTCCCGAGTCTGAGCTTTTGGATGGGAGGAGTCATTGAATTGGGCTCAATTGCTCAATGAGCTTCCCCTCATTGCTGATTTTTAAAAGAGTCAATTCTTCAGCTAGGATACGAGATGGCACGTTGAGGTTGCCTCTCAGAATCATCATACATACAATTTCATATGCTAATGTAGGTTGACCATCATCATATGCCAAAACTTGATCAACCACGTCTGGGATGCTCACCCGTGGCTTGCCTGCAACCCAAAAGCTTTCACCCCGTTAATTAACCCGGGCCCCAGTAATCCAAATCCCAGGTCCCGGGGAAAGGAAAAGAAAAAGAAAAAGAAAAAGCAATCCTAGGCAGAAAAGGACACACACACACCCCTACAAGATCCTCCCGCAGACACGGAAGTGTTTTTTTTTACTTCTTGAGATCAAGGGGGAGAAAACACGCACGCACGCTTTTTGCAAGTTCAACTTTTTAGCGTTACCGGTGGTTGGGCTCGGGTTTCATAACCGAGGGGAACCTAGACAAGGACCGACTCTTGTCTTTCAGCTCTAGTCTAGCATCGCCGTCAGCTTTTGGTGCTGTTGCTTTCCCGCGCACGGGTTCTCATTCGGGATAGCAGCAGCCTCTGGGCCGAGTCTGAAAGGGCTTAGCAGGAGAATGGGAACTCTTCTCAATCCCCAACAAAGATTGGGGATGGATTGCGTGCGTGTTATTGTTGTTGACCGCTTGTGAAAGATGGGGAGGAGGCCCCCAATGTCAATGTCAATCTTGACATGTGAAGCTGAACGGTAGTAAACAGCATTGCATTGCATGCATTACATGCATTGGATCTCACCCTCATTTCCATCACTTTTTTGTTGTTCCGTCTGGCATGTGCTTGCAAGTCACGGGCTCAGCAAGGCCTGCGCTCTGCCACACCACCACCCCCCCAAGACCGAGAACTGTGGCCCTCCCTGTTGGTTCACGGTCGTTTTCAGCTCCAAAACTTCAGAGCCAAACACCAAAGGGACACCTGAATGACCCAGATGCACGTCATCCATCAATTCGTGTTCTGTCCAGGTACCAGAACCTCTCAGGAACCTGTCTGCAGCTCACAACTTGGCATTCCAATCATGACACTCGACTTGCATGTCACCAGCTGGTACTTGAAATGATCTTGAATGTGAAATTTTCATCATGTTTTTAAACAAAGCTCTTTTCATAGACAATTCGCCCTTTTTTACGAGTTTTTTTGACTACTCGTTTTTTTGTTTTCTTTTTGCCTTGCCATGGATCAACTCTCATCCTTGGCCAAGGCCAGTCTCTCCCTTCCCCTCCACTTTTGTTTTCGCCTCGCCTCGCCTCGTCTCGTCTCGCGCTCGTCAGAAAAAAAAACATGACTGTACTGTGACTGTATTCGTGGCCCATGCTCCCGTCCAAACTCAGGTACCGTGCCTCGTCTCCTCGCGTAGGTAGTAATAGTCGTAATAATGGTGGTGTCCTCAGGTTGCCCTTGTCCGTCCCGTCTTTCCTTGCCGAAACTAGAGTACACACACGCCCTGACCTGACCTGAGCCTGATTGATCATTGATCAATAAATCAATCAATCGATTGAGTGAATTGAATGAATGCCCCGAAACAAGACCCAAATCCCGCGCGAAATCCGGGCCAATCCAGGCCGTGACAAACAAAGAAGCGAGTCCATGGTATCATAACGTTATCAACAACGCCGCCAGCCATGAGTGCAGAAATGAAAATGATCAACACAAATTTTGACTCGAGTTTTCCGAGTCCGCTAAATGTCCTTGTAAAAACAACCAATGCGTGCTGCCAATTGCAGCAAAACAAACGCTCAATGATGATGTGATGCCTCTCGTGCGCCGCCCAATGTACATGATGGCAATCCTGCCAGGTGATGCATGCTCCTTGCTTGCATCCGGTATGGTATTCGTTGCAGTAGGTAGTGGGGTATAGCTGTTTGTTGATGGTATGCGTGATATGGGTATCGAATCATTCACCACCCCTTGGAGTGGTATCCGTCGCTGGCCTCCTTGGAAAAGTATTGGTTCCAGCTGCTCGCGTTCACGTCCTCGCTCTTCTTCATGCATGGCTTCTCAGGGTACTGCTTGAGGTTGGCCACATCGTGTGATGTGTGCCTTCGCTTGAGGACCGCGTTGGCCGTCGACGACTTTTGTTGTCGCTCCCAGAGGAGATGACGGCGCAGAGACTCGGTCAGTTCAGTGGCAAGCATGTTGCGGCGCGTTGTCCGAGGCGACAGGGCAGCCTGTGCCTGGACATGGCTGGGACCAGCCATGATGGGCTGAGCATTAGATCGGGGCACCTCATGGATAGGCTTGAGGCCAGGTCCGCGCATGCCCTTCATCATAAGAGGGGCCTCGTCAGAGTCGTTAGGAGAGGCGCCCAGTGAAGGCCCATTGGCCATGCGAGATCGAGGAATGGCAGATGTGGATTGCGACGCGTGGTTACCCAGAGTGCGCGCGCGATCGTTCTGAGCGAGCATGAGAGTAATGAGAGATCGGCGTGATGTCAAGTTAGGCTTGGAGTCGACTCGCTGGAAGAACTTGTCGTCCATGCTAGACTTGTTGCTCTCCTCCATAGAGTCCTCCCAGTCCGACGAGTCCTCGTCATCATCGATGGCGCTCTCGTCAATGTAGTCGGTGTCTGAATCCACGGCGGCCTCGTCGTCAATGGTTCGGGTCATGACATTGTTGCTGAAGGAGGTCTGCTTCTTGCGGGGCGACAGCAGCGAGCTGGGTCGCGACGAAGCTAGTGCGCTCTTCAGAGAGCCATCCTCTTCAGATGAGCCTCCAATCTGGAACATGGGCTTCTTGATGATGGGGATGACGGGTTTGCCGTTGCCCAGGCTCTGGTCCTGCTCGCTGGATGAACAAGAGCCACCGAGCGCAAACCGCGCGGGCTTCTTAGACTGCACAGGCTTGGCGGCAGGCGACGAGGTGGGCTCGGGGATCGCGTCTGATGAGGACTGGGCGGTGATGGCAATGGTTCGGGGAATCGGCATCTGGGAAGGCGAGAAGCCACGGACGACGGTGGTACGGGAAAGGCTCTGAGGCGAGGACTGGGCTGAGGCCTCGGACACCTCGGTGGTCGACTTGGCAGGTGATTGCGACTCGGTCGTGGTAGATCCAGAGCGCTCAAAGGGTAGGGGCGCGGGTAGTGAGTCTTTTGAGACGGGGGCGATCTGGGGAGGAGCAGAAAGAGGACCCTTATCCTTGACGATGGACACAATGATCTTCTCAAAGTCATCAGAGCTGATGTGACGCTCGCGCTTGCTCCGTGTGCTGGTGCACGAGTCCTGTCGTCGTACGCGAGGGCGAGCGATCTCGAGAGGTGCAGACACGGAGGTGAAGTCGACGGCCTCCTCATCTACAAGGGACTCGACGCTGCCAGAGAGTTGGGGAAGATCGGGTATCCGTGTCTCGGAGGGAATGTTCTGGGGAAGGGTCTGTGTGGTCTTTTCCTCGCTGTCGACAACAAAGGTTTCTCGCTGCCATAGGCGCCAGCTAAGGTTCTCGAGTCTTCGGCCTTGCTCAACTGAGTCTGCGCACCGAGAGAAGACTGACTTGTCAGCATTCACCAGTGAGCCACGTCTTGGGTGTAACTTACCCGTCCACATGCTGTAGAGGTTGGCGGGATTGCCAGTGTCGACCTTGTGAATGACGTTTGCATCCACAGTCAAGACGTGTGTATCCAGTCGATAAGGCATGATGGGCATAACCTGTCGATTACTCGACGGGGTGATGCTAGGTGTCGGTGTAGTAGATGTCGGGATAGAGTCGAAGCGCAATCGAATGCAGTTGAGAGAATTCGCAGAGTTCGTCGGCGTTATTAATCGTGACTGAGGCCGACAATGCGCCAGAGTGTTGGTGGAGTTGGAGTTCGGTGGTGATGGAGTCGCGTTCGACAAGGTCAATTCTGGTGCTGGTGGCGGTAGGGAGAGTTGTCGAGAAGGATGCTGGGGTTCATGAGGATCCTCGAGTAGACATGCAGAGGCGATTGCTGGCTGGTGCAGGATCGTCAACTTTACGGCTCAAGTTCAGTACAGCGTAGTTGGTGTATGTGTATGTGGAGGAGGACGACAGAGTCCGGGGGGGATCAAACATAGATATTCTTGTTTGGGTTGTGTGCGAACTTGGGAAGCAAGACGGATGGGGGAAGGGAGTCGCGGTGTGTGCTTTGTGTAAATGGAGCGCACGAGGACCGGGGGGGTGTGAGTGGGAGCCACAGGGGGTCGAGGTACGTACCGCACGGGGTGTGCGACAGAAGAGGGTGGGCCAAGGCCACGGCTCAGGTTGAAGTCTCTCAGTACAAGTCGGAGGTACCGCGGCGGAGGAACTTCTCGGTGCCTTGAGGAAAAATCTACTGGGCAGGTGCCAGTGGGCGCTGGAGTGCGCTGGAAGAGGAGGAGCGAGTCGGGTGGGGTGGGGGTCCGTAGAATAAGAAAAGAGGAGTGTGGGCAGTCGGATTGAGGCGGTAGCAGGTGCAGAGCGGTGCAGTACAGTGGGGGGTGAGGTGGCGGAACAGGCGTCGCTCATCCGTACCTCTGGCTCTCTGAGCAGCCAGCCAGAAGACCCGCGATTTCCAGGGAGAGCGAGGGCCTGTGCCGGCGACACAGCGCACAAGGACAGGGCTTCTGCCAGGGGGAGAGCACGGAGCACAGCGAGCACAGCACGCACGGGTGGAGGTGGCAGAGAGGGGGAGGCGAAAAGTCAGCCTGCTGACCAGTTCCACGGGGCCTTGCCTGAAGAGGCACTTGTCCCTCTCCTTGTGCTCAAGCGGCCCCAAGGTGGAGCTCAAACGGGTTTAGATCATCTGGGATCCGCTAAGCTCCAAAGGGCTGCTTCAGAGTTGCCTCTTCGGGCAGTAACCTTGAAGCCTCGGGCGGCTGCATGCCCTTTTTAGCGTCCGTTTTCACTCCCGAGACCGCATCCATCCTCCTTCCGTCACCCGAAAGCGGAAACCGTTCTGTTCTTCCCTCCCTCTCGGAGTCCCCTTGAATTGCCATGCACTCTTCCCGATGGAGCTGCGCTATGGAAGATGCCGATGCGTTCCTCTGGTCCGTTTGGAATCTCGAACGTGGACGTGGCCGCTGGCTCGTCACGAGGCTACTCGTTCGCCCATTTCCCCTCAAACGGTTCCGTCGCGAGCAGAGCACATCCCTGACCGTCAGAGCCTCGAACGTCGCGCGAATCGGGCAGCTGAGAGCCCAGATGCTCCCAGAACTGAGGGCGACCCTGAATTTGCCAGGGCAAGCCCACGCCAAAAGACCCCCACACACCTACCGGGACTCTTGTTCACAGTTCCCCGAGGCTGGGCTCGCGGATGAGTGGCCCGCTGGCCGTCCAGCACCTACTCATCAGAGACCTCTGAGGCCCCATCGCGAGTCACGTTGGTCACGCATTCTGGGGCAATCTCGCCTCGCCTTGTTCTGGCCCGCGACGACCAACCCTCGTGATATTGACGCGCGGGTGTTGTACCGATGGAGCGACTTCGGGATTGAAAGACTAGAGGATGACCTGCGGAGTTGGCATGGCACATGAGATACCCCTTTGAACCAGAGAAGGACCCTGAGTCTGAGTCCGAATGGCATTGGACTCTATCCGACCTTGTCTCGTCACTTCTCAGTCTTTCTCACGGCTTCAATTGGCCCGCTCTAGGCCAGGCTCCCGCCGGTACTGGCGAATTGATGCAACAATCAAAGGGAAGCCCGGGATTGGAAATGTGACGTTGATTCTCGACCAAGCAGCAGCCCTGGAGGAGCAAAAGCCCAAGAGGATCCATTGACTCCAATCCCAATCCAATGGCCCTGACCGACCCGCCAGGTGACCCCGTGATGGTGACGAGCCCCAGGTTTCGCCGTCCGTCATCCGCAGCACACTGCACCTCGCCTCCGCAACCTGCCATGGGCCTTCCAGTGACCTCTCCTGGATTACGCCGGCGACTCGACAATGGAAGCACAGGCGGGTGATGACTGATGACAGCGTCGCTGCGCCTGACCCCGGAACTTCTCCCGATGGGACCGAGTCGAGTCGAGTCGAGTGTTGAGAGGGATGCCGTCAAGCTGTAACCATCCGTTCGTCCTCCGGTCAGGCAGACGTCGCCTCCTGTCTGCCGCGCTGAGACGCCCGAGATCATGGGATGCCATGATCACGGATGTATACCGAGCACATCAGCCCAGAAGCCGTTGCGGAATCCCAATGATTCTCCGAGCCTTGGGTGACGGACGGTGCCTGGGGTAGGTCACCTGGGAACTCTACGCCACCGTCTACGGCTTGACTTGACAGAAGAGCTGTAAAAGCCTTGACGCCTGGCAGGCCTGAGGCCCGGTGAGGCCTCTGTCGTCATGCTCAGGGGCGCTTCTCCCAGGGTCCTGGCGGCTCAGCGCTTCAGGGCTGGGTCAGCAGACGCGCTCTATCGTCACATCAGCCATGCCATCCATCCCATCTCACGACGCTTGCCAGCGCATAAAACTGTCTCTCCAGCCGCATGACTGATTCACCTTTGGACCTTTTTTTTTCTTCTTTGCTTTGCCCGGGCTGCAAGTCGTGACCCCGGGGTCGTACGGTTGCGCAGCGATCTTCGCAGCTTGTCTCGGCCGCTGCTCGACCATCAAGTTTCCTCAGTGACTCGTCAGTTTTCAATGCGCCGACGCGCTGGGTAGCCTTGGGCATTTGCATCATTGCCTTGCCTTGCTTTGCTCCAGCTCTGCCGCTGGCGGGACGCTATGGGCTTCCCCGGCGCCACGATCGCGCGCTAGGCGTTGCCTTGGATCGTTTCTGTTGTTTGCTGCATGTTTTTCATGTTTTTTGCCTGTCAAAACTGGTTCAGTCTGAGGCCCGCGACATTGAGGCTTGCGACATGCCGTGAGGCGGGTGGCGTGTCTTGACATTTGTACGGTGAAATGAGCCATCCATGGCTCGTCAGTGATGAATTGGCCCCTGGCTAGTACAGAACTCGCTACAGACCAGCCCAGGGCGCATCTCGATCGTTTCTCCCGCCGGGTGGTCTTAATAATCGCCCTGCATCGTGAGATCTCGCTACTACCACTACCGTTGTTCTCTCCCTTGGGCCCCACGAACTGCTGCATGCCAACGACGGCAGACCGGGATGGGATTTGAATGTTGACCCAGGCCATGTCGGCAGTTGACTCGAGAGTCGAGCTTTTACATCGACATTCGAGTCTACGAGACGATGACTACATAAGCTGATGAACCCCAGAGCAATAATCATGCCCGAGGTAATGCGCACATCTATCCTCAGGCCCGGTTTGGCCAGTCAGCGACTGAGGCTTTGACGTCTCGGCAGACGTCTGTCCCACTGTCCAGTGCCCTGGCCGGCTTGTCTACATCCAGTACCTCCGGAACGTGGGTTCTTGTTGAGCCGGTGCGGTGGGCAGAGAGAGTTTTCCGGATGAGGTATTATTGTCGACAGCACGGCAGCTTCACTTGTGCGATACCTAGCGAAGAGGGAGGGGCTGAGAGGGCAGGGCAAGATAAAACCACCGAGACTAGAACGTCTAGAGCACAGCACAAAACGAAGGTGAGGTGAGCGTGCTAATAATTGACCTTACGAATCGTAACATATCCCACCAGAAGAGCTCACCTTGGTGCCAACACTTGTCCCCCGCGCGGGCCGATAAGCGATAAGAGCTCTTTTTCCCCTCTTTTATTGGGTCCGTTGGACCTCTCACACCTCTCGTCTCGGTCAGTCGGGCGGTCTTGCTTGGCTCCCTTGCCCTCGCTCCTGACCTGCGTCACCACGACAAGGTTGGCTTTGGCTCGTGAAGCTGGCGCCATAATAATTTCCCCCCTTCACGGAATCTGGTGAGACGACATCGTCCGTTGAGTTTGCTGGCTGTGCTCTGCTGCTGCTCTGTTCTCTTCTCCTATTTTACCACTTACATGTAAGCTTCACGCTCTTGCCGGATCATGTACTGGTACTGAATGTCTTCTCTTTCTTATCTACAGCTCTTCGCCTGGCCCCTCCATTCTCTTACTGGGCCCATCTTCGACATCCTCAACAAGCTCTGGCAAAGCATTCCTATACCTTATCATCTTTTGTCCGACCGACCGATACCTGCCTCGTCCTTCAACGTCCTTTCCGCCATCGCCGAATCCAAGATGGCTCCCAAAAAGAAGATTGCTGTCATGACCTCGGGAGGTGACTCTCCCGGCATGAACGCTGCCGTCCGCGCCGTCGTGCGCATGACGCTTCACATGAACTGCGATGCCTTCTGTGTCTATGAGGGATACGAAGGCCTGGTGCAGGGCGGCGACTTTATCCGGCAGATGCAGTGGAACGACGTTCGAGGCTGGCTCTCTGAGGGTGGTACTCTGATCGGTACTGCCCGGTGTATGGCTTTCTACGAGCGTCCCGGTCGCTTGACGGCCGCCAAGAACATGGTTCTCGCTGGCATTGACGCTCTGATCATCTGCGGAGGTGACGGCTCCCTGACTGGTGCCGACAAGTTCCGCGCCGAGTGGCCTTCTCTGCTGGAGGAGCTTGTCCAGGATGGCCAGTTGACGGCCAGCCAGGTCGAGCCATACCAGCACCTCAACATTGTTGGTCTTGTTGGATCCATCGACAATGATCTTACTGGAACTGATGCTACAATTGGCTGCTACTCGGCTCTCGCACGCATCTGCGAGATGGTTGACTACATCGAGGCCACAGCTTCCTCGCATTCGCGCGCCTTCGTTATCGAGGTCATGGGACGGCATTGCGGCTGGCTGGCCCTCATGGCCGGTGTCGCAACTGGTGCCGACTTTGTTTTTATCCCCGAGAGACCTAGAGAGCATGACTGGCAAGAGGACATGAAGTTGGTGGTTCAAAGGGTGAGTGCCTGACTGACATCATATGATGTCCATGATGATGGCGCTAACGACTTACAGCACCGGAGCCTCGGAAAGCGCAAGACGATTGTCATTGTCGCCGAGGGTGCTCGCGACAAGGATGGCACCAAAATCACTGCCGAGGAAATCAAGGACCTTCTCGCCGACAAGAGCGAGGGTGGTCTTGCTCTTGATACCCGTATCACCACTCTTGGACATGTCCAGCGAGGTGGAACTGCTGTCGCCTATGATCGAATGTTGGCTACCCTACAGGGTGTCGAGGCCGTCAAGGCGGTTCTCGATGCGACCCCCGAGACGGAGACGCCCTTCATCGCTATCAACGAAAACAAGATTGTCCGCAAGCCTTTGATGAAGGCTGTTGCTGAGACCAAGGAGCTTGCCAAGGCTGTCGACGCCAAGGACTTTGAGAAGGCCATGTCTCTTCGAGATGCCGAATTCTACGATCAGTGGAACTCTTACATGCTGACCACCAATGTCATGGTGGATGACCAGAAGCTGCCTGAGAAGGACGTAAGTTTGATTATTCCTCTATGAAATTTATGCTGACCGAATAGCGCATGAGAATTGGCTTCATCAACGTCGGTGCCCCTGCTGGTGGCATGAATGCTGCTGTGCGTGCCGCTGTTGCATACTGTATCTCCCGAGGCCATGAGCCCATGGCCATTCACAACGGTTTCGCCGGTTTTTCCAGGCATCACGGCGACAAGCCCTTTGGATCCGTCCGTCCCTTTGACTGGCTCGAGGTTGACGGCTGGGCCAGCAAGGGTGGTTCCGAGATTGGCACGAACCGAGAGCTTCCCAATGAGTCTGGCATGGAACTGATCGCCAACCTGATCGAGGACTACCACTTTGATGCCCTGTTCATCGTCGGTGGTTTCGAGGCCTTCCACTCCATCTCTCAGATGCGCAAGGCCAGAGACACGTACCCCTCGCTCTGCATCCCCATGACTCTGCTTCCCGCCACCATCTCCAACAACGTTCCTGGAACCGAGTACTCGCTTGGCTCTGACACTTGCCTCAATGAGCTCGTCAACTACTGCGACAAGATCAAGCAGTCAGCTTCTGCCACTCGTCGCCGTGTGTTTGTCATCGAGACTCAGGGAGGTCGCTCTGGTTACATTGCTACCCTGAGCGGCCTGGATGTTGGTGCTTCCGCCGTCTACATCCCTGAGGAGGGTGTCAGTCTTGAAATGCTCAACTCAGATGTCAACCACCTCAAGGAAGTGTTCAAGAAGGACAAGGGCCAGTCCCGTGCCGGACGTCTGATCCTGGTTAACGAGAAGGCCAGCAAGGTCTACAACGCCAAGCTCATTGCAGACATTATCCGTGAGGAGGCTCACGACCGATTCGAAAGCCGAGAGAGCATCCCTGGTCACGTCCAGCAGGGTGGTGTTCCCTCGCCCATGGACCGCTGCCGAGCCGTCCGCCTGGCCATCAAGTGCATCCAGCACCTCGAGGGCTTTGGCCGCAACGCTCACAACCACGTTAAGAAGGATCCTCGGAGCACGACTGTGATCGGCATCCAAGGGTCGGAGGTTGTGTTTACGGAGATGAAGGAGCTGGAGGAGACTGGCACCGACTGGCCGAACCGAAGACCCAAGGTCGCCCACTGGATAGGATTATCCGAGGTGGTCAACATGTTGGCGGGCCGGCCTGAGTACCCGACCCCGGAGAAGAGTCTGACAGGGCTGATCGCCAAGGACACGAAGCGTGGTCTGTAAAGCTGTGATACTGGTCGGGCGTTATGATAGTATTGCTTAGTTGGCCTTTATGGCCTCACATTGTCGCTCCTACATGTTTAATGCTAGCACAGTAGTGAATCGTTTAGTTTTTGGAGTCTTTTGGTCAAGGGTATTGAACTTGGTGTATTATAGTTCCCTCAGCTGCGTCATTCGCTTTGGGCGTCTGCTTCGTCGTCGGTCATGTCAGACGTATCCAGGATAGGTAGTCTTGCGTTTCTCCTAGTGAGTAATAGCACTCCAGTGATACTATTATAGGCGAGTGGGAAATCGCAAAGTGCCGTCAGTGCAGTCGTTAGAAGCCAGTCACTCAGAGAAGACTCAACCGAGGTCACGGACACAGGGAGATACCCCCAACAGTACGACGACAGCTCCAAGTCTCGAGGCATGAGACATTTATGAGATGGAGAAACATCAATATCGCTCTATTACTCAGCCTTGAACTTATCTCTCTCTTAGCTTGCTTCATGGGCAGGCCCTGGCAATGGTGAGTGCTGGTTGTGGTGTTGGGTAGTGAGATCGCCAAGTGCGCGATGCCCAAACTGGGGTCACGATAGTGCTTTCGGCATCACAATAAGGTAGCGGGTTGCGGGCAAGCGACAGGAAGCTATGGATCAGGCATCGCTGTGCCAATATTGCCACAATTTTCTCCTCGTATGATCAGCCAGTTAGTTCCAGGACCGCAGCCTGAATACTCAGACGGCGGGCGGCACTTTCAACACCACTCGAAGCCTTGCACCGAAGCAGAGGACATAGATAGAATCAAACATTCCGGGCGAATGTCTTATGCAAAGCTCCCCAAATTGGCCATATAGTGTGTTGCTACGGCAGCCACTTCTGCTGTTCGCATCGCGAAAACCCTAACCTGCAGGCCTGTGATGCTTCATATCTGCAGACAGCCTCGTCGTATGTACTTGGGTCCACCTCTGGACACGTCACTCTAGCTTAGCTTTTATTGCATGTGCAGAAGTGAAAGTGAACTTGATCGATAGCCAGCGGTTCTCGTCTGTGAGGGGGGGTTCGATGGCACATTCTACGATGGCTTTGCACAATGCTGCAGTCATACCGTTTTGAACTTGTTGTCAGAGTCTCGAAGGACCCTTAGATCTCGAGATGCACACGCCCATGGGGTTGTCTACCGGGCAAAGTGCATGGCAACATGATACTAGGCCCAATGCTCCCCAGCCCTTGGGCCGCCTCAATATTGATATTCTAGAAGCCTCATTCTGTCAACCACTCGTATAGGGTACCTGCATGGACCCGTGCAACTGTTGGAGACGGACGAAATAAGCATCCACATGGTTCACAGGTTAGAACCGAACCTCAGCGCAGATCAGAGTAGATCCCAAGCCCAGGCTTAAGCCCAAGGGTCGTCTATGGCCATCTCCACGTTCACGTGTAGGGTAGAAGCTGAGGAACTGACAGGAACACGGCGGCACAGATCCTTCCCTATGATCCTTGGCATGAAGCTTGACTGAAACGAAGCTTCCTTGTAAATTCATTGCATCCTTGTTTCTTCCAATTCCACTTGACATTCATCTTTCGGAAGCATGTGTGCGGCGAAGCGGGAGAAGAATCTAGATCAATTGTGCCCTGTTGCCCTTGTTTTTTTTACCTTGCGCCTGTCCAAGTACCGAAGCCTGTGCGGGCGGCCAAGCCGCAGCATGTGATGGATGACGATGGAACCATGGAAGAGACCAAAAAAAAGGTACCAGCAGGATTGACAAGGCATTGACAGCTAACGAGGCTTACGAATGAGCAGACGCAAAAGCCTCATCGGGCTCTGGAGTGGCTACCAAGGCGGCGGTCAGGCTTCTTTGATGGCAGCGACATCCCCGTCCGCCTCCGTCTTGTGGGCTCCAGACGATACCCAACAAGCAAGCGGATCAGAGCTTCTTTCAGCGAGTCCAGCTCTTCCCGGTCGATGACGACGATCCCTGTTTGGAGATTCAGTGCCAATGCCCGACACCGACAGGTCGTACTCCATCGCCGATCCTGACCGGCAATGATTTGCATGCAACGGCTTCTGTGAGCACTCGCATCCTCTACCAGAAATACATTGTCAGCTTGTTATCATCCGGACCTTTTCTCTCGAGTTCACCGAAGTCGCGCCTCGACTTGACGGGTGATTCGCTGGCACTGGGCGATGTGGCGCCCGGCAGGGGGTGTTTCTGAGCCCTGCTCCCGGATTCCATCCAGCACCAAAGGGCCAAGGACCAAGACCAAGCAGGACCAAGGGCCAAAAGCCGGGGAGGCTGTGTGAGCTCCTGCACTATTGCGTCACTACAACTCCACTCCACAGCCGGGTCTTGACCTTGTTGTAAGAAACGAGCTCTCGTGGGGATTTGGTTTTGGCAGCTGGGA
This sequence comes from Fusarium keratoplasticum, assembly GCF_025433545.1. NCBI lineage: Eukaryota > Fungi > Ascomycota > Sordariomycetes > Hypocreales > Nectriaceae > Fusarium > Fusarium keratoplasticum. The sequence continues at coordinate 3,108,111 of NC_070530.1, read as the reverse complement.
TCAGAATCTGGTTCGAGAAAGGGAATTTCCAGTCCAGTCCATAGAGACGGACAGACAGGGAAGGCATCGGGAGAGCAACAGACGCCAGGGGCTCTCGGCAACGCCCTTTGGGCAGACACGAGAGAAAAAAAGGTTGAGGCAGAGTCAAACTCGTCAGGCTGGCAGGTCTCATGTCCTTCCCGGCTGCGCAACTGACGACGGTCTGACCCTCCATCACGACGGTTCGCGTGGGCAAAGGTGCCGGCTCATTGGGCCGCCATGGCATCCTCGTTGGTGATGGGTCGCAAATAGGGCATTTTGGGGTCGTAGAGTAGGCAACCTGGCTTGGCTTGGTCTGGCCTGTCTTGCAAGTTCCATCCAGGGCTGCGTGTAGAAAGAAGATGGATGGCATCGAGCCTTTGTCGCTTTTGGCGCCAACAAAACCCTCTTCGACGCCCTCGTTCAGTCTGACTCGATCTCATCTGGTCTCTTGGATCTCAACACCACTCGACATCTATTCGACAACCAAGACAGAGATCATCCTTCTTAGGCTTCCCTTCCCGTCCCGGTCCGCTGCCACCATCTTGAAAAACAACAAGCAAGGACAAAGAAGATCCCCGCTTTTGCCCAGCAGCAGAGCAGCTCCCGCTCGTCCAAGCCCAAGCCCAGTACCCAGCCCCTCCACTAAGGTCGCGGCTGACACCCTATCGTTGGCCGGGGGTCCCTTTCATCATTGCTGTCGGATGACGACGTTGCTTGCTCCTTGCTCACCCTGATTTCCTGCGGCGTCTTGCGGCGTGCGCGCCATTAAACCCACCTGACGCTCGTGGTTTCTCTTCTTTTTCTTCTTGGCTGCTCTGCTTCTCTACTTCTTTTCCTTCTTCAACAAACATCGCATTTTCTTTCTCGGTTTGGATTTGCGGCCTGTTTCTGGGACCTTGACGACGCCTCCCCGAGCTTGAGGCTCACACCTATTACACCAGACCAGACCCCACCTTGTGTTACAACAACAGCCATCCATCTCAGCGCTCGTATAATACGACGCGGCAGCCTGCCTGACTGACTGATTGACTCGGTCTTGCAAATTTTGCATCAACAAAGAATCAGCATCATACCACATATCCTTTGCCAAAATGTCCCGCGTCAGGGCCACCGACTTTGAGGAGCGGGACTACTACCCAGCTCCTCGCCGCTCTGCCCCAGAGGGCCTCGATGAAGTCGACTATCGTCGTCGCACAGTCACCATCAGCCCGCCCGCTCGGGAGGAGTCTCGCACACCCGCCTTTCTGAGGGAGGATGCCCGCCGAACCGAAGCTGGTCCCATGGTTCTCCGCCAGCGTCAGGTTGAGACCATTGACCGACATCGACCTAGAAGCCCCAGCCCAGTTGCCCGTGTCAGAGAGGAGCGGATCATCCGGAGACCTCGCAGTGTCTCCCCTCCTAGCTCTCACGAGCACGAGCATGAGCGTTCTCGCACCAGAGTCATTGAGCGTGAGCGTGTTAGGGAGCCTTCTCAGCCACCAAAGAGAGCTCCTTCGCCTCCGCGCGTTGTGAGATATATCGAGCGACCCAAGAAGTCGCCTTCTCCCCCTCCCCCTCCTCCTCCCGCTGTTGAAGAGCGTGAGCGAATCCGCACTCGCATTGTCGAGCGCGAAAAGGCCCCATCCCCTCCTCCTGCCCCCAAGCCCTCTCCTCCTCCTGCTCCGCCGCAGACTATCCGCGGACCAACGATTGAGCGTGAGGTCATCACTCACTACCGAGATATCGACCATGGTAAGCCACTCGCATTATGCCTATTGTTCTAATCACAAGCTGACTCTTCTAGGCATGATCAAGGCCAAGCCCCCTACCCCTCCCCCTCCGCCGCCCAAGCCCCGCGCTCCCTCTCGGGTGCGAGAACGGGAGACTGATATTGATATTTCACTGTCCAAGAACAAGACCGAGGTGGACATTTCCCGAACAACTCGAACCCGATCTCAGAGTCGTGAGCGCCGATCTCACTTCCATGATGATGAGATCGTGCTTCGAAAGGAGCCAGAGGCGCCTCGACGCCGAGCTCAGTCAGCTGCCCCGCTGCCCACACCCAGCGCTGTCGATGAGGAGGGAGACTATCTCACCAGCAAGATTGATTCCCGCGGCAAGATGGGTGAGGCCTGGGGTGGTGCCACCAAGGACTGGACCATTGTAGATGTCCCTCCAGGCACTGAGCGCATCCGCATGGACGGCATCGGCGGCGGTAGCATGGACACTCACTGGACAAGGTACAGCGGCGTCCGAAGGAGCAAGTTCATCCCCGAGAGAGAGGGTGCGCCAGCTCCAGCCCCCGCCCCTGCTCCCGCTCTGCCTCCTCCCAGGGAGCCCACTCCTCCCCCAACCCGTGATCGTCTCAGCGTGTCTGTCTATGACCGTGAGCGCGAGATTGAGATCGAGAGGACCCGAGAGCGATCCCGCCCCCCTGCTCCTACTCCCGCACCTCCCAAGGACATGTGGACTGAGATCACCAAGGACCTGGTTGTGCGCGAAGCCATCGAGGAGGTTGGATACGAGTATGAAGAGACCAAGGAGTTCTTCTACATCATGGACTATCTTAAATATGTAAGTCACTCTGATCAACACAGTATATTAGACTCAGACTAACAGTCGCAGGATGATGTTCTTCACTTGGTAGACATTTCTGATGAGATTCGACGAGCCCGGAAGCAGCGAGCACGAGAACTCGAGTGGGAGAGAGAATATGAAGAAGACTGGGAGCGCACTCGTCACCGTCACCACGGCCCTCGATGGGACGAGATCACGGAGCGCGAGATGGTCTATGACAGCCGCCCTCCCCGAGGCTACCTGCGATAAGTTTGCTTGATGCGTCGGCGTTGTCAGGCATGGAAGGTCACGACGTTTCCCGTTTAGAAGGACAGAAGCCTATTTGGATTACGGATACCTATGAAACTACAGGATTTTTTTCTTTGAAAGAGGATGGGCTACGGGCAATGTCACGACAGTTTGGGAGTGACGGGGTTTCCAGTTTCGCATGTTGGGTTTGGTGTACGAACTTATGAAATCACATATAGCGGGTGGATGTATGTAGATGCTTGGTACGTACGTATGTTATGAGTTATGACCAGAAATTATTATAATTACCTACAAACTGCGATTATCTTGGTGACACACATGGTGATGAGAAGCTCGTGATACATGCCTGTGGGTGTGGAAGCGGGGGTGCCGAGAGGTGACCTCATAGCTCGAGGTACGTGCTATCCGATTAAATCCAGTTCTTAAGGCGTCGCCTTTCTAGGCAGGTACCCCGCCAATCCGCCGAACTCGCCCTGAGAGTACGTACCGTCAGTAGTAAGCGGACATGGAAGGTGGGGTAGAGCCGCTGCCTGGGTGCCTGGCGACTTCAATGAGGCGGTGATAATGGATGAACGAACGGTGCCCCACTCGCCGAAGCCATTGCCGGGCTCTGGCATGAACCAAGGCCAAGTTGGTAAACAATGTGAAGAAAAAAGCAAGCGGGAGGCTTTTGGGTAATTTTATCTGGGAGACCTTTCACCGTAGCTATACGTGCTTTATTTCGAGTTCACATGGCGCTATTGTGGAGTTGCTCTTGTTCAAATAGCCTGCCCTCCATGTGAAGACGGTGATGTGAGTACTATTGCCATCCATGATAATTGCTTTATCTTTTCTGGCTGATCTATTACGGACCTTCCAAAGTCAAGGATTCCTGTGTAGATGAAATGTCAACCTATTTCCTCCAAGACCCTGGAGAAGACCCCAAGACGGTTGTCGATTGATCTCGATGACAATTGGAGTCTGATTCATTTCATGATATGCCCCTGAGTCAGTAAAGAAAGCCAGTATTTTAGCAGACGCAAATCGGTCTCGTGAAACAGCAGCAATTCGATATGTCGATCGAACTCGGTTAAAGGGGACCCCTGGCGCAGTCGCCAACGGTGTTGGCCACGGGATTTATCCTCCTCCCAAGTACACCAGTCTCTTTGGTGGTGTGCCTCTTTAGCTAGTTTTACCAGAATGCTGTCCAAGAATGACCTAAATCTTCCATCAACTCTATATAACCTTCTCAAGCATCAGTCATAAACTACCCATGTAGCTAAGTTGAGAACTTCTATGTCATGGGCTCATACCCAAGCCCAACACTCGCCTCACCCTGCCCTCCCCCTCTGGCCAGATCCAGATACTAGGAACTCAGCGCACGGCATTGAGAGCGTGGTGTCTGACGGAGAGTTCAAGGTGGGAGGCCGCAGCAACGGTCCCATCCCTAGCCTGACCAACGCTTTGCCCAACGTTGGTGTAACTTGAATGTGCGAGGCTACAAGGAGCACATTATCAAAGAGGACCGCCACGTCAAGCCGCCACATTCATCAAGTGCACCGCCAACGAGTCAAAGCAGAGCCTTGGGTGTGTCGACACGAAGGAGGTCGTACAAAGCGCTGATTGCCACGCTGAGTGCTGTTGGCATTGTATGTGGTGGCCTACCTTTGTTCCCCCGTTCTTGTTGGAAATCGTTCTTATGGTAAACGAACCCGGCAGTCCGTGTATTGCTAGACTAGTATCACGATGCTGTTGAGACACTGGATCTATGTGCGAGGGTCGACGGCGTGAATGACGCCAAGGGAAACTCATGAGGATGCAGAGCATGCGGTATGCAGGAAATGCGTACAGTCAAGGGCGAGACAAATGACGTTGGGCAAGGGAGCAGCCGAGGGCAAGCTAGAATATCATGGCAAATCACTCTTCAGCCATGAGGTTCATTGCAAGGGGCATGGCTTGGAATCCGATGGATTTGGCTGGTGATGGACTGTGATAGTTGGGCACGAGCCGACGACTTCCCCAGACTGGACCCCTGGAAGGCAAATTGAAATTCGTGTTAGAGCGAGCAGGGACCCCCGAGTTGACAAGTCAGCTTCAAACTGGCGTGCGGCCCGAAAGTGCCCATCGTGGGCTTCTTTAATGAGTTGACCCATCATGGCGGCGCGCAGCGGTGGTTGCCGTGGAAGAGTGGGTCGTGAACAATTGCCCAGGAGATTTGTATTTACTTTTTTGCAGAGGGTCAATACAAACAACGGGAATGGGTTAGAAGCGGAGGAGGGGGTCGAGATGAGTCAAAGGACTCGAGATGATTCGATGCGAGTTGTTCAAGTTGTTGAGAGATGAGTTGAACAAAGTTGCTGGAGTTGTTTAAAGACTAGATAGGCATGGACATGGTGCTGTTAGACCCTGCCGTTTCTGAGACGCACGCACAGCAAGATTTGGCTCTTTCCATGTGAACTCTGTCCGTATGGTACCTGCTCATGGGAGGAGGGGGAGGTACTTGCCAGACTGGGTGCCGGTGCTGACACTGTGCTTCCCAGGTGGGTGCCAATCTTGTTCACCGCGGGGCACAGTCACCGTACAGTGCGGTGATGTCGGTCTGCGCCAGGCAGGAGCACTTAAGCGAAGTTCTGCCAGTAAGCAGGAGCTGCTGATTCGCCGAGGAAATGACGGGTCCGCAGCCTGGGGATGGCCGTCGGTGTGGAGGCTCTGCGTGCGTGGAAGCACAGTGAAGAACAGGCTGGTTCGGTTCTGTGACGCAGTAAATCGTCAGTGAGTGATTCAGAGAGGTCAGTGTGAATGGGATGATTCTGCTGGAATTAGCTTCTCGGCCGCTGATTGTGTCGAGTCTACCGCTCTTTGTCTCTCTGCCTGCTTGACACCAAAAGCTTCCAGGCTGCCCAGGCCGCTATTTCACCGCAGCACGGTGCACAGTGCGTCACAGTGCTAGACCAAGTGGCGGTAGCGGCCAAGGTAGGTACCCAGGTGCGGGCCGCTGTGGTCGCTGCAGTTGCAGTTGCCATCCATCCATCAACTTCTCTGAAGGCCTCTACCACAACAACAATTTTCTTCACCTTCTGCAACTCTCAACTTCTTTGTCCCTCCCTCTCGGCACCCTGCCTTTTTGCCATTCAGCATCATCTCGTCCTCACACGCCAGAGACGGACAATCACAACGATATTTTTGGCTGCGAGATTCGTTTGACCCTTAATCATTTTTCGCCGACCCTTGGGGGACCCTCATACCCGTTCTTTTCCTCTCCTGGCCTGAGCCCCCCGTCGTGGAAAAAACCCCCGCCTCTCCGCCTCATCCAGTTCTCTTCCATCCGTCAAACTTGTCGACACGTGCGCCAAACCAAAGGCTCTCTTCTCCCTCCTCTCCAGCCTCTACCACCCTCTGCGCCTCGCTCGCCCTCGACGCCTGTTGAAACCGCATGACGAGACGTTTCTAGACAGCCCAAAATGTCGAGCTCAGAGATAAACCAGGTGCTCGCGAATTCGCTGTCGCCTGGTCAGTTTTCCTTTCCGCTCCCTTCCCCGCCGATTGACGCACCGCATCCAACGGCGGGTTATCGGACGACCGCCATGAAATGTGTACTGACCTTTTCCAGACGCGAACCTCCGAAATGCTGCTGAGCAGCAACTCACCCAGGCTGCCGAGAGCAACTTTGTACGGCGCCCCTGACTCTTGATTGCTCTGAACCTGGCTAACCCTCTGCTAGCCCCTATACCTCGCAACCCTCGTCCAAGAACTTGCCAACGACTCTGCCGATGGCTCCATCCGAGCTGCCGCCGGTATTGCTCTGAAGAACGCCTTCACAACCCGAGATTTCACTCGGCATCAAGAACTGCAAGCAAAATGGCTGCAGCAGACTGATGACGATACCAAGAACCGGGTCAAGGAGCTGACACTCCAGACCCTGAGCTCCTCAAACACACAGGCTGGTACTGCTGCCGCCCAGGTCATTTCATCCATCGCCGCCATCGAGCTGCCCCGTGGCCAGTGGAGCGACCTTTTGCCCTTCCTGGTCAAGAATGTCAGCGAGGGTGCCGACCACCAGAAGCAGGCTTCTCTCACCACCATCGGTTACATCTGCGAAAGCCAAGACTCGGAGCTCCGCATGGCCCTAGTGGCGCACTCGAACGCTATCCTGACCGCTGTTGTTCAGGGTGCCCGAAAGGAGGAAGCAAACGGCGAGGTTCGCCTTGCCGCCATCACCGCCCTGGGTGACTCGCTCGAGTTTGTCGGCAACAACTTCAAGCACGAGGGCGAGCGAAACTACATTATGCAGGTCGTTTGCGAGGCCACCCAGGCCGACGATTCGCGGATACAGCAGGGTGCCTTTGGCTGCCTCAACCGAATCATGGCTCTTTACTACGAGAACATGCGCTTCTACATGGAGAAGGCTCTGTTCGGTCTCACCATTCTCGGTATGAAGTCTGAGGATGAGGATGTTGCCAAGCTGGCTGTCGAGTTCTGGAGCACCGTCTGCGAGGAAGAGATCTCCATCGAGGACGACAACGCCCAGGTCGAGAGCTCCGACCAGATGCGCCCCTTTTACAACTTTGCCCGTGTTGCTGCCAACGAGGTGGTGCCAGTTCTCCTCACCCTCCTTACGAAGCAGGATGAGGACGCCACCGACGACGAGTACAACCTGTCGCGCGCAGCCTATCAGTGCCTGCAGCTGTACGCCCAGGCCGTTGGTGCTACCATCATCGCCCCTGTGCTGCAGTTCGTCGAGGGCAACCTCCGCCATGAGGACTGGCACAACCGAGACGCCGCTGTGTCGGCCTTTGGTGCCATCATGGAGGGTCCCGATGAGAAGACTCTGGACCCCATCGTCAAGCAGGCTCTCCCCATCCTCATCAGCATGATGGAGGATCAGTCCCTGCATGTCAAGGACTCGACTGCTTACGCCCTCGGCCGAATCACCGAGGCCTGCTCTGAGGCTATTGACCCCCAGACTCAGCTGCCTACTCTGATTGAGTCTCTGTTCAAGGGTCTTCTCAGCAATGCCAAGATGGCACCTTCTTGCTGCTGGGCCCTGATGAACCTCGCCGAGCGCTTTGCCGGCGATCTCGGCGCTGCTGCCAACCCCATTACTCCTCACTTCAACCAGGCTGTCAGCTCCCTGCTCGACGTGACTGCCCGTACGGATGCTGACACCTCGGTTCGAACTGCCGCTTACGAGGTCCTCAACGTCTTTGTGCAGAACGCTGCTTCCGAAAGCCTGCAGCCTATTGCCTCGCTCTCGGACGTCATCATCAAGCGACTCGAGGAGACTGTGCCTCTGCAGAACCAGGTCGTCAGCGTTGAGGACAAGATTACCCTCGAGGAGATGCAGAACAGCCTGTGCACCGTTCTCCAGGCCATCATCTCGCGCCTCGACAAGGAGATCATTCCTCAGGGCGACCGCATCATGCAGATTCTTCTGCAGATCCTCAACAGCGTTGGCGGCAAGTCGAGCGTCCCTGACGCCGTCTTTGCCACCATCAGCGCCCTCTCCACCTCTATGGAGGAGGACTTCATCAAGTACATGGATGCCTTTGCGCCCTTCCTGTACAACGCCCTCGGAAACCAGGACGAGCCCAGTCTCTGCTCTATGGCTATCGGTCTGGTCAGCGATATTACCCGTTCCCTGGGCGAGCGCAGCCAGCCTTACTGCGATAACTTTATGAACTATCTCCTTAACAACCTCAGGGTAAGTCTCTTGTCTACTCAGGCATTCTCAGTGTTCTTGGCTAACAAATTGCAGAGCACCACCCTTGCCAACCAGTTCAAGCCTGCTATCCTGCAGTGCTTTGGTGACATTGCTGGTGCCATTACTGGCCACTTCGAGACCTACCTGTCCGTGGTTGCCCAGGTTCTGGAGCAGGCTTCCACTGTGACTGCTTCGCCTGAGGGCCCTTACGAGATGTTCGACTACGTGATTTCTCTCCGTGAGGGTATTATGGATGCCTGGGGTGGCATTATTGGTGCCATGAAGGTCAGCCAGAAGAGTATGTTCACTCCACTTCCAGTCTCAAGCCAGTGCTAACCCCCCCTAGCCCAAGCTCTGCAGCAATATGTCCCCGCCATCTTCCAGCTTCTGAGCCTTATTGCCAACGATATGAACCGTAGCGAGTCGCTCATGCGGGCTGCTATGGGTGTCATTGGGTAAGTATCTCGGACTCGTTCGATTGGACTAAGCTAACATGAACAGCGACCTTGCCGATGCCTACCCTAACGGTGAACTGGTTGAGGCTTTCCGACAGGACTGGATCTCAGCTATGATCAAGGAGACCAAGACCAACCGGGAGTTCCAGCCTCGGACTATTGAGACCGCGCGCTGGGCTCGCGAGCAGGTCAAGCGTCAGCTGGGCGGTTCACAGACCGTTATGGCCCAGAACTGATTCAAACACGATGACGGCGACGCCGGCAAGCCCTGGCCGGCCTAAAATAAGATATCCCCTTCCCTTCCCCCCTCATAACACGATCCCCACGACCCTTGCATGTATATAGACCCCATATGACACTACAATAATCCAAATACCCCATCATGACGCTTCACCTGACATATCATCGTTACCCGATGTATTTCCCTTGCCCAACCCCCACTACACTACACATTACACATCACAATTCCATTTTTTATCAGATGCAACGAAGGAATAGAGAAGTCATGTATGCCCTGCGCGGATGAAAAGCGGTGGCGACCCAAAATTCATGTAGAGGATAGGGGAGTCAAGGCGGTCGGTTCTTTTTGTCTTTTGTTTTGGCTTTTTTGGCCCCATGGAGTCGGTCTTGCTCCCTTTCAAGTGATTGGGAAGACGGGAGACGGCGTACTCGGATACCCACGTGTGAGGAGCTCGGTGGGATTTTCGAGGAGCGAACGAATGCGAATGCGAATCCGGAGCGTGTAGGGGACCATTTAGAGTTGAGCGAAAAGAGATGTTGAAACCAAACCTTGTCGGACACAGAGTATCAAGTGATCTCGTATGTAGCCGTCAATAGTCAGCAAAGCGTTGACGCACGCCGTGCAGTTCAGTTCTTGCAGAAAGTGATGACATTGTAAAACGCGTCACTGTCTCTGACAGTCATGGCTCTATCGTATCTACTTGTGTAAAAGAGCAATATGTAAACAAACACACTGGTAATTCGGGCTTTGACGCCCATCAAACACCTTTTTGAGTCGCCGTGCTAAATCAGAACACCTCCCCATGGTCAGAGTCAGAGGACCATTAGTCGTATATATGCGCCGCTCAATATTGCAAGGGAATAAACAAGAATATCCGGCAAATCGAAGTAGACATGTGGGCGGTTAGCCATACCCATCAAACACGCCATCTGTCGGCATCCAATCCTGGGGTCCGTTTATATAGAATTGCAGCTCGCCTTCGTAACCGTCTGCGGAAGGGTAGAATGGCGCTGGTGTCACGGCTGCGGCGATGGCAGCTGCCTGGGTAGGGTTGCCATTTGGGGCCATTGTGTATCCTTGGAGAGCGCCTTGAGAGTCAAACGGTTCCATGAGCATGCCGAGGCCTGTCGAGTTGTCTGTGTGCATATATATATGAGAGGGAATCTGTTGTGGTGTGAAAGATTGAGGGTCGGCTATTGGAGATGGCTGAGGTTGTTGATGCTGCTGCTGTTGATGCCGCTGTTGGTGGTGTTGTTGATGCTGGTGCTGGTGCTGGTGCGGTTGAGATTGCTGTTGAGAATGTGGAGGAAAGTGGGAGGGTATAATGTGAGTGGTTGGCGTGGGTAAGGGCGTTAATATTTCATTCGAGGATGGAGATCGGAGAGATGTTGTGTCGAGAGGGGCCCCTGGTCGAGCATACATGGAAGACGCAGGTGAAGTACTAGACGAGACTGAGTTGGCCGAGGAAGGGACAGCGATAGGAATGGCGACAGGGTTGGGAATAGGATCTTTTCCATCAGCCATCCCACTCTCCGTTGTGAGGGAGCCGGTGGGATCTCGAGCAAACCGCTCAAGAGCCTCAACCCAGCGAGATGCAAGAGGCCAGACTTCCTTGCACTCCATCAGGATCGAGAGGGTACGCTGAAGCATCATGGGACCTTCACGGCTGATGTTGAGATCCGGGCAGACTGAATAGTTAGAAGCCATCAGGGATAATCCGAGGTGGGAGTCTCACTATGAGGGTATCGGCAGAGGTATGTTGAGAATAGACCACAGCTGTAAACGCAAAAGGCAGCCATTTGCGCCCCTACACTCTCGTCTGGCGAGCGGCCGGTGAACTGAGCATCAATCTGCTCAAAGAGGCGCCGAACGTTGAGAAAGAGTTCATATGCAATATTGGCAAAGAAATTCTGTCGCTGTTCGTCCTTGGAAGTGATGGTTAACATGCTACCAAGGTTAGTACTGAGTTCGCAAGTGCACGCAGAAACCTACTCCATCAGATATGGTCGACGAAGGACGATATTGCACAGACGAGGCACCATTGTCACCCCAAGGTATGCCTGCCAAGTCAGTAATTGACTTCAAACTGGGCAAAAGTCTTACCAGATCCTGCCCGTTGGCCTTGTACTTCTTTAACGTATGAGCGCTCCAGAGATGGTCCTGAGGCAGTGCATTCTCCCACTCATGTAGCTTCTTCACAACACAGGCAAACTCGCTATTTGCCTCCCAAGGACGAGAACTTCGAGCAAATTTGACGGCTCGACGGCTGACGATCCCCCAGAAGTGATGAGCCTGGATCAGTGAAGCAAAAAGAGAGCGGTTAGGGTCAAAAATGAGAGATGGGTTCTCGATTGCAGGAGGTGTTCCCTCAACAGCGGCCCGTGAAGGGGGTTCTCTCCCAATAGCAAAGTCGTGTTCGTCGCATGGCAGAAGGGCTGTGATGTCCGAGGCAGCAAGGGATACTGGTGAGTATGGGCCTGAGTGTAACTGATCTTGGCTATGTAGCATCCACTACCTATGTTCAGTAAGATGCTTGACGCTTGCTTCCGCTCGGGTTGACATACCAGAGTTCTTCGCGCTGATTCAGACCTAATGATGACCTCTGGGGTGGGGTTTTGAACACGATATGTCTCCTCTCGATGCAGTCGCATCAAAGATGCCATCCGCATAGAAACGCCCATGTTAATCTATGACATTAGTAGTGAACACTAACGAAGCTTTCACACCACTCACATAACTCTTATTTCTTAGGCCACTTCCCTGTTGCGCAATGCTTAGCAAGTAAAACGCCTGGCATCTCTCCAACGTGGGCTCTTGGTAGAGCTCACCATAGGCAAGGTTGGTGGCACGCTCCATGAAGAACTCTGCCGCCTTCATACCCGAGCCATAACGGGTAGCGAGGGAAGGACTTAGACGAGCCGAGATGCTGAGGATGCTGACAACGAGAAAGACGCTCACTGAGCGATAGTCCTTGAGCAGACGATCAGGAAACTGCTGCTTGGGGATGAAGCCGAGCTGAAAGTAGTGCTGAGTGAAGCGATTGACACCATCGATAATGTCTGGCAACGGAGGTAATCGCTCCCACTCATCGCCGGGCTTGCCTAGAGGTCGCACAGGAGCATCAAGGATCTCGCGTCGCACCTTGGCGGGGTCCCGCCGGGCCGTCTTCTCGGCTCTTACGCGGGGATGCCGGAACTCGCGATCGTGATCCGGCTGACCTCGAACGGGAAAGATGCTGCCAACGCGAGTCAACGGGATTGTCTTTGAACATTCAGGCAACTTACCAATCTTCGGCGCCGAGTCCGGCTTCAAGACAGGCCTTGCAAGGAGGCTGGGCGCGGTCATGTACACACTTGCTTCTCATGCGACGACATCTACCATGGTGGTCAGCAACACGGCATCAATTGCATTAATGGCATCAGTGATCCTACCGGCGACAGGCAATCGGTGCTCTCCTCTTGATGACGGATGCGGAGGGGTCGGCGGCCGAGGCGTCACCGGCAATCCCGTGCGCGCCGTGATCAGCGGGAATCGGGGCGCCGGCGGCGGGCTCTGCGACGGCATGGCCGTCCATGATGGCCGAATGACGAGCGAACTCCGTATTGCAAGTGTCGGTGAGTGAAGGACCTCTGGTACTTGTGTGCTTGAATCCTAGTGGAACTGGACCCCGGTGCCGCGAAAACTAGGCTCAACTTAGTCTCGAGTTGTGTTGACGGGTGGCTTTTGCCGGCAGCGGAAGCGGGAGCGGGAGGCGGGCAAGCGAACGCACGCACTCCGGCCGGCAGCGGGTCAGGACTAGGGAGGCTCTTGTGCCTCTGAACAGCTCTCCCAGGGCTGGATCTGGGTCTGGGTCTGGGACTGGGAGAGAAGGGGAAAGGAGATCTGCTGTCTACCGCCGCCAGAGGCTGGCGAGCGACCGAGGTCAGGCGATTGCCTGCCGCGAGACGAGGCGAGGGGGGAAACGGGCAGCTAATCAGGACGATCGCGCGCAGCTTCCCCAGCTACGAATGCAGATATAGCTTGCTTCCTGACCCTCACTTTTGCCTTTGACTCTGATAGCGTTCCAGTTCCCTTTCCAAGGTTCCTTTGGTCAGTCACGCGCACGCGGATCCGTGTGCGGTATTGGGCGCAGGCGCGCCTGAAAACCGCTGCCCTAGGCCAGGTCAGGCCAGGAGACCAGGGAGAAGAAGGGCGAGGGGGAGGGAGGCCTGGGGCGACCGCGGCGGGCGGGCATCACCGCGATATTGATGGCGTTGAGCGGGACAGATGTTGGTCTTGCCTTGCAGTTGGTGGACAGTAATAGCTGGATAGATGAATGGACGGATGGCTGGCTGGCTGGCTGGGGGCTGCAGTGCGTGCGTATGTATGGGTACAGGCTATGCGGGCCTTGGACGGCGAGACATGGAGGGTTGAAAGCCAGCACAACACAAGAAGATGAGGAGACAAGAGGGAAGAAGACAGGATGACAGGACGACACGTGTGTCCAGTAGGTGAGGGAAGTGTGTCGGGAGCGGTGCCTTCCTCTGCAGACGACCAGATCAGATCAACTCCCGTTGCAAGGCAAAACACAGAAAACTTGGAAGGTGCAGTGACGACTGACGGGTGAAGACTACCAGTAGAAGTGGAAAGCACGAGAGGGACCAGGCAGAGGGACAGAGGGACCGGGAGGGTACACTCACTGAGATGGAAGGCACGTTGGACAAGCGCGAACCTGCTCCGTCCCTGCAAAGAGTGCGGCCAGGGCAGTTACAAGGCGAATAGACTGCATGTAATTGGCCGCGGGGACGGCCGCTAGACTCTAGTGGTTACAGGATGCAAGGGGCAGGGATGTTGGGAGGGGCCAACGACGGGGCACCAGGCGTTTTCACGGCGCTCACAACCTGGAAATTATCACGGCCATGGGCTGGCTGATTGTGATGGGTGTTGTGTGATGGATGGATGAGAAGAATGATATTGCTAGGCAGCTTGTTCTTTGACTATTATTTACCTCGCTTTACTTTTTCTCATTTGATATTGCCCCTTTCTGGTGATAAGACGAGCCCCCGTACATCATCACCTTTCTTTTGAAATACAGCAGGACCGTGACCTTCGCCTTCCTCCACTCTGCATCGTCTGAGGTCCGGTTGGCTGAGGCACCATTTCCCCCTCCTCCATGATCCGTAATCTGATCGATCGCTTTCTCCTTCTCCCCCACGCCATCCATTACTTGCATTGGACGCTATGCTCCATGCAAAGGGCATCATTCCCAACCTCATTTCTGTTCTACCAAGACTTGGTGGTGCTCATCTCAGCCCCCAAGCTTCGCATTCCTCCCTGCCCTACCCTACCCATAGCATTGCATCGCGCCGCTCACGGCCCACGGCCACGGCTCAACAAGTCCCGATATTCCGACTCGTATTCTCCGACGACATATCCACCATCGGCCCTTCGAATTGCCTGATTGGAAAGGTATCGCCGCTGATCCACTCGTGTCAACCCAGATGAGATGCGAGACAAGCTGGGGCCAACATGGCCACCCAGTCCCTGGGAGAGAATTGTTCCGAGATCCAATCGACAACGCATCATTGCGCTGCAGGCGTCCCTCGACGCGGCTGGGGTCTTCTTACCTTGTCGTTCGACAAATCGTCATAGGTGGTTGGCTTGACAATATTCTCGATCTCTGTCACGGTTAACTACATCCTATATCGTGTATATCTTTCACCCTGAGCAGCTCCGACAACACTCTGACACATAATGCCTAGGTGTCCATTGATAGAGGCGCCAGGAATGGCAGATCTCCTATCTTCTACAGTGGTTCTCTTCATTCCAAGGTCTTGGCAGTAATACTCCTAGGATACCTTGCTGATATGCCCGCAACAGCTGGGAATACAGAGATTACAAACTCACCAAGTCGTCGACCTACAGCTGATACGAAATGAAGCCCCGTTCAACATCAAGGCACACGGTCTCACAGAAGTCGGGGATAGAATTGCCATCCAGCTTCCCACGTCGACGACGGTGGTTCTTGTCCGCTCTTGAGGCCTGCCATGACGCATCCGTCCCCTGCGAGTTTGTTCCAACCCCGCCAATCATGGTGATGCCGTCGCTTTCCGCTGATCTAGAACTCGCAGGCAGGTGGTTATGCTTCAGATCGGACTGCGAACATTGGCGTTTGCATCAAACATGTCAGAGAGAAAGGGGTATTAGGAAACGTCCATCTGGAGAGGCACTTGGCTAGTACCGCTACCTCAACCTCTTGGCATATGGAGTCCGAACCAAAGATGATCAAAGAGCGAGCGTTCCGTCATTTAGGGGGTGGTGTCAGATCGGCATGACCGCGTCTTAGCAAGTGGTCCAAGGGCGAATCTCATGATCTAACCAAGCTATGACGGAAGTTGAGACGCGTCCAGCTTAACCCTAGTGTTGAACATCTGGCATGGGTCGCGAATGCGCGCCGGCATTCATACCACAGGCCACTTCTTCCCGTCATGATGCCGGCGTGCCCTATCTTGTCGGCGTTGCGTTTAGTCCCACTTTGCTCGTCACTGGTCTATTGCCATTGATGGTGCGCCCGCCCTAGAAACCCAGCAACAGCGCTATCTTGATCGTCGACAAACCTCATCCACTCACCGAGACTGATGAGACTAGCCTGTGAAAACGGCATTTGCCGTTGTCTGAGCTGCGGTAATTTGTTTACATGAGCTCCGGCAGCTTCGGAGAGTGTTGTCGCTGGAGAAGATAAGGACATTGGATTGGATGTCGGCTTGGTCCTGCATTGAGCATCGCAGCTGCATACGCCTAGGCGATGTCAGCCTACATGGACCACCATATTCAGGCCATTCGTGATATCGTCTCGAATGGTGTTGACAGCCTCCGTCTGTTTCCTGCTGTGCCGAGGGCGGGCTCCGTTACCCACAGAGCCGGAGCTGAATATGCATCTGCATGAGCAGGGTTGCCAACTGAAATTGCTATCGAGTTAAGCTTTAGCTTGCCCTTTTATGGCATGGCATCCTTTACGGAACACTTTGCCTTTTCTCACCCATGTAAATCAAAGCTCAGATTGCCCATCAATGCTCCCGCAGACCCTGGTGGCTTGAGGCTCCGCCATGACACGAGAGCTCCCGGGGCATGGGTTCGAATGAGGCCCGTGGACCGCAGAGAGACTCGGCTGTAGATAAACATGGGAATTAATGACCGTTTCCCCAGTTTCAAAGCGGCAGAGCGTGAAGGTCAGGCTGGCCGTTGAAGGTCCACATGAGCGGCATAGCGCCGGAGCTAGCCGGGGTATTTGATTGAACGGCACAGCAAATGTCTTGGATCAAGCAGCAAATCTGGCGAGTAACGGCCGAGGTCTTGGTCGGTCCAGCACCGGCACTCCGTGTTATGCACAGCTACGGCGTAGGGTCGTTGAAAAGCCCGGAGGCTTCCGTGGGTTTTGATTGGCGACTCCGCTCCGTGCCGGTATCGGGGCCGGGGCCGATGTCAGCCATCTCGAATGCCGGACTGTCGAATTGATCTTTCATAGATGCCAATAGCTACAGAATGGTCAGAGTAAACGTTCATGAGTAAGGGCAAAGGGATGGAGGGAATGTTGAAATACTAAGGTCCGATAAAGGGACTGAGAGGACTGAAACGCCGTTCAGAAGCTACAGCAAGAAAAACGCTAGGAGGTGGATGCTATCCACACTGAAGAGGCACTATAGGAGAGCATGACCACAGCAAAGGGAATGAATCTTGCAGAGCATTTTCGACTGAGCCTAGTGTCTGCTGTCTAGAGATGCAGCTCACTCCCTGCAGTCGGACCAAAGGGCGGCATCGAATTGAAGCTATCAACGAGACGGCGGCGATCATGCTATGCAGTCATACCAGGGCCAGGACTTGTCTCCATTGAGCCCGGCATTTGAGCTCAAGGGGGGGGGGCTTTCAGGACCCGTTGAACTAGACTGAGAAGCGCGGATATCTGAGACACGATCCGGCTTTAATTCCGGAGGATTGGTCTATCCATTTCTGCCGAGGCTGGTGCGATCCCAGAACCAGGTTAGCAGAGACATGGAGAAAGGGGTGACATGCTTCCCTTGATGCCAAGTCGAAGGGCATTCCCCGAACCCAGGTTCCCACCCTGCTCTTGCACCCTTTATTGTGGGCATTGCTATGGTAGACTCAGGGAAGAGTCTTAATTCTTCCGGTTCTTACTTGGAATTACGAATGGGTTTGCACTGATAGGTTGATCATAGGGTAGGCATGGTGTTTGTTCATCAAGTGACATCAGATGCACATGGTGTGCTATAGTGTTGGCTGGTCATCTGACCGTTCTTGCCTTTGACTTGCCCAACTCCCTATTCTTGACAAACGGTGTTAGATTCCTATATACTCTGCAAAGTTTTCACATCCAACTGTATCTTTCGCGCCGCTAAAGCTCTGTATAGCCTGTAGACCTCCCATCCTGACTTGTGCTTTGTCCAGGCGCCCCAAAGTGGTGAGGTCCTTGTTTGGCCAAAACCAAACGCTCCGACATGTTCTTTCTCTGAGAGACTCACTTGAATCAGACAGGACTTGGTATTTCTGAACCAGGGTTTGGAAACGGTCCTCTCACCACCACTGGCCACTAGCTTGCTTCACATAAGAATGAGGAGAAAATCTATCGTACCTTGGATTATCTACCATTCTTAAAGGTTTTCAGAAATACTGAAGAGGATTTACAAACGATATGTATCTAGATATCCTAAATGCCCGATCAAACAGGATGGAAGCTAGCCCAGGTGTGCTATATTCAGACACAAACTTTGGTTGTGCATGGCCCAACACCCGGCGGTGATTCACAAACGTCAGGGTTAATGTCAGCGATAAAATCGACGTTTCTCAGCTCTTTAATTATCAACCTTTTTTCTTAAAATTGCTCTCTATCTTCCCTTCTTCTTCCTCCCAACATGCGTTATCCAACACCGAGCCTTGATCACTTCAGCATGTCGGAACACATTTCTAGAATCAGCATACTTGCGCCTCTTGATGCCGCCCATTTGATGAGCCAAGGGCTCGTCGGATCTGACGATGCGAGCGGGATGAGGAAGATTCATAAACGCCGACTTAATCGGTTCAGCGAACTGGAGTATGGCCATCTACCTCTTGATGTCACCGCATCTCAGGCAGCAAACGTCATTTTTGTCTCTATCCCCGATCAGCTCATATCCCAGGCCACGATTGAATATGTTGGCTTCTCAAAGACCAAGGCGAATGAGATCTGGAATTCCTGGAACAGCTGGCCTTCGACCGGGCCACGACGCGAAACCGATCCTAATGATAACGGGCTTCGAGTCACATTCCTGGACTTTATCTGTGGTTATATTTCCTCATCTTTCGATACCAGCTCGGAAGATGATAATGAATGGACCAGCTGCATGAACATACATGGCCTTTCAACGGAGTTTCAGGATGCCATTCTTGACCCCCTCTTCAAGTACCTTCGCCTGTCCGACTCTTGCGCTGAGTGGGCAAAGGATACCATCGAGATACGCTATGCTGGGCTCAAGGCGAGCCAGCAAGAATCATCGAACAGGGAAATCGCTTTACATGGCGCCGGGTATCGTCTTGCTATGGATGGTACCGTCCTTGAACCCCTCTAGTAACCAGGGCAAGCAGACCAGATTTAAGGCCTAAGAGCTTTAAGAAAATCAGCATAAGTAATTGAATAGCATTAGAAAATGATTATACTCTTATTTATCCCCTGCTTTGCTTATGGTTAGGCTGCAAGGTGAACACTTTCCGCCATCTTGACAATGGATGGCGGATGTGTGCCTGCTCCACCCACCGTGTCAAGAGTATACATAACACGGTCTCGCACGGTGCAACATCCTTACCTTGTCAATTTGAACCTGTGTGTGTTCCCCCGAGTCAAGCCAAACCATTTCAAAAATCCGTCAGGCATTTCGAGATGGAGGCATCATTTCTCCTCCGGGGGAAGGAAAGAGTTGGATAAAATGGAGAGGGAAACGGCGATGACTCAGTGGAGAAGCTTTTATCTCTGCTGCTTCCAACTGGCCGGCTAAATTTTTCTCCTCCCGATTTCATCACTGTCACCTCTTTGAAGTGTCACATCACATCCCATCAATACAGCAATCCGTAACAATGGCTCAGACTCAGATCCCCGTGTCCTCCCTCGAGAAGATCGCCTCCGGCAAGGTGCGCGATCTGTTCAAGCTCCCCGATGCCGATACCCTCCTCTTCGTCGCCAGTGACCGAGTCTCGGCCTTTGACGTCGTCATGAAGAATGGCATCCCTGACAAGGGCAAGATCCTGAACCTCATCTCGGCACACTGGTTCAAGGTCTTGACGGAACGGATCCCCGACCTGCGCACTCACTTCATCACCCTCGACGTTCCCGCTGGCGTCACCCCCGAAGAGGCCAAGGCCATCAAGGACCGCTCCATGCAGGTGCGTCGCCTGCAGGTCGTGAAGCTGGAGAGTATTGTGTAGGTTGCCCTTTTCTTGTTTGATGAGTCCCAATGAGCATTGTGTTACTGGTGGTGTAACAGCGAGCAATCGACCTTGCCCGCTCCTCTTTCTTACCCCAGTCACAGGGGCTGACAATTACAGGCGAGGCTACCTTACAGGATCTGCCTTTAAGGAGTACAAGAAGAGCGGAACTGTGCATGGTATCTCTGTTGAGCCAGGCATGGAGGAGGCCCAGAAGTTCAAGCAGCCTCTTTGGACGCCCAGCACCAAGGCCGATGCCGGAGAGCATGACGAGAACATCCATCCCGATGATGCCTGGAAGGAGGTTGGCGACCGCAAGACTGCTGACCGCGTCAAGGAGCTGTCGCTCAAGATTTACGAAGAGGCATCCAAGTACGCCGAGGAGCGAGGCATCATTCTCGCCGACACCAAGTTTGAATTTGCCAAGGACGCCGAGGGAAACATCTACCTCGTCGATGAGGTTCTGACCCCTGATTCATCCCGATTCTGGCCCGCCGCGGGCTACATGCCTGGACGTGACCAGGACAGCTTCGACAAGCAGTTTATCCGCAACTGGCTGATCAAGGAGGGGCTGAAGGGCAAGGACGGCGTGTCGCTGCCTGAGGAGATTGTCCAGGCTACCTCAGACCGATACCGGGAGGCCTTCCTCATGTTGACGGGCAAGAGGTTTGAGGACGCCATTAGCCAGTGATTGGTTGACGAATGGCGGTCGAGTTTGCATCAAAAGTCGTTAAAATATGCTTGAAACAAGTTTGATTTCAGTCTTGGCATCAACTCCTTGGCACATGCACCTCGTATTGTGAAAGCTGACCCATTATATCCAAGGTTACACAAAGATCTGATGCTTTGGACTGACTCTTTGAAATTTCTGGTCCTAGGATAGATCCGCCGTTGACGAAGTTGATTCTCTCTACCCAACCGCCACCCATCGATATCAGCTAAGAGATTGCTCTCTTAATCCTACAAGACATTAGTTACGTCGACATTTTTCAGAGAAAACGCACCTCTTGAGTCCTTCCGTTACTATTCTCGCATCTTGCGAATACACCAGTCGAAACCACCCAGGATGAACGGAATGCTCTTCGCAGGGGTGCAGGAACACACCCTCCTCTTTTAGCTTCTTAGCCAGAGCAAACTCGCGAGTCCTTTCCTCGCCCAGCTCGAACGGAAGATACGGGGACAAATCGATCCAGACAAAGAAGCCCGCATTGCTGCCAGGCAGATATCGTATGCCAATGTCCGTAAGCCCCTTGGTGACGTGCTTGTACGCCTGAGCAAGCTTGGTCCTTGAACCCTCGATAAAGGCACGGCACCACTCCCTGTTCTCAAGCATGGCGCTCCCGACGGCAAGACTGGCGCCAGAAGGGTTGTGAAAACGCATGGCAGCTTCGATGGCTCGAAGGACAGGCTTGCTACGAGTGATGATGGCTCCGACACGCAGACCAGCTGCTCCAAAGTCTTTGCTAAGGCCGTAGGTCACATGAAGAAGGTCTGGATCGATAAGACCCGACGAATCAATGGATAAGATTGAGGTGAAAGGAACGGCAGCCTCCCCCGAGTCGAAGACGGAACAGGCATAGATTTCGTCGCTCAGGAGATGCAGTCGATATTTCTGGCAGAACTGCATGATCTTGATGAGGGTAGAGCGAGGGTAGCATCTCCCTGAAAGGTATTAGTCTGCACTAAAAGGGAGCGGCTTGCTTACCCAGTGGGTTGTGTGGGTTAACAATCAACAGCATTTTAACGTTGATGCCAGCCTTTTTGGACCGGATCAAGGCCTCCTCAAACTTTTCGACAACATCATCCTGGAAGGAGTTCTCGGCTTCCGTGGAGGCGTATACGACCCTCACCTGAGATTTGTTACCGAAATCAAGCTCGAAGCGGCCGTAGACGGGCCTGCTAGTCAAGACACCATCATAGGGATCCGCAACTCCCCACGCGAGGATATCGTGCATTGCAGTAGCGGCCCCGACGACCTGGATCATGTCCGGAGTGATGGGGTCGTGTGGCTGAAGATACTCGTTGAGGTGGATAGCCAGGGCTTTGGGGAAACGTGGGCCTCCTGCATGGCTGCCGCGGTAGAGAAAGTCATCAAGGGAGAAGGTGACCTGGGCTGTGAGTGAGGGTTTCGGGGTGTGGAGGAGCCATTGGCGCGGCATCTTTTGTATGGGGCTTCTCATACATTTTTATCGACGAATTGCTTCAACTCTTGGGTTACCAGAGCCTAGAGGGTGTTAGTCCTGGACTTTTGTTACCAATGAGAGGATCCCAGACATTCTCAGCTGTAGCAAAGGATATCAAACCCTTTGGGTTGTTGTCCGGGTGGTAATCTCCCCTTGGTGCAAACCTCCACGGGAGATCCAGCCCTCCCACCGCCTCAGTCGCTCGCCGTGATAGAGGGTCGGCCATTTCATCGGTAAAGTGGAGGTGTATCAACATGATGCCTCTCACCGAGATTTACCTACTGCGAAAACGGAGACTGCCTGCAGGATGGGGCTGATGAGTCAGCTGGGATGGAGCCGTGCTTTGCGTAGCTGTGTTATGGAATGTCTCAATGCCGATGGATTTCGTTACAGGACCGTGGGCTTTTTGGGAAATGGTGATTGTATGAAAGAGTATCGTGGCTTTGAGGTGTGGTGGTTTAGTAGAGTGAGTGATGGTTTTCAGTGTCTAGACGCGCTATGACGCAAAAGCACCCTGATGGACTCTGTACTTGGGAAAAGAAATGGTTAATAAGAAGGCACGAACCGGTTCCTTACGGACTTGCTTCTATTTTAATGAATTGAAAGAGAAGGGAGGTGGGTAGAACACCACTATGCATCTATCTCTCCTCTCCATGTTTGAGCTTCACTATCAAGGCGACGATAGGTGCATGCAAACCACAGGCTGGCGTCATTTTGTTATCTTGTTACAGGTTCGGCGTGCATAAAAGATATGCTAAAGATGCATCCTCATCATGGTCCCTGGAGTGAACCTCCATCTTGCTTGCTTTTTCGAGATGACGTTTGCTCCAAAGTTGGCTGAATTAAGCCGCCACCAATTAGCTATTAATTGCGACGCGTCGCGTCGTTGATCAGGAGCGGAGAAACTACCACGACTTGGCATCGTTCATGACGCGCTTCCCTCATCGAAACCATCATGCCAGGTCCACCTACCGTCATCGAAATCCCTGATGATAGCGACTCTGAGGCTCCTCGAGCGTCTGTGGGCGAATGGAAAAGAAGGCTTTTTGAATCGTTGAGTAACATCCAACAGATAGGCGGCATCGCCACCTTCAAACATTACCCATCGTTCATCAACCCAGGCCTGAAAATTGAAGGGAATCCCATCGTTCCATTGCCTATCAATGAGCAAGCGGCTCAAGATATCAAGAGCCACTGCCGCCGAGCCCCGACTAGTAACGCATGGGAATTGGACCCAACACAGTTCCAATTGACGAACCCAGCATGGCCCGGGTTCCTGCAGATAGTCGCCGGCGATGTAGCAAAAACCCTCGACATCGGAGGCGTCTCGTCTGTGCCTAGACATTTGACTCTATACGGACCAGGGCCAATCCCGAGACAAGACTCTCCTAGAGAGAATACGACCGATATCATCGGTGCGCTCGCCATCTTCCTTCCATCGGAACATCAGGGCGCAAATGTCAACTTGTCCATCGAGACCATGTCGTTTTGCTTCTCACCGGCGTCGTCGTCTGCGCTGGATATTTCCGCCATCTCCTGGCTCCAGGACGTCAAATGTGAAGTCGACGATTTGACGTCAGGATATCGCTTGGCCATTACGTATGATCTGTGGAAGGCAGGCTCAACACGTCCGGGGCCCCATGCCGCCGAGGTAATTGGGTCTGCGATGGCTCGTACACAAAATATTTTGAAGGATTGGTCGTCACATTTCCCTGGAATTGACAGATTGTTTTTTCCATTGATCGACAAGGCTAGAGAACGTCCCGAATCACTCGAGGACACAAAAGGCCATGACCGAACGGTCTGCCAGTTTCTTAGCGACATCTGTCCAGAGGCAGGCTGTTACTTTTTGCTTGCACGGGTCACCCATGAGGTGACAGAGGACTGCGGCACAGTATCAGCCGTTACTCATACTATCGACGGCGTCTCTACACCCCACGGCTTGGATTTACCCATCGTCGGCAGCGTAGACGCAAGGAAGGAGATCCTGGGCTTCTCTCAATATAACCTGGAGCTTCGCGAGGCTGATAGCGATGATCTAGAAGACAACCCTGAGTGGGCCTGCGAGGAAGGGGAATACTCCCGCCGATATCACGACACGGCTGCTCTTATTATCCCCAGGGATCACGTCCTTAATGTGATCGACTGCAGAAAACACGCCCCTTACGTCCATTCCTATGGTGGCACCACGTCCCGTCATCAGGTTGTTGAAAACCTCGTCAACATGCTCACCGCGGACATGGAGAGCTTTCCAGATGATCAAAAGACTAGGCAGGTCCTGTTGGACATGCTGACTAGCCTTTCCGGAAACGGCGAAATCCTGAGAGCCCCGGCTGTGGAAAGAATCCTCGAATTGAGTTTGGAGTCTGGCGACACGGATCTATACAGCAAGACTATTGCCGTTACTTCATTTGCAACAAGCTTTGATTCGATGCGTGTGGCCAAGCTGATTGAACCGCACCTGGTCAAGGAGTATATTGACAAGGGAAATACTGTTAATTGGAACGATTGGTAGGTGTATACATGTGCTGCCTGCCATGCGGCTGTTCAGCTGACTGACCATACCTAGGCTCGGCCCCCTTACAGAACGGAACTTCCAAGACTTCCGACAGAGCTGTACCAGTCTCAAGCTTGGTATCGAGAATGAGGCCCTATCACTGTCCCTCGATGCCTGGGTACTGGACGCGTTGGACCTGAAGATGGAGACGCAACAAAAATGGGAACATAGCGATTGCCGCCTGGCCATCGATTGGATCAGGGAACGATCTGAGAAGCTGGACTGGATTTTGAACAGGTCAGTTGGGTCTCGTGTTCAAATCAGAGTGTCCGGACTAATTCTGAACAGATTTCTTCCCAACATTGCTGCACATGCCGGCAGAATGTACTTGCTTAATCTTGTGTATTCTTTGTGGAAACGTAACGGCAACCCCAGGTTTCTCAACGCACCCGCCATATGCAGAAGCATCATCCAGCACGGTTTCGAGAAGCTCGAAATCCGGGCTAAGGATTTCGACTACAATAGTGGAATCGATGAACCCGGCATCAACTTCTTTGTGCTGTGCATTGAAGAAAGCCATGTTGGCGGATTGCCCGAGGAGGCCTCGAGACTCCTCGCAGCGACCTCTGCGGGTCTAGCCAAGTCGCGGCATTCATGGAATTTAAGGCGCAACCACGGCCGGGCAAGCTCCATCATGCAAGAGCTCGTCGCCCCCCTGGCTGGGCTGATTGGAAGAGGAAGGGTCGTGCCAGTGCCCGAGTTTGGAGAACTTGTCGAGCTCTTGGTACGGCACTCGATCCGTACCACTATGCCTCCATTCCCCGCCGAGCCAAATGGCTGGACTTATGATGCGCGTGGCTGTCGGTGTTCTGACTGTCGGGAGTTCAAAAAGTTTCTCGTGTCTCCTGTTATGCAGACCTGGGAGTTTCCTGCCGCCGAGAAGCGCCGAAAACACATTGAGTCTATGCTGTTGGGTGACACTCATTCCTTTAGGATTGAGACAACCCGAAACAGGTCGCCCTACACCTTGGTCGTTACCAAGACAGGAGGCGAGCATCAACTCAAGGTCACACGTTGGCAAGACGCGTATCAGCGGCTCAGAATTCTCGTGGCGCCGTTTCGGAACCAGGCCATGCGGGGGTGTCTGGGCGATGAAAGGTATCGCGAGCTGATACTCTTGGAGGGTTATGCCCAGCATACAGCGCCAGCGGGTGTGGCGGGTGTGAGGAGGCGTGGTACATCTACGGTGGACGAGCCGGAGCCTCAACGACGCCGAGTAATGTGAGGGGATGCTCCTGAAGACGGGTTGGACTTCACATAGGAGATTGTGCTGTCGAGGGTGCTTTTGTCTTGGATAATAGACTACCCATTGGGTGAGTTGGCGTTGGATTTGGCTCGGAGAATACTACTCCTGCCCTGAGAATGAGGGCACAACCAACCTCCCATGCCATGATATGTTGGTCAGGCTGCCAAATCAAATCAACCTATGAGTGGATGAACGAATCTGTTGCGTCAGAGGATGGCAACTTCAACAAAAACTCAGAGGACGAGGGCCCGGAGGACGATAAGCCTGACGATGAGCCAGACGCCAAGCGGGCTTAATATCCTGACTAGGTATGTATGGATGCCAACATTGGTTACCAAGGCTGTTTGCCAAAAACAGGGCTTCAATTCTATCAAACTCCAGCAATGCTACCATACGCTATGCCCAAACTCCGCATTTTCATAATCCCATAAACAACGGTTTCATGCTTGCAATGCTTCAAGACCAACAGTGAAATCCTCTAGCTCCATACCCCTGAACCCCTCCTCGACAGCCCAGGCGCGGCCCTTTTCCGGCGTGAACAGAGCCTCACAGGCTCTTCCGACTACTAGTAGACCTGGTGGCCGACTGCCCTCGGTCTCAATAGCTTCGGCGACGTGCTCAAGCGTTGTCCGGATGACTCGCTGGTCTGGGCAGCTGGCTCGCTCAATGACAGCACAGGGAGTGTTGCGCGGCCACAGAGTACGCTTGCTCTCCCCCGTCACCGGGGATACCTGAGATGGCTCTGGGGGAGGAGGAGGCTGGGCTGAGACGGCTTCTTCATTGGCGGGGGCAAGAGGCTCAAGCTCGATGTGAGTGGTGAGCTCACGGATGAGACCATTGATGCGGTGGAGAGCCATCAGGAAGACTACGGTACGGCTAGCCACATACTCTGGTGGCGCAGGGGGCTTGCCCTTCTTTCCGGTACCAGTGCAGATGAGGACCTGATCGGCGACGTCGCGCTGCGTGGGAGGGATAGCAGCAAAGAGCGGCGCACTCAGAGCACTGGTGACACCAGGGAGGACAGAAACGCGATCACCAAGACCATGCTGGCGGAAGTAGGCCACCTCCTCGCCGCCGCGACCATAGACGTAAGGGTCGCCCTGCTTGAGGCGGAGGACAGTCTTGCCCTCGCGCACGCCGGCGAGGGCCATCTCGAGAAGCTCCTCTTGGGCACGGTCGGCGTTGCCGGGGAACTTGCGAGCGATTTGGACGGGGGTACGGCGGGGGATGAGATCGAGGACACCTGAAGGCACGAGCTTGTCGGCGAGGATAAGGTCGGCCGATTTGATGGCCTTGTGGGTGGCCTGGGTGAGGAGGTCCGGGTGGCCGGGTCCGCTGCCGGCTAGGATGATGGTGCCGATGCGCTTCTCCGGAGTACCGGGGTCCCGCTTGATATCGGGGCCGTTTCCGGGGTATGACTTGAGGATAGTCTCGACATCATCGTCTGTGATGGCGGCCAGTCGCTTAAGAGGCCAGTATTCGCAGACCTGGCTCAACCAGCGCACTCTTCTATTCTTGGCATCTTCGTCTGTGACGAGCTTGTTGAACTGAGCTGTCTGATCGAAAGAGTCGTCCAGAGAGGCAGGGTCGTCTTGAGCACCAAGCGAGTCCTCTTGATGAATGCGACGGCGCACATCGCCCAGACGTGAGCAAGCTGCGCCGAGGTCGGCGGGAAGAGAAGCAGCAATGTCACGACGGATGCGCGAGGCTAGCTTACAGCCGCGACCATTGGTTGTGACGCCGATCTGGAGGGGACCGTCCGAGTGTGTTGAGAGAAGGGAGAATGTGCAGAGTTGGGGAGCGTCGACGACGTTTACGGGGATGCGATTTCGCTTGCAGAGGGCGGCGATGTGAAGGCCTGGACTGTTAGCTTCAATTGGTGTTTATTTGACGCAGAGGACTTACTGGAAGGATCTCGAGGCCCCGAAGTAACAAAGACGGCATCGACAACACCGTCAACCTCCTCGCGACCAAGTCGCAGCAAGTCGGCGTCCTCAAAGGGCTTCTTGTGCCACTGGACAAGACCCTCGTCTATCCTCTTTTGCAGGGCATAGTGAAGCTCTGCGCCCTCGGGAGCAATCAAGATAGGTCGCGCACCAGCATTGAGTGACTGGCCGCATCGAGTGGCTGCGAGAGGGTTTGTTCCGATCACGAGGTGGACGTTGTCTCTGCAGTTGAGAGCGGCGAGTAGCGAAGTGGGTGAAGCTGTCGCCATTTCGATGACTGGACCCCAAACTGGGAATATTGAATCAACCAGCTGGAATGAATCAGTCAAAGATGAAAGTCAAAAAGAGTCAGTTCCCCCCCAAAAACCATCCAACGCCGTAATTGCGAGACTTGTCCGGCTTATAAACAAGCTCCCCATGTACACACCCCACGACCATAATAAAAAAAAAGACCCTTGCCCATTGAAAGTGCCCCTCTACCCCTCCAAGACAGTCACCTCCAACCCAAATCAGCCTCTTCTGATTGGCACGAACTGACGCCATTCAGTCTCCGCGGGGCGTCGTCCCTCGTGGCGTTATCGGCCTGTCGGGCGGCCGCAAAAGAATTTCTGCCGCAAAAGACGCAATCGCCGACTTCCGCGGCCCGCAATCGGAGATGCATGAACCATGATAACGTGATGATGGGCGGCTGAAGATAGGAGATGCCAAAATCACGATTAACCCTGGAAGGGGTAGCATTGGGATGACGAGCTGTTGGTCACAGGGGGACACAGAATGATGGAATGACAGGGGACAAAAAGAGAATAGATCACGTGATGTGTCAGTTTCTCATCACGTGAGCACCCTAACACCACACAGCCGCATCTCACAACAGCAAAAAAGAGAAAGCCTCGCAATTTGCTCGCAATCGAATTATAGGAACAGCCCGATGCGGGGGTCGAACCCGCAACCTTGAGATCGCGTACTCGATACCATTGAATGGCATTTCTAAGAGTCTCACGCTCTACCGATTGAGCTAACCGGGCGTGGCTCGAATGTGGTAGGAGTAGGAAGCACAACCCGCTCAAGATCGCATCCCGGACCCGGAGGAAAATTTTGATAGTGTCCGGGGGGACCCACAATGGTACCGGCATCCAGGCTCGAGAGTACTTGAGATGGGATGAAAACAAGGTCCAAATATGTCGTTACGTTGTGTGGTGCTTGTGTTGAGATCTATCATGATATCCAACGCCTCATGTCATACCCCGACCTGATGCCTCATTTTTGTACATTATACTTTTACATTGGTGATACAATTTCTCAACGCCCCTTCCTGCTGTCCTCCTCCAGCTCAGCCTCAACCTCCTCGTCCATCTGCTTGGCAATCATCTTCTCCTCTTCCTCCTCCGCCTCTAGGATCTCCTGGATCAGTCGGCTCTTCTTGTCCTGCTTGTTCTTGCTGCGACGCTCCCGGGGTGCGTTCTTCTCGCTCGCGCTGATGCCCCCGGGGCCCATAACAATCTCAACCTTTCTGGGCTTCTTGCCCTCTCCTGCTCGCTTGCCGCCGTCGTCGTGTCCTTTACCCGCCCGGACCTGTCGGAGAACTCGCGTCTTGGCTCCGAGCGCCCAGAGATCACCCCATCGTGCCTTGCGGGCATCGTGGTATGCCACCTTGCCGAAGCTCTTGGGCACCGTCCATCTCTCAAGCTTGCCTTCGGGGGTACACAAGTCCAGGGTGACGTGACCCTTGCGCTTCAGGGGAGGTAAGATCGTTCGAGGTAGCGTCTGCATATCGGGCTTTGTCTCTGAGTGTTCGTATCCCTTGAAAGCCTCCTCCGTCGCCTGCTTGCCAGTCCAGGGGCTCTCCTTGGCTACACCACGTCTGAGAGCCACATAGCTGAACTCGACCTCGCCCTGGTTGTCCTGGCTGTTTCCAAGCATGCGAGTGTAAAAGGTAGGTCGCACGAATCGCTGGTTAAAGTGGCAGAAATCCTTTCGGCCAGTACTCTTGCCAGTGGCCTGGTACATGGGACACACTCCTTGGTTGGTGCAAGGAGCAATGACATGTCCAGCCTCCTTCTCGCGTTGATAGGCCGGGTTGAAGTCCTCAGGGGAAACCTCAGACTGTCCCGACTGAGGGAGCAGGAACTGCTTCAGAACTGTATCACGAACATGAGCCACAGCCTCGAAACCGCGAGGGTGAGCCTTTTCCAGAACAATAAGGACACCCCCGTCCTTCTTCAGCAAACTCCAGAGGTTGTTGAGGATGGCTTGTCGGTAGTGATCTTGCTGCTCCTTGAGGAAGAGGTGAGACGCAATGATGACATCGTAGCTCTTTCGAGCCTGCGGCTTGTCTCCTGCATCCAGATGCTGGCCACGCATCTCTCCTGAATGTTCATAATCAGGCAGTCGAGGAAGAAATGTGGTGTTGTGGAGGAAGGTCTTGGCGCGATGTCGTAGACGATCTGATCCAACCACAACTGTTCGCTTGCCAGGAGGGTCAAGTCCTTTGACTTGGCCATTCTCCTTCAGCAAATCCCACTCTGCTCGCACAATCTCATCCCAAGCGATCAAGCCAGCACCACCGGATCCCGCATCGAGAACGCTGAGACCGGTACCGTCCTTGAGCTTGGACTGTAGCCACTCACTTCCAACTCGCTTCCGGACCTCTCGTAGTGTAGCCATAACGGAGGCATAGGCAGGTGGTAAGAAACCTGCAATGAAAGCGTCCGCCTCAATCTCGGTCATGTGTCGGGAATCTGCGTGAACGCCAGCAGCTCTCTGCCCGCCATTCCTCTTGCCTTCGGGCGTCGCAGGAGATAAAGGAAGACCAGCACCACCAAATGCATCTTCAGCTGCACTCTTGACATGGTCAATGTGTGTTCGCTGCAAAAGGTCTCGGATTGGCATGATCAGCTCGTCCCGCGGCAGGGAAATCTCAACGGGACTGCCATGGAATCGACCCTCAATGGAAAGAGGGTGAAATCGCAGAGTCTCGCCAGACACTCTCTCCCTCCATTGTTCCTCCGGCCACTGAGGCGTCTCCTCGGCCTCCGCCAGACGCTCTGCGAGCTCCTCCTCCTCTGCCGCCACTTGATCCTCTGCCTCTTGCTGCTGTCGCCGTGTCTCCTCAAAATCCTTGGCCAATTTTTGCATCGCATCGTACTCTCGTTGAGTCCTTGCCACTAGTTCGACATATCCCGGGGGTTGATGTAGTGACTCTTCCATAGCTAAGTCTGCCAGCTCGGATTGCGGCAGCACTTCGTCAGACTCTTCCACTATCTCGTCTTCCGCTGCCTCCTCACGGGGAATCTGGTAGACGATCTCCTCGAATTCGCCTCCCTCAACCTCCCGTAGTATAGTACCCTCATTATCCGGTCGTGGGGGCTCGGGCCCCATGTCGGCATGCTCTGGGATACCAACATCCTCAGGCCTGGTCTCTCGCAAGGGTGCACCGTACAATCGTTCGTAGAGGGCGTATTCTTCGTCATTGAGATATCCCTTTGGCAGGGTATCTCTGAATCGCTGCTTGGCATCTCGGACAACCTGCTCAATCTCTTCAGGCGATGCGCGCGGGGCCGCCGCTTCTTGTCGCAAAAATCTGGAAGTCGAAAAAGCCTGTGTAATTGCCGTGCTCTTATTGGGCTGGGGTGCTTGAAGGGGAGAAATTCGTCGTAATCGTAGGGAAGGAGCGGAATGGGTGTAAAAACGAGTCGAAACTAATGAAGAAGAAACATTACACCTCGGACAGGCATTCCGGACGCCCCTTGCTGACAACATTTTCTGTATTGTACAAGTTTTGGGTTGATGGTTGAGGTTGGAAGCTCGTCTGGAACTTTTTCGCCGCTACGCGTAGTCACGTGATATAAGTGGTAATCATGATGGCCGCACTCATGAGCAGTCTCACAGAGGAAGTCAGGACAGGGATATGGAAGCTCCGGGATGATGGGTTATGAATCAGTGCTGATCTAATGCCTTCGACTATCGATATAGTTATTACGCCCATGAAAGAATCCTTTGCCAACGCCATGCTCATCGCTTAATCACTACCAATATCTGCCAAAGTCTTGAATGTAGACCTTGGAGGACCAGGCCTCGATGCTCCGCCCACTGTCCCTCCACTGGAAGTCTGGACTGTGGGTTGACGGTAAATGTTGAACACGCTCTTCTCGGCCGCCTTGTATGAATCGAACTAGAAGCCTGTTAGCAACTCACCCTCGTCCTGGAGTTCCTTCTAGCAACGTACCGAGAACAGGGACACAAAATACAGTCCGAAAAATGTCACAAACATATCCATAAGCGCCTTCAAGCTCCATTGCCTGGCCAGCGAGGCCGACTTTGTTTCTCCGCCCAGCGTCCGGCCGGGTGTCTTGAATGCGTCGCCAGGCTTGGTCGCGCCACCGAGCTTGACAGCATTGTTGATGGCCGCCGTCAGCGCTGGGGGGTTGGCACCTCGAATGGTCTCGATGCAGGTGCCGTTGTGGAAGATCTTGAAGGTGGGCATGGCTGAGACGCCGTTGGATCGCGCGATGCCGGCCTGGCTGTCGACGTTGACCTTGGCGAAGGCCACCTTT
This sequence comes from Fusarium keratoplasticum, assembly GCF_025433545.1. Taxonomy (NCBI): domain Eukaryota; kingdom Fungi; phylum Ascomycota; class Sordariomycetes; order Hypocreales; family Nectriaceae; genus Fusarium; species Fusarium keratoplasticum. The sequence continues at coordinate 3,075,975 of NC_070530.1, read as the reverse complement.
CGAGGGGACGAGTGTTCCTTGGCGAGGCTGTCAAAGGTCGGCGCGATCATCTTGCAGGGACCGCACCAGTCGGCGTAGACTTGCGCGTGTTAGTGACGATGCGCGGCATCGGAGGGGGTTGACATACAATCTGCGATGACAACATTTGTGCCGGAGAGGAGGCTGCTCCACTCCGATTCAGAACCGATACTAATAGGGCCGGTCATGGTTGCGATGGTTGTTGTTGAATGAGTTTCAAGATGAAGGCCAGATCATCCGTATCGCTCCGTTGGTCGTGATGCTGACCAAGCGCAGGCAGGCATGTGCTCTGAGACCGGATCAGGCAGGCGGTGGACAACCCCAGACAAATTCTGCCGGATCAATGCAATAACTTTTTGAGCTTCACTGTGCATGGACAAAGCTCCACAGCTTGGATCCCATCATCAAAATGTCTTTTCACGAGCGCAAGTCCAAGGTGAGTCAATTATCAAAGAAACAGTTGTCGTTACATCTCTAACTTTCAGTAGAAGCGGAAAACCGGCCACAATGGCCAGGACACAACGTCCTTCAAGCCTTCCGCAACCTTCAACCCAACGGATGGCGGCCGACCATGGACAGTATCCGTCGCAATTCCTAGTAGCGTCCTTACAAAGTATGATCTCAATTCTTTTATTAATTTCATTGCTGACCAGTCAGTCTCGCTACTGCCGACCAGCGAATGACCCAGCCAGGTCGAATTGCTCGTGCCCTCGCCGTCTTCTCCGTCGATGAAGTCGTCGTCTTTGACGATTCTCCCCTCTCTGCCCGACCTCGTCACACGGACCCGAACGGTTACACTGGAGATACCGACCCATGCCACTTCCTCACCCATATTTTGTCTTTCCTAGAGGCACCGCCCTTTATGCGAAAGACTCTCTTCCCTCTTCACCCCAACCTGCGTCTCACCGCGCTGCTGCCCAGTCTCGACATGCCGCATCATCCCCATCCTAAGGAGTGGATTTCCTATCGCGAGGGTGTCACGATTGCTGGTCAGACAAGCACGGGTTCTGGAACTCTTGTTGAAGTGGGGTTGGATCAGCCAGTTGAGATTCAGGAAGAAATTCCCCCAAAGACCAGGATAACACTCAAGTTCCCCGACGACGAGACCCAATACCCTGAGCCAGTTCATCCCGCCGCTCCAAGAACCGAGGGCGGCTATTACTGGGGTTATACCGTTCGAAAGGCCAACTCTCTGTCCGGCGTCTTCACCGAGAGCCCGTATGAGAATGGCTATGACATCAGCATTGGCACTTCGGAACGTGGAGTCCCAGCCTCCAAGGCGTTCCCTCATGGCAAACGAGTCAACTTCAACCATCTGCTCATTGTATTCGGTGGCCCGCGTGGTCTCGAGTTTGCATCTATGAATGACGAGGAACTAAGCAGCATGGACATCCAAGGCTCCAAGACAAAGGAGCTGTTTGATCACTGGATCAACGTTTTGCCCAACCAGGGCAGCAGGACCATCAGAACAGATGAGGCTGTCTTCATTGCATTGACTGCTTTGCGGGGAATTTGGGATTCTAGTTAAATGACTGGTATAGCACTTGATACCCTATGTACACCTTATGTGTGCGCTTCCTACCTGGCCGGGGGACATTATAGTTAAATGCTCATGACTGATACAGAGCCAATGTGTCGGCAAATGTGCTGTTGTTCTGTATCGCTTCAACCCAATCTACGCCATCACGCTCCAACATGATCCTGGTACCCACCGTGCTCAGTCCAAGGACCCTCGTTCCCTCATTGTAACCCGCGAAACTCAAGATCCTCTCCTGGCAAAATTCCGGAGACTTGTTGCTCGCACACGAGTCGTTGTAGTTGTTGAAGAATGAGTACAGCCCCGCTCCATATATAACCACATTGCTGGAATTCATGACTCTCATGCCCCATCCCATATTGCATCCCGCAGGAACAGGGTCATTCTGACAGTCCGCCCCAAAGTCAGGATCGCTGAGGATAGGCACAAGCGGGAAGGGGTATTGGGCCACGGGGCGAGGCTGGAAATATGCCTCCTCTGTCTGTACATGGCCCATGTACACGTCCTTTGTGTTGACGAGTTGATACTGGTACAAAACGTGATGCTCGGATCCAGTTGCGCTGAGCCAGATGCGTCCTCTCCGGGCTTCGACGAGTACACCTCGTCCTGCGTAGATGGTAACTCGTTGGTACTTCTGGTCTTCGAGGTCATGATCAGCAACCCAGTACCAGCAGTTTTCCGTAAACAAGCCTCCAGCATACGCTGTGATGTGTATACTCATATAAGCAGCCACACACTTTGGCTGAACCGTATCTGTAGCTTTGAGCGCAGGGCATTCAGAAACCTGCAGATATGTTCCCGCAAACCCTCCAATACGAGTGTGTACATCCCACATGCCGGATGGCAAACCGGGACTGTAAAGATTGTACTGAATGAGAATGGCGCCTGCTGTTGCGCCGCGGGTCGAGACAATGGTGTCGGACCATTCGATTTGACCAACGTCCCCTGGACGACCAACTTGAACGACTGGTCGAGGGTTTTCCACGTCTTGAAAGTTTGGTCCAGTACCCATGATGATCGACGCAAGGGCCTCTCCCACGATTTTGGCATTCGGAGGTATATAGATGGTGTCGGTGACCATGTAGTATCCAGCATCGAGGTAAGCAATGAGTCCGCTGGCTGCTGTGTAATTGAATAGCGCGTTGAGGGCTTGAGTGTCATCGTGAGAGGCATCTCCGTAAGCTCCGTTGGCTTTGGCTGAAACGAAGAAGATGCTTGGGACCTGCTCATATTGGGGCTGCCGCTGTTAGCAGCGCCTGAAAACAGAGACTCAACCTACCTTTGATCTCTCGAGATAGATATTGCGGTCGAGAAGGCTAACAGCCCGAGGTGATGGTAGAGCGTAGTAGCCTGCTGCATCAAACATGCCCCGAGAGTCGGCATAGTGTCCCTGATACTGTCAGAGTACTCCAGATTCTTCCCTCCGCGGTACTTACCATCACAAAAACAGATTCAGCTGCTGGTCTCATCATAGAGCCCATAAGATCGGTGCCTTCAGGGCCAACAAGGATTTTGTTGACATTTTTAAAGTTGACATTCTCTATCGCCAGAGACGCTGCGCTTCCTGCGGCGCCTGGGTTGGTACGTGTCGTCGAGATAGCAGTGTCGATATTCTCGAACCAACTATCAAGGAGAGTGATGGAACCAACACCCTTCGATACATCGTCCATCTTGATACCGACGCGGCAGTTCTGGAATACGGCGCTCTTGAAGGTCCATCCCCAGTTCCAGGTCATCCAAACAGCAACATCGGCATTAGAGAACCAAAGATTGCGTGCCGTGAACTGCTGGTTGCCCAGAACAGTCGCATTGCCGCCGCCGTAAAAGTATAGATCGTTCAACAAGCCACCGGATCCCTCCTCGATAAACAGACCAGTGTGAGCGTTGCCCGGAGCAGTCGATAGCCTGAACACGCAACTGCTGATGGATGTTGCTTGTGAAGAGGGCCAGTGGATGCCCACAGCTGGAAACTCAGGAGGGAGAGCAGTGGTGTCCAAGATCAAGTTGCGGATCTGTCGAAAGAAGACATTTGTAGAGTTCCAGGATAAAGCGCCGTTGAATAGATATGGGTTCGCATCGATCAAGCCAAAGCTTTCCTTGGAGAAGGCAGGAGACGCCTTGATGATCGGACGGTCGTTGGGGTCACCGATAATCTGGGTATAGTATAAATCGATGATGGAGTTGCTGATCAGGTAGGTTCTATCCAAGTCAGCGGCATGCTGGAATTCTACCTCGAGCAACTTACCCTGAAGGAATGTAGACGAGCGCTGGCGAGATCGTGCTCCCCTTGCAAACTCCGGGGATACATCTAACGCCTGCGCTGATGGCAGCATTTATCGCAGCCGTGTCGTCGGCAACTAGACGAGCTATAAGCCAGAAACCGAACAGCATCAGGGACACCCACCTCCATCACCAACGGCGCCATAGTCCTTCACATTGCGAAAGACTTGGTATAGCTTGTCCGGGTAATAGGGAGCGGTCCCCAGGTGTGGGATATCTTCGAGCCAGTATCTTGCGTGTGCCGTGCCCGCAAGAGCAAGGGCGAGAGCCCCCTTGAACTTCATAACGAAGGACGAAGATGAGAGGGGATAGAAAGAGGGGTAGGTCGAAAAGAAGAAAAGTCAGCTTGGAGAGTGAGGTTGGAAAATATTATGGAAAATGTGCCGATGCCAGGTGCTTTCGAGTTGAGTTGATGCTCGAGGCAAGCGCGGGTTGACGCTCCTTCCTAGAATGTAGTCGTGGGAGCGACCTGCACCTTCCTCGGGCACCAGCATTGAAACGACCTGGAAATGCCCTCAATCACGGCACCATGGAGCTCTCCTCTTCATCCATCTTGTATTTTCTTACTGTCAGATGGAAGAGTCACATGCAGTGGCACTGTTTCTCAACCTATTCGAGCAACGGTTTCGTGCACCTCCACCAGATGACCGTCGATCTGCGAGCCCCTCAACTCATGGAACAGTGTAAGTGTAGCATGGGCAACTTTTGCACAATGATGACGCGTATTCTGCAGATGCTCACTGAGAATCAAGAAATCGAGATGACGTTGTTGAACCCATTGCGGGCAAGTGATTGTGTTGAGTATGTGACACCCAGCCTTGTTGAAGGCCGTGCTTTTCTAGTTGAAGACACCCCCCCTATCCAATGAACGCCATCCGATGCGGCCACCGCGTGGTCATAACCCGTGATTATGTAGTGTAATTTTATAATGAAAGCAGCCCTAGATGGACGATCGAGTCTCCGAGTCCAGTGCAATAGCCTTGGCAAGGGTTCCCCTGGCCATGGCCTTCTCGCCCGAGCGCTTGCGGAGGACGTTCTCGATAAAGGCCTCTCCGGCCTTGTAAGAGGAGCGCACCAGAGGTCCGCTGGCGCAGTACAGGAAGCCCATGTCCAGCGCCCTCTTGTTCCACATCTCAAACTCGTCAGGGGTGACGTACTTTTCGACCTTGAGGTGGCGCTTGGTTGGTCGCATGTACTGGCCAAAAGTGACGACATCGACATCGGCCTTGCGAAGTTCTGCGACTGTTAGTTGAGTTCATTCCAAAAGGACTAGCTTCTTACCCTCAAGCGCGGCCATGACCTCGTGCTCTTGCTCTCCGAGACCGAGCATCAGACTGGTCTTGGTGATGATACCCTCCTTGCCCTTGACTTCCTTGACATGCTTCAGTACGCTCAAGCTCTGTCGGAAAGTGGCCCTGCGATCTCGCACGTATGGGGTGAGGTCCTCGACGGTCTCAACGTTGTGGGCGTAGACATCGAGTCCACTCTCGGCCACAACCTTTACCATATCAAGATCACCACGGAAATCGCCAGTCAGAGCCTCAACAAGCAGAGACGGCTTCTTCTGCTTAATCCTCCGGATCGTCTCGGCGAAGTGGTGTGCTCCGCCGTCTGCCAGATCATCTCGGTCCACACTGGTCAAGACAACATATCCAAGACCCCACCTAGCCAGAGCTTCCGCGGTGTTCTCGGGTTCGTGAGGATCCAATGCGGCGGGCTTTCGATTCGTCTTGACACTGCAGAAGCGGCATCCTCTGGTGCACGTGTCACCCATGAGCATGATAGTCGCAGTGGCGGCATTCTTATCGGAACCACCCCAGCACTCGGAAATGTTGGGACATCGAGCTTCCTCGCAGACTGTATGCAGTCCCAATCCTCGCAGATCCTTCTTAATGCTCTTGAAGTTATCGTTTCCAGCAGGAATGGGCGTCTTGAGCCACTCTGGCAATCTCGTAATCGTCCGTTTCTTGCCCTCGGGGCCGACTTCGGCGGTTCGAAGAGTAAATGCCTCTGCGGGCGACAGCGGCTGCGCAGGCGACGAGGTGGCCAAGAAGTCTGAGAATTCAGCAACCGTAGTATCCTTGAAGTAGCTCTTTCGCTTGGGCTTGGCGGGCTCGCTCGATGTCGGAGGTACAGTGGCGAAAGCTCGAACGGTGGAAGCCGCGGTGAGGGCTTTCCGGAGAGGGGTATGCGCCCGCTTGAGGGAGGGAGCTATCGACGCCATGATATCGAGACGAGGCAACCAACCTCTTGTCTATAGAAGGAAGGGGAGGAATAAAAAAGACCGTTGAGGCGTTCGTGGGGATGTTGAGCAAAAGCTGGTTCAGTGGCTGCAGAAGCCCATGCAGAAATTCGGGGGAAAAGGCCGATGCGACCCGCCCGAGCCCGGGTGGCATCCGAGAGACTAGCCAATCAGAGGGCCTCGCAATATCCTTAATCAGCTCCCTCGCAGCTGACAGTCGATCCATCGCAACACCAAAACGCCTTTGCAAGGGTCGATTTGCGCCTTTTCACAACGGACAAATTAGTCATCGGACCATGAGTTCCATGATAGCCGAGGATCAAGTCGCCGATAGAAGGCGAACAGTCGATACGCCGACAAGCAGACGATGCGTCGGCCAACAGTCGCCGAATGGTCCGACAGCACAACATTCACAGATATTGACTCCAAGGCGTTGAGCTGACAAGGTCTATTGCTCCTATCTACTAGGAAGAGCCAAATGGCCTTCATCGGTTCCTTTCCAGAACCTAATCACCAATCCTCCTTTTCATATAAATCATTTTCCACCCCTCCGAATCAAACAAAACCATACTCCAAACGTCAATCCTTCATCCAAGGGTCGTGAAGCATCGTCACAAGTGTGAAGGCTCCTGCCCGGATCACCAACCATCCTAAAGGGGGTATCGCCAAAGAGAAGTATAGAAAAACCAGTTCATCCAAGAATCAGAGGTTTTGAAGAGAATATGATTGTTTCCCGCGTCGCCGACGTCGTCCCCGTCTCCTTGATCCCGTCTCCCTTTGTGGCAGCAGAGTCGGGAGGAGATGTTGACCGAATAACAATTCAAAGGGATCTCCAGCCAGCAACACGCACCGGCCGCAGTCCATGTGAGAAGGGGATTGATCTCAAAACCGTCGAGTGTTGACCAAGCCTGGAAGAGACATCCTTGAGGAGTCTAGAAAAGATGGGAAAAGGGGGTGAAGAAGATAAAACAGGCTTGGTCGAGGTCAACGGTTACCCTTACACGTGGGCAGCAGCTCATGGACATTGCACAAGACACAGACTGAAGCTGTGTATGGCGCAGTCAACGCGCGCAAGTGCGTGCCGCCGGGGATGAATGAAACATTAAGAGTTGAAAACCCGCGAGGTGTGTCCAAGGAGCGGGTGTGCTCGATGAAGCGCATGGAAGCAAGTCGGGCTATCCATGAAGAAAGGGCAGAGTCTGAAGACTCATCAAGGTGAAGCAGAGTGTTGTTTGCCAGACGGCGAGTGTCGTTCTGCAGTCGATATCGTGGCGCTGTTAACGTCGTTTCATCGTAAAGAAATAGGCCGCGCTAATGGCCAAGGGTAAAAAGCAAAAGAGTCTCAAAGATTGAGTGACGAGATGATCGCATCGAAGAGTTCGGAAGTCGACAGTGGAAATCCACTGTCCTCAGGGCCACCCCTAGTTGCGTACTAGGGCGCGACTATAGGAGGGCGACGACAACCATACCAGCGACACCAGCCAGGGCCATCTTGCCGACTTGGGCAACGGAAGCAGCGTTCTCGGGGACCTGAGTAGCCTCGCCAGAACCACCAGTGGTTCCGACAGAGGCGGTGCTGGCGATGGTGCTCTTGGGGGTAGCCTCGTGGGAGGTGGCGTTGACAACAGAGACAAAGCTGGTGCTCTCGATGACGGGGGTAGAGGTGGTCTCGGCGACAGTCTCAACCTCGGAAGTGGTCTCAGCCTGGGTGGTCTCGGGTTGAGCCTCAGTGCTGAAGCCAGTCGCGGTGACGGTGTGAATCTGCGAGAGGAAGTAGGTCTTGGTGAGGACCGCAGTGGAAGTCTGAGTGGTGGTATCCTCGGCGAGGGCGAGGGCTGGCAGGACAGCCAGGATAAGCTTAGAGAAATGCATTTTGTTGAGTGAGTTGATGGACCGTGTAAGTGAGTGCTTTCAAAGCGTGTAGGCAGCGGTGTATCGCGCGCAAAAGTTTTTGTGTGAAGGTAGAGGCGGTCGTGTAAGTGAGCGAGTGGAATACTCTGTAATCCAAACAGCGGAAAGCCAGGCTATGTAAGCAAGTTTATAAAGGAAGCGATAGACTCTGCCAACGAAGTCTGTGGGGAAGAGATGTTTCGAAAGGTTTGAAGGCTAGAAGGATCCTAGAAGAGAGAGTCCGGGATGCGTCGGGGGGAAGGGATCCATGAAGTACTCCGGGGCACTGTCTATGCGACGAACAGCAAACAATGGCGCCGCGGGACCTTACAGGTGAGCCCTCCATTAGAGAGACCTGACCAGGGTATGGCTCAAGTGCAGCAAAGTGCCGCCAGGCCAGATGTTGACCATGATGGTGGGATGGGAGGGGCGGACTAGCCCGGAGCCCATTAAACTGGGTATAGGTGACACGGAATTAAGCCCTTGTTGGGCCGTGTCTCAGGTACTAGTGACCTAGTCAACGGGGCTTCTTGGCCTGGGCCTCCCCCTCGAGGGAAATTAATTACAGCGCATGTCGACAGCTTCAGGCACGCGAGCCGGGCGACCAGACCCTGGGACGTGGCCCTGTCGTAGGCCCATGTCGTTTCTTTTGGCGTCATTCTATGCCCCAGAAGCGCCAGCCCAGGGCCTTTGACTGTTCGGCCTTTGTCTCTGCTCTTGTCTTTGTGAGACGAACTTGAGATGTCTTGGAGCAGGCAAGGTTTCACCGGTAGTGGCCATCCTGGTCTTTGGTGACGGACTGTTGGGATGGCGTTGCAACCATGGAAAAACTCTGCACTTTTCAACAGAACAGAACCGACAAGTCTTGCCGGGTGGCGATGAACGCAGGCTGCGAGATGAGGGAATTACCTGACGGCGAGGCTCTCCCAGAGCCAGAGTGTGCCCAACGTGAAGGTCCAACCATCTCGGCGGCCCCAGGGCGTTGAGCCACTTTCTGGTCTTGGCCGCTAAATGACCTTCTCGAGCTTTGCCCTGTCCAATCTGATGTTGGTAATGACCCTCTTCCCTCTTGTTCACAAAAAGGCACAAGAGCCGTCGAGTAAAATTTGCACAATCTCCCTCCCCCCTCGGGATTGGCCAGGAACCAGGCACACCCGCCCGGTTCCTGCGTCGCCTCTGAAATTGTGCCTGGCGCTTTGCCTTATTCAGGCACTCGTGGCCGGTGCGACAGTGGCTGTTATTCCGCTGGAAGCTTTGCTTGACTCTCTCTGGTTGAGCGAGCGCCAAGAGAGAAGAGAACCCCCATCACCCGTCGATCATCACTGCGAAAAGAGGTCATTCGCTCCGGACATGTGCGCTACTGTAATATGAAAAGTTTGATGAGGACATCTCGTTTGTAATTGCGACCCTCGTTGACTTGTTTTGCTCTTTGCAATGTGTGATGGCGACATGCTGACTGCCTACATGAAAGGAACAAAGACGCAAACAATGGCAGAGTCCAGCTTCTGCACTTTGAAACTGCCTTGTGGTATTTTTAGGGCTTATTGCTCTGCCATAAGGCTCAAAGCCAGTTTCTCGCTCCGTCGAGCTGAAACTCTGCCACCGAGGAACATCCCGGTCAGGTTGTGGGAAACTCAACGGTCTTTGTTGACCCGTGCCATGCCGGTCAAGGAACGAACTGATGGAACACGGAGGAATTCTGACAACCTTGGAGAGAGGGGAGGAGAGTAAGCACTGATCGGAGGGCATGATCGGCTACCTACCCGCCCCGGATTTGCTACGCGTCGGGTTGACTCGTGCCCGCGTGCTAGTACTGTACGCACTCTACGGTGCATACCTCGTGTTGAGTCATGCTGTGCAACTTGATTTGTGATGAGCTCTTTTAATCTCTCACACACCGCCCGTTCTCTTGAACCTGACTTTTGTGTCGGTCCAATCACTCCAGTGGGAAAAGAAAGGTCTTGACGTGGCCATGCCGTGTGAAGCCAGCGCATGAGACCAGCGGGCCTCTTCTCGTTTTTCCCACCTTATTTTAGCTGCTCGCTTCTCCATTGGTGAGACGCGCTTGAAAACAATGGGGAACCGCGGCAGCTTTCCGTGGTCCAATTGCAAGGTTCCTGATCCCTGGCTTGTCTGTCTCTGCTCAGCCCTGCTCCAGCGGGGACACATGCAGTTCGACAATCTGTGACAACAGAGGTTGACGTCAAGTCCTTTGCACCGTAGCAACCGGGAGAACCAACGGTCAATTCAACCTTGCGCTCGCTTTGCGGCAGAGCAGAAGCGGTCATTGGGACCCGAAAGTTTGCTTAGCGGAAACCCATCCGAGATGCCAGCTCATGCATCGCGCAGATCAATGCTTTCCGCCTATCCTGTGAGTTGTCAACAAACCTCAGCAAGACATGAGTGTTCGTTGCCAGGCGCGATGTGCAAGAATGCGGGACTCTGCGGTCGGTTAAGCAGGTCGCGCTTTAGGACGTGACGTAGTAGTTGTCGCAATAATGCAATACCGGTCTTCCATTGCATTTGTTTGTTATTGCAGGCAGCAGGAAGAGTCCACTTTACCTCTATCCGATGAGCTGCCTGGCTGCCGACCTCAAGAACAACCTGAGGGAGCGCATGTGATGCAGGCTGTGTCGTTGAACAGCCTCTTGTGGTGGGAAGAGAAGTCACGGGTACAGCTTCAACATGTCAGAGGCCACCAGTTCCAGTTTGTGAAATAGAGATAAAAACAAAGATCGCAAACGCGAGAAAGACTTCCTTCCTTCTAGGGGTGTCGCGATCTAAACCAGACACACGTGAAGCCAACCGTTGGTCCGTTGCCAACGCCCAAACAAGGTTTTGTGGGTCTCTCCAGCTTAGTCATCATCATATCCCAAGTCCAAAGCTTCAGACTCTCACAGTCCATCATCCACCAAGTCAAACATCACAAGCCATGACTGACTCACCACCACCACAGCCTCGCGCTCGCTCGAAATCCCCTGCCCCGCGCGAAGAACCATCCCGCGACAACAGCGACTTGCCTCCCCGGAGGCCCAGGGACCGATCGCGATCGCCTGCGCGCAGGCCTAGAGGCTCGGGCGGCTTCAGATGGAAGGGTGATCGGAGGGACAATGACAGGCGGGACTTTCGCCGACGGTCGCCGCATAGACAAGGGGATCGGGACCATGATCGCGATCGCGACCGGGGTTATGGCAGAGGCCGCGACCGAGGATATGGTAGAGACCAAGACCGAGACCGCGGTTATCGCAGAGACAACCGGGACCGGGACCGCGACCGAGACCGCGACCGTGGCGATCGAAGAGATCGCGACCGCGACAGGGACCAGCCAAAGGAGAAGAAGGAAAAGCCCAAGGCGCCTGTAGCCCAGGCGGGCGAAGAGATGATCATCGTCAACGTCAACGACCGACTCGGCACAAAGGCTGCCGTGCCCTGCCTAGAATCCGACACGGTTGGACAGCTCAAGATGATGGTGGCGGCGCGAATCGGTCGAGACCCCGGCCAGATCATTCTCAAGCGACAGAGTGAGAGACCCTTCAAGGACCACATTACACTTGGAGATTACGGCATTTCGAACGGTGTGCAGCTCGACCTGGAAATTGACACACGGGATTAATATCGTCGAGGAAGGTTATTACAGGAGTTCAGGGACAACGGATGGATCAAACACACGGCCATGGTTACCGAAGCACTTGATTAAGAACTTGCTTGATTGAAAGGGAATTGATTTTGACATCATAGCGCCTGCTAAACCCAAGAATGAACATGTTTCAACGCCAAACAAAGGGGCTATCATGTGTCCCAAAAGTCGTTCATTTCGTAAGCATGTCGTGCGTGAGCATGATAACAAGACAATATACGCAAAGAGATATATGCCCATCATCCAAATATATAAATGACAAAAGAAAGAACAGAGCCAAGTCTTTTATCCAATCAATCCGCCCCTCATCCAACGCCGTGAACGCTCAAAAAAAGTGTTGACTGGCAAATGGTGTCTCCTGGCATGCTCTAGGTGATTCACATGCACCCTCAAAGTCAAACCACTGTGTAAGATCTTGACCAAAACCCCCCTCTATTTCCATCTTGTCCGGTTCAGTTTGATACATTGCGTTGAAACTGTCGTTGTCCGGCTCTGTCTTGGTTTGTCCCATTGACTCATACGCTGAGTCTCGCTCAATCTTGACCTGTTGACCGAATGGTATCAAGCCATTAGGCGGCGAGTCCCGAGGACGTACTGTCTGCTGACGAATGGGAGCATCTTGTCGGCTGATAGATTCCTGAAGCGCAGGATTAGACCCGATGTACTGGAAGGGGTCGTCGTCATCATCATCTAGATCAGGCAACCAACTGGGCTCGTCCATATCAGGTGAAGGCATGGGCAAAGGTTCTCCCATAGTAGACGGAACCTGCGAGGCAGTGGCTTGTGAAGGAGTGGGTTGGGAGAATGGTGTTTCGGCTGGTAGCGCCATATTGAAATCGTCGATTGGAGTTGTCTGGATCTGCGGCACACCAGATTCTTGAAAGTTGCCAGTGTATATAAAATTGCCAAACAGTTGCTGGTTGGTCGGGTCTTGATAGCTCAGCTGTGCCAATGAGCTTTGTCCTCGTTGATTAGGGAGAGCTTCTTGAATGGATTGGAGGAGTTGCTGAAGAGATTGATTGTCGAACTGCTGAGAGACTTCATTTATCGGCGATTGATGCGCTGATTGTGCAGGCTGGCGTAAAGGATTATGTGAATCGCTTAAAGATTGTTGCATATTCGCAGGTTGAAAGGATTGACCATGAGAACTTGACTGTCTTATGGGCAGTGGGGAGAGTGCGAGGCTGTTATCCTCTGGAGACATTGCTTGTCTCACCTGGCGATAGATCTCCTGAGGAAGAGGAGATTGGGACTGAAAGCCTCGGGTAGCTGCCTGCCCCCATGAAGAGCTGAGGGAGAGTGAAGACTGTGAAGGGGCCCTTTGGGCTGGCTTTGAGAGTCGTGGAGGATTCTGCGCAGGTACCTCTAGGTGTGATGCTGCTGGCCGTCGGGAAGTTGCTGGCTTATTTGACTTGCCCGTTGGTTGTAGGGAGCGAAATTGGCTCCCGTTAGACGATTCTTGCGGGGTCTGTTGACCGATCCGTTGATTGCGCCCTTGTTGTTTCGGCTGCGCATCTCTCGCGGCCGATCGGTTTCGACCCTTTGCTGGTCTTCGGCCGTGGCTCGGTGTCTCGAAATTGGGAGGCGCGCTCGGAGGGTCATCCTTGGAGCAAAAGGTAGTGTACAGAATATACACCTTCATCGACTTTGGCTGCTCTGCCATGTACGAGCATAAAGGCCCAGCGAGGTGTACCTTCATGTCGCTCTTGGTAAACCCGCGCCAGCAGCGCAAACAGAGGGCCATGCCTTGGTGTCCCGGGTCATCAAAGTCTGCGTCCCTCCAGTCATGGAGAGACTTGCACTTGCCACAGGTTCCTGTTGCTTTTGTCTCCGGGTCGTGCCTCTGGCAGCTCATCAGATACGCGCGATTACCATGTCTCGGGTCTCTACCCCGGATGAGCCCATGGTGATCGACGGCGTGTGTGACGATGTGGGAAATCTCTATCTTTCGTCCTTGACAAGCAACCCTGCCGGGAGTCGAGTATTTTGCATTGTTGTGCAACCAAAAGAAGCAGGTTTCTTCAGAGCCGACAAAGTTCTTTTCTGAAAATTGACAGTCTGAGCTGCACTCAACTCGGTCGTTCTGGAAACTTGATGAGCTGGAGGGGCCGGGGTCAGGATGAGACTGGGGTTCCCTCTGTGTTTGTTGTCGAGACCTCCCATGGTCCGTGTGTGGAATGCGATTTGCTGCTTGTTGGGATGAGCCCGGAACTGCTGGCGAGGTTCTCGGCAAGCGACGCCCTGTTCTAGGTCGCTTTTGCCGTCGCCTGGTGCCCCGTTCGTCGTCCGTTAAGCGGCTGTTCTGGCGCTTTGGCTGCTTCCTTGTAATAGAGCAAGTATCCGTCTCCGATGGGTTGGTCGAAGCCCACTGAACCTCATGTAGCCCAGGGTGGGGGGAATGTTCCTCCTTAACCCTGCGTGTTTGAGGGGTTGTCTGAAGTGACAAGCTTGTGTGCCATCCATCACTGCCAAATGTGTCTGGCGACCTACCCTCGTCATGATGCCCTGTATCATGGTATTTCGAGTTGCGGTCGGGGAAAGACGGCGTAGGTTCTGGAGCTTGAAATGCAGCATTGGAACCCAGCAGGCGATCTTGGAAGGTGTTTCCATCGTAATTGTGGCGGGCTGCAATGGCAAAGGCAGCAGTGGTCTGGACGGACGAAGGTTTGGATTTGCTAGCGTCGGAGTGGGAGGTTTGGTGCAGGATGTTGTCGACTAGGCCTACGATCTTGTCGTTATGGCGCATACGCTCATCCAGAGGGAGAGAATTGATGATGGCACCCGGAGCTGGCCGGGAGCTGTCTTGTCTGTTGACCCATTGTGAGGCTTTGGCGCGTGACCTTCTTTCATACTCTCGCTGTTGTTCCTCTATGCCCCATTCAGTTGGAGGCGGAGGGATATATTGGCTGGGGTCGAGGTCAAGGTCGATGCTGGCGACGCTCTGGGTGGTGATGCCAACGTTGGCGTTTTTGGTTGGTTCCAGGTCCATCGTTTCTACCGGTCGGCGCAGGGTAGGTAGGCTCCGAGGTCTCTCCGATGACGTTGCAGCCTGCTAGACCTTGCGAGTTACCCGGTACCAGGCACAGACGAGGATGGCGGCGGTTTGTAAAACAAACTTGGAGCAAATGAGGATGGCGGGTGATGGGCCCAAGGATAAAGGATGAAGAGGAGGATTTGGAAAAGGGAAACGAGGCGCAGACTGTGCGAAATGCTCCTGATACACATACGAATGGGCGTCGCAGAGGTTTGGATGTGCTTGTACAATCAGGCTCCGGGTTCTGCCATCATGATTGGTTGTAAATGTGGTTGTAGGCGTTTTTTCAACCCCTGCTTTTCAACCCCCCTGATACCGTGTGCGTACACACTTGTGGACGAGGATCCGTATCGGGCGTAAGTGCATTTTTGCGGTGCAATTCGGATTTTGAGGCGAGTGTTGAGCCTCAATTTGAGTCACGATGGAGTGAGTTTGGATGTTGGAAGGGTTCAGTTTCAGAAGTTACGAGGATTAATCGCGGGTTCGCCTCATTGGAAGTGAAGCCCGTTTTGGCAATCGCCGACTGGTCGCGAGAGCTTATGTCATCAGAGATTTCCCGTTCCGCGAACATCCAGCACCGGAGACTTGCGGGGCTTGATTGGTGAGAGCAGAGCCTCAATCGACATGGCTGCAGCTTCTGTTGAGCCTCAGCTGGAATAAGAGGCGAGAAGGGCAAGAAATCAGCGTTGAACAAGACTGGACGTCAAACGTGACAAGGTCTGATTATCCCCACTTCGCTTGGTAGTCTATCGGGACGAATCTAGCTCTTCTCCGCGGGGAAGATCGTGAAAATGGGGTTCCCCAGACTATTTATTTGCCGAGTAGCCTAGGATCTCATCTCTTTGTCAGGTATGCAGGTTATCATTTCGATAAACTTTGCTTTTATTAGCCAAAGATATGCCAAGTAACCCTGGCCAAGATGTCAGATTTGATCATTTCATGTTTCGACCCGGGTAGCCCTTCACCCATGCTCTTCATCACTCGCCACTTAGCGTCAAGATAGCTGTTTAAGAAATCCCCTCGTAAAAGTATAGGGTATGTCAAATCGTTCATGAGGTCTGCAATCAAAAGGTTTGCTTGTCTTGAATCTCAATCGTGCCGAACGGCATTAGATCTCGCAACTAAGGATGCGGCTCTGGTTGCAAATGGGACAAACAGACGTCTCGGGGATGGCTTATACACCGACCTTCTTTCCGCCGGAGAGTTCAAGTCCACCCATGGCAAAAATGAGAACCTCAGAATATCATCTTATCTGAGGTTTAGGCCCTCGTTTGCTAGCAGTTTAAGGCAGATTTAACCACTAACCTTCTACCTGGCAGTTGGCGGGTCGTACCCAGAGCACAATGAGTCGGAATGATATTGGTGGTCTCGCCACAACTATGGATATTGGCCTTGGTATATTCAGAAAGAGTCCGTCCACTTCAATGGAAACAAGCCGGCCAAGTTCACATCAATTCATGCCAATTCACGTCGATTTATATCGGTTCACGTCGATTCATGTCAGGGCAAGAGGGACAGTAACAGCTCTCCGAGGCCAAACGAAGCCAGAGGAAACCCGGCTAGAGTTCCCAACATGCCTGATCCTGCGCGCGAACACCGTATTAGGGCTCGTGTCCAGTCGTTCCGGCCCTCGGCAGCTTCATCGCTCGAATCTCCGAATTTGAATGTTGTCGACGGAGTAATATTGTTCGGGATACGCAAGGAGGGGGATGATTCTCGGCGTTCGGTATTCTTTCGCTTCCATGAGGTTCGTCGCCGACATCGTTTTCAGGTCGCAAAAGGGGTCGCGGATTAGGAATCCATCGTGCGTTTCGTGGTCTACCAGGGTTGATGAACGGGTTTCTGTTGGATGCCCAAGGATTCGAGGTTGGGCTGTGGTTGCACCAGTTCAGGGCTCATCAAGATCGACGACACCGTATCCATCTCCTGATGCCAAGGGAGTGAGCGGCCGAGGAACTCGTTTTGGTGCCACTGTGAGCGTGTTGAGAGTTTTGGAAGCGTCCAAAATGTCGTGCCAGATCTGGCCGTAGAATCCGCGGCGAGCATTTCCTTTCTCGACAGGATAAGAAATGTCCAAGCTTTGACCGGGAGTGTCGACGTTGATGTGGTGATCCTGACAGATTACCATCCAACCATGAATTTGGAGTTTAAATCCTTGAAAAACAACGCATTATTCTTCGAGTCGTTACGGAATCGTCCGGCTGGACATCGAGAGTCATCGAAACATCGTGTGGTCCGGGCGCCAAGTCTTGGGTTGCGTTCGCAGGTCGACCTTGATATTATCCTAGCCCATGTAATGTCTCAACAACGGGACATCCGAGAGGAGGAAAAGAGGCACCGGAATTCAGTTGCGAGGACTGCTCCTTTTGTTAACGACTCATCTCAGCTGACACGGCAAGAATAGCGTGTTTAGCGGCGGAGACTGCCGGTCGTCAGACACCGCATCGTGACTCTGGCCCAGGTCGGAAAAATTGACCGAGAATTGGGGCATCGTGAGGCCCGGAAGATATTTCCGTAGATGGAACTGGGACTTGGAATCCGAAATGGCCAGTCTCTTGTACTATATGAAAGCGAGTGACTGAAAGCAACGGCAAAGTAGATCTCAAAGCAGAGTCATGTTGGCCAGAACTATTCATAACTGGTCACAGAAGCACTGGAGGCAGGAAATCCCTTGCATGGCCTTTTCAAGAGCATTCACAGGTGCCACCTCCCAATTGCTCGAAACCTCTCGACTGTGCCGCCATGGTTGGGTCGAGGGTATCCGAGGTGAGTACAACTCATATCACAACCATGTCCCATCCTTGAATCAAGGCCAAGGCTACCAGAATGAGACTGTCTGATGGGGTTGGCTGCTATGCTGGCTCTATAGCATGTTGAAACATGTTGATATCTCAGGGTTCAATCCAAAAGAAGTTCCAGATCGACCAAGGCGCCGTGTCGGCTCCCAGTACTTTCACCGAGGCAATAGACGAGTCGAGTCGATCGGACCGGTTCTCCAATAACCGTGGCAGTGTCAACGGACCTTCTCCAAAAGCGAGCCTTGAAAACAACGGAACCGCTCGACTTCTTGGCAACGATCAAAATGCCGCATGCACCGCCGCAAGGGCATGGCATTGTGAACGAGTGGTGAAAGGGCGTGTGATGCGATTCTTGGACTCATCTACACCAAGCCCGTCGTCTTGGGCTGGCTCGGGGAGAATTGCGACATTTAGACATGAACAGACCAGGGTACGGAGTGGGATTTCCGTGGGTCTCCACGCCCGACCAGAGGCACCGGGATGCTCCCGAGGATGACGGTCATGACTCGGTCAAAACTCGACAGCCGCTGCGTTTGTTCGCCCTAAGATGAACGTTATGCTGCGCTACGGTGCGCCAAGTTTCAACGGAAGAGAGCAACGGCTTGTTGTCTTCTGGTGGTGCTTGTTGCGGCTATCCTCGCTCCCGAACCGACAAACAGAACCGCATCAAGATTATCGACAGATTGCGATCGGGGTAGTACCACAATGCCGACGCAAGGGACATGCACAGAGCATCCCTGGCGTAGAAGACATGGTCATGCTTGCTGTCGCATCCAGCTTCTCCTCAGGTGAACATGGGCAGGCAGACGAAGCTCTCGCTAGGTTACTCCGCATGAGGAGAAGGGGTGAGTCGAGATGGATCGACTGGCCCTGTTTCCCGCCCAAGTTGTGTCTGATTGTCACTCCAGTTGCAATGATGTCATGAGATAATACTGAAAGAATTGAGGCGAGCTAAAACTTGGCCGCAAGGCTCCAGACAAGATCACGAGCCGTCGAGCATATTGGGCTTCGCATCCAGGGCGATGGCTTTTGCCCCTTCATCAAGCAGAGGTGGGCGAAGGCCAAGAGGCGGTCCGTTCCCCTCCCTGGTAGCGTCGAAGGATGTCGTCCATAAAAGGAAATAGGCGGCGCGACTTTCGTTTTCGAGATGCAGGCGCGCCCAGGCAATCAGCAAATCACCGATGTTGCACGTTTTTGGTCAGACAAGGGGTGGCGTTGACGAGGATCAGCTCAATTTGGTAAGTTGCGGCGGACCAGGGTGCAAAAGCTAGTGGGACTGCGGAGAGGGCGACATTACCCTTCTTGGCCGTGGAAGAATGCCATGATCGTCGAACCGTCTAGACTTTCGGTGCCATGTTGTTGTTTCGCTGATGGTTTGCGATTCGTGGTTTGTGGGTTGCGTGTTTAGGTTGAGGCAGGCGGACGGGAAGTTGAGGCGGGCAGTCGCAAGTTGGAAGGCGGTTGACCGTTGCTCACGTGCTCTGAAGTACGTACCATCTGAACCTCAATTCCATTGTTCCAGGATGTTTGCCCTCCATTCGTGAATCCCATCATGGATAATTCCTACGCGGTACGTATAGCCAGTTTCAATGCTCACCGCTCTCCCTTACAATCAAGCTTCCCCTACGCCCGCAGCACCAAGCAAGTCCCGAAGCACCGCCTCAAGCCGAATCAGCTGACTCCCGCTGGCCGCTGTTGCCAATTTGAAAGACGCTACCCCAACCAAGAATTTTAGCGTGTGCGGGGGATGGAGACGGGCCCCACTCATGCTTCGGTGTCACCCTTGCCCACTTGTTCATGCCAAACGCCAACCATGATTCAGCCTCGAAAGATGGAGCAGGCGAATTTCTGTGATGTTCCCTCATCCCTGCCTTGATCATCTTGATGTGATATTCCAAGAAGCTCTTTGTAGAAGACCGGAGAGAGTCCCGACCTCTGGTCGCACAGCTCACCGAGTCCCACCCCCGGCGGCTTGGACATCCCTCTTCAGCTCCATGCTTGTATGAGATGGCCAATCGAGATGAGCATAATGTGATAATTGGGCTTTACAGAGAGGACCTCTTGAGTTGATGATGCCTGATCCTCTCAAAAGCTTTACCGTCTCCACACGCTCATGCATCAAGACTCAAGCATGCTCACATTGCTCACACCGTGCCGCCATCCGGCCGGCCGGTTGCCGCTGATCCTAGAAACCTTATGTTATCGATGTGCTTCACAGGTTTGCGATCCTAGAGACCCATGTCGACATGGTCCACTCCCATTCCTTTCGCAGCGTTACCGAGTCTGAACTAGACGCCCTTGCTTCTCCAAGAAAACACTCACGCCATCTGGGGTTGTTTATCCCCGGAAGCCCGGGGAATCCGGGGATGTCGCGGGTGGGTCTTGCATCATCCGCTCTGACGTCTGCTCATGGTCCCAGGCGTTTCAGTTACGAACATACGAATCAGACAACGGCTGATTAAATCCTGTCATACGAAGCATGGCTGTGAAGAATCTAAACATGTTAATAGGATAGCTACCATGGGGGAGACTAGCGGCAGGCAAGTCATCGGGGTGTTTTCCTTAATCCGCCGCTTGGTAATTCTTTGACGGGGACCTGAATATCAAATGCTGAGACAGGCCTAGTGGCCTTGTTGGGCACGAAGATGTGGAGATTTGACAGCCCTTAATGGCCATTTTTGACCTAGCAAGTGGGATATCAAGAGGCCATTCGGGCAACGGACACGCTGCGGAGCCTGCCAGTGCCTGGCCGCAAGTTTGAATTTCATGAAAGAAGCATGATGCCACATTGGAAACACCCAGAATGACCAAGAAGAGAATGCTTCTTGGGCATGGCTCAATAATGAAGTCACTTGCCTAGTGGCTTGACCTGCTGTCGACGCACTTGAGGTCTGTTGACAAGAGCAAGATTCAGACTCGAGTTGAAACCGTGATGGAGGGACGTCGATCCTTGCTCAACCAATAACCTTCTAGAACACTGCCATGCTTCGATCGCGCCAAGATGGATGCCACGCGACGGAGTGACCGCGGCACTTGCGAGGTGGCGGCTACTAGGAAGAACGCTGTTTGGATAGGATCAACATGAATTTTGGAGAAGTTGGTGCAGTTGGAGTAAGTATCGGAAGTTCTGCTCCTGGATGATGCTCTTCAGAGTCGAGTTTTTCGAATCTCAAGAAATGCCATGAAGGCTGAGATACTGAACCGTCATGCTATCCAGCTGCTCTCTGAAGAGGTAGGTAGTCCTTCGACTTGTCTGGCAAAGACCCATCTTGGATCCTCGATGTCGATCGCCGTGCGCTGAAGGGTTAGCGCCGCCGGAGGTACTTGGGGTAAGTCTTGACTTGGCATTTGGGGGACAAACGCTACAGACACGAGGTGTGCTTGGGCCATGACCGCGACAGGCAACCGCCAGCGAATGGGTGTGGGTGAGACGCGGCGTTGCATTTGGCGTGGTGAGGCAAGCGTCAAGATCTGGACGCCCCTGCGATACCTCCGGTTGATTCCCGCGGTTGGGTTGTTGCAAAAAGTCACCCGACACAAGTGAATAACACCTCGGAGCCGACTTGGATGGAACTGGGGTGGACATGGGGACTGAGTCAAGTGAAGGTGAGAACAGAACCGAGATGTTGAACACTATCCGTACAATGGCCGTGCTATGAACGCGTGGACTAACATGGTGGATGAGGCGAGATAGCTCATGTATGGCAAACAAACACATGGAGACCAAGAGCCGGAGGGATACCCCAAAAGCTACGTACAGCAGTTCCGAGGGGAGAATTTCCACTTGTGTCAAGCTTGGAGATGGAAGGCCCCTGGAGAAGCATCATGATTCCTGAGGTTACAGGCCAATCTTGATGGACATGAAGGACATCCCCGGACCCCGGACCCCAGACCCCAGGCCTCTCTGCGCCTTTCGTAGTCGTCATGAGGCCTGATCCATGAGCCATGGCACCTCAATTTTCAGGCGGCCACAGACGTTCCACGGGGGTCCCAATCGGCGTTTAGTGATTACGTACAGGGGGTTGTGGCCCTTACCCGACTCGTCCATCCCGCAAAATCCCCGCATCATGCCCCAGGTATCACCCGTCATCATCGCCCAAGCTCCACACTCCCCCCTGGCACAGAATCTTCTCCCCCGCGCCATTTCTCCAGCTTTCTTATTCTCTCTCCAGACTCTGGAACCGCGGAGATTCCCCACATGTTTTAACAGTGGCTGTTGAAGATGGGTGAGCAGCGCACTCAGGGGTAAAGGGGCTGCTGAGACTGGGAAGACTGATGATCGATAAAGACTGTATTGTAGTTTATGGCAATGGGATAATCGTTTATCATGCTGCTCAACCATCACCGTCCGTGAAATTCACTGACAAACTCATTGCCGCTTGTTGCCCCCCTGTTCGGCTTGGCCCTTGCAAACAGGCCCACTCGTAGTCCAGCCCAAGTCAGTTTGGCCGCGGCAAATTGGTGCCCTCTAACTGGTTGCGACAAACTTTCTTGGTTGACCGGTGTTATCCTAGTGGCGCCATGCGGGAGGCCAATCGTCATTCCTCTGGGGCAGGGGAGGGGGGGACGCAGACACCCCCCTGGTCGTTGACTTTGTCAAAGACCTGGCACCCTAAAGTTTGGGACCAAGGCAGACGGTTCAACGCCGTGTCTGTTAGGAGTTGAGGGGAATTGGAGAGACTGGGGTCCTTTTTGTTTTACTATATAAGCTGCCCGAGTCCTCCCCAGACTCTGGTTGATCACTACTCCCCATCGCAATCCAGCCTCATCGGCTTCCTTTGATCTCTTCCTCACTTGATCTCAAGTGGCTTCTTTCTTACGTGACCGGTAGTGGTCTCCTCTTCACTTGGATTCATAGTGGCCTCGTCTTCACTTGATCCACAGTGATACTCTCTTCCTCTATTTCACTCATCGATTATCTCTTCACTTTTTACATCCGCCACCAGTCAAGCTCTCAAACATGTCCAGCCTTAAAGACGAAAAGGTCTTTCACGACGAAGGGGACGGCACTGTCGAGGATGTCGACATCATCCCCTCCGACCTCCCCGTCCACCTTGGAGAGGATGTGGCCTACGGCCCAAGCGGCATTGCCGGTGTCATTCAGTCCCCTTTCGTGTTTGCTGCTGCCCTTATTGCCTCTATGGGTGGTTTCTCCTTTGGGTACGACCAAGGTGTGATTTCCATCATCAATGTCATGGACCAGTTCCACGACGTCTTCCCATACGCAACCAGCGGCTTTGGAAAGGGATTCATGACAGCAATGTTGGAGTTCGGTGCCTTCATTGGCTGCTTCTTTATGCCTTGGCTTGCAGACAAAATTTCACGAAAGAAGGCCATTTTTGTAGTGACGATTTTCTTCAATGTGGGCGCTGTGCTGCAGACCGCGGCCGTCAACTATGAGATGCTTGTTCTGGGCCGCACAATTGGTGGAATTGGAGTGGGAACTCTTGCAATGGTAAGTCTTACCTAAAAAACGAAACAAA
Source organism: Fusarium keratoplasticum (assembly GCF_025433545.1). Classification (NCBI taxonomy): domain Eukaryota; kingdom Fungi; phylum Ascomycota; class Sordariomycetes; order Hypocreales; family Nectriaceae; genus Fusarium; species Fusarium keratoplasticum. The sequence goes on along the minus strand of NC_070530.1, from coordinate 3,053,056 downwards.
GACTTGGCCTAATATAATGATCTAGGGTGCTCCTTTGTATATTTCCGAAATCGCCCCCCCTAACCTCCGCGGTACCCTACTTGTCCTTGAGTCGATTTCGATCTGTCTCGGCGTCGTTGTCTCGTTTTATATCACCTATGGAACCCGTCACATGGATGGAGAGATCGCGTTCCGCCTTCCTCTCGGCCTCCAGATGGTCTCCGCCACTATCGTCGGTTTCGGCATCTTCTTCTTCCCATACTCGCCACGCTGGCTCGCCCTTGTTGGACGCAACGAAGATGCTCTTGCCAATCTATCCCGAATGCGCCGTCTTCCTGCAGATGATGAGCGGGTTCAGACTGAATACAAGGGAATCGTTGCTGAGGCCCAGTTCCAGAAGACCGTCCTCGAGCGCCGCCACCCCGGCAAGCACGGTATCAGACTCGAAATTCTCACCTGGTTGGACCTATTTAGTCCTAATACTTGGAGGAGAACTGTTGTTGGTTGCGGAGTGGCTTTTTTTCAACAATTTAGTGGGATCAACGCCTTCATTTACTACGCTCCAACGCTCTTCCAGTCCCTAGGACAAAGCGAACAGATGGCTCTCGATATGTCTGGTGTTTTTAACATCCTTCAGTTCGTTGCCGTCTGTGTCTGCTTCTTTATAATCGACCGGGTGGGCCGACGCCCCCTCGCTATCTTCGGCGGCCTCGGCGGCCTCGTTTCCTGGGGAATTATGGCTATTCTTGTCGGCCTTTTCTCTGACAACTGGAAGGCACACTCCGCTGCAGGCTGGGGAGCTGTTGCTATGGCTTTTATGTTTATCCTGACTTATGGAGTCTCTTACTCGCCCCTCGGCTGGGCTCTACCCTCCGAAGTCTTTCCCACCGCAACTCGATCAAAGGGCGTCGCCTTGTCCACCGCAACCGTCTGGCTTTGCAATTTCATTATAGGCCTTATTACGCCGCCTATGATAGAGAATATCGGCTTCGGAACGTATGTATTCTTCGCCTGCTGGTGCGGATTAGCTGCCGTATGGGCGTTTTTCCTTGTGCCTGAAACAAAGGGCAAAACACTTGAACAGATGGACGAGGTTTTCGGAGACAACAGCGGGCAAGAGGAGAGGGAGATTATGCAGTCTACGGCAGCCCAGGTGATGCGTTCTGGCGTCCCTACCCAGCAGGTCTGAACTACCTTGTATCTGTATCCACTCTACATACTAGACCATAAGAATACTGGTGTTTGATGAGCGAGCAATAAACTTTTATATGATGTCTTGATACTTAAAAAAAGTCCTTGGGTTGTTGTAAAAACGTGAGTGTTATAGGGATATGTGACCCTTATTTAGACTTGACCTTGAGACTTTATGTCTCGGAGTTCAAACTGGTATCCTAAACTGCTTATACGGTGAAGATGATTGTTTGAAATGTAATTCCGTATTGAAGGATTTATGAGAAGTGTGAAGGGCCCGGTATTATATACCATGTTGAGGCTTGAGAATTGAGAAAGGGGTGAGGGAACTCGGAATTTAATGGGGCTAAACGCCGCGGATAGACTTACTATAAGATACAGTCGAAAAATAATAGTCCAAGCCATTGCGTTTTATGAGTTTAACATTGACGGCATGGATTGATTTTGGGAGAAGGGGGATAACTCGACGCAGTTCCTGACTCCGGAGCTCTCTAAGTGTCAGATGAACATTCCTGGTTGCTTTAAGTTGTTTTCACCTCTGTTTGGATTCCTTGATACAAGGACTTTGAATACCGCTCTGAGTATCGATGAATCCATGTCTATTACTCTTGTTCTATTAGAAGAGTGGGTTGTCGTTATGTATGTCACTACGTACCTTCCCTGGGGCTGATAATGTCGAGCCAGTCGTCCCCCCATTGCCGCACCTTAGATGACAGGTCGCTTTAGTAACTATGAAATATTCCGAAATAAAGATGCGTGGATGATGAACACTGTAAAGAGTTTATTGAGAAAATCTCTCTGCTCTGGTCAGGGAATACGGCATTGCCTGGCGAGACTCGGGAAGTTGACTGTCGTGAAAGTATGGAAGATCCTAGAACTGGTTAGAGAATGCCCATACGTAGGGGGGGGGGGGGGGGGGGTGTCAGATTAATAGGGAACATACAACAAGCCACTCTCGCTCGACAGCCGTGCAGATTTGCGGGTATTGGATACCTGCATAATGCATTCTGTGGTAGATGACCAATTCCCACTCCATACTCACCTTGCAGTCATCAGGATCAAGGGCTACCTGGTGGTTGTCATGCACAGTCTTGTAACCGTCTTTGTTGTGGTGGATGCCCACGTTGAAGAAGAAGCCTGCGAGGAGTGACTTTCGGATCCTGGCATCAAACTCCTCGTGGTCATCGTCAAGAGTTGGGATGTCTCTACCATCCAGTAGGTTCGTCTTGACGTGGCTGAGCAACTCGGTTTGGGTTTTGAGGACCTGTTCAGCAACTCGCTGGTTGATCATGTACTTGTTACACCAGCCGGCCAGGTTTCCACCAAGCTGCAGGCGTGCCTTGACATAAAATGCCATAGCATTGAGACGGGCGATATGGTCAGAAGCTGGATGGCCGAACGAGGAGCGTTTGACATCGGCGGCGTACCGGACCACGTGTGGCCGCATGAGGATATCATCTTGGGTGCTCAGTAAGGCAGCAATGGTGGTGATCTGGTCGAGGCAATTGTGTTTGAATCCCGCAAAAAAAGCGTTATACCAGACGCAATGGACTGGTAGCTTTGCGGCCCTTTTGCCGTTGGCTGTGATCTTGCCGCCTTGGTCGATGTATCTCCTAGGTTCCAAGTCAGCATCAAGCCCCCAGATCATTTGCCCTTTCTAGAAAGCAGATTTGGCATGAGACGTACATGTTATTGAGCTGTCTAATAGCCCGCAGGTAGTCCTCCATATGAGGGGGGTCAACCCAATCAAAGTCATGGAGATTATCAAACCCCATCGACTTTAGTCGCAAAACGACCTGGGTGAGCTCGGTAGTGTGGCTTCCGGGAGGAGAGCTCAGGGGGCACACTTGGTCGTACGCTGTCTCGGTGTATAGGCGGTAACACTCTCCCGGCTGGGTGCGCCCGGCTCGGCCAGCTCGCTGCCGCGCCGAGGCTGGGAGATGGGAGCGGTGAGGAGGGTAGTCATACCCACGCGCGAGTTGTAGCCAGCTTGCTTCTGCAAGCCTGTGTCTAGATAAGTATTAGCTTGGCCATTTCGTTAAGAGACGCCACCAATAACATACCCACAACGTAGACAATACCAGGAATCGTCAGACTCGCCTCAGCGACGTTGGTCGAGACAACGCACGTTTGAGGCGCTGAGGTGCTTCGGGAGTGCCGAGTACATTGGCAGTACCCGCAGGCCTGGGATCAGGTCTCGAAGCGTCACACATATCTCTTCAATCTCCTTCGCCGCGGTATTGAACACTAGGATGTTCCCTTTTGGCTTCTCGGTCACAATGTTGCGAACTGTGGCACAGACCGAAGTGAGGTAATTCGGCGTAGCATCTCTCAGGTGATAGATCTGGACGGCATTAACCTGGGCAGTGGCTCTGAACACATTGGTTGTGTCGTAGTATGCCATGAACTTGTCAAGGTTCATGGTCTCCCCATGTTAATGAAAGTCCACGCATGCAGCTCGCGCAAAGTGCATGTAAGGTTTCTCCCACTCTCGACTTTTCAGCGTCTCATCTTTCAACTCTCCATCTCCCTTTTTTCTTTCCCACTCTCCACATTCTCAACCCTCGACGAAAACTTCCTCCAGATTCCATCTCTCCTCCAAAGGGATAATGAGTCTGAATCCAGGTGATGACGAGAGCCGGATTGACCGACTACATCGTTTTTTGGACGAACTTTATGAGAGGACACCGAGGCGCGAACTGGTCCTTCAGACGCTTAAGAAGTCGCTGAAAGCAAACCACCCATTCGAAGAGCCCACGACTTTGTTGCCCGTCGAGGAGGCCGAGATCCGACGTGACTTTGCTATCAAGCTCGAGGCCGAAATCCGCACCGACCCGTTGCGGGCCAACTTCAGGCTCAACGCTGTGCAAGTCGCTGCAATCTTATCCGTACCTCTATCCACACTTCAACCAGGCGGCTACCTCTCCCCTCGAGACTATAGTGGACAACGGAACAGTGACGAGACTTTGTACACACGACCGGTGAACATAAGACTGCTTGTAATGCACTGTGAGTAGTGACTTTCTCCTCTGCGTGGTGTCCAAACTAATCGTCTCGTCATAGTCTTGAGGCCAAGCCCGGAGGACAACAAAGCCTCTGGCAACAGACTCCCTGAGTCATCACCCACCCCTCGCAATCCTAGCAACCCTAGCAACCCTAGCACACCCCGCAGGAAGCTAAAGCTATCGTCGAACTTGTCCTCAACAGGTTCCCGAAAAGGTTCCCAAAAAGGTTCCCGAAATGGCTCCAATAAGCACGACCAACCAGATGCAGAATACCACCCTAACATCTTCAAAGAGTTATCCTAAAAAATTAAACCTCTTAGAGTACTATACTCTGTTTCTCTGAAATATTTATGGTAATGTGATCGCTATCCTTAGAGGAGCACAATCTGACGCGCGACTAGAGTCTCGTTTCCCAGACCTCGACGCCCTCCTCCTGCGTGTCCTTGGCGCCGTCGGGAGATAGCACCAACCATGCATGCTAGCCAAAGATTGTAAGAGATCGAATACCGTACCAAACGGGTGTCGTTAGGCCAAAGGATGGGGAAATCGACATGCCGTATAAAAATGGGTGCCGTTAGACCCAAGGGAGAGGTCGAATGCCGTACCAGACGGGTACCGTTAGGCCAAAGGATGGGGGTGATCGAAATGGTGTAGATCGTATTGTCCGAGGAGAGATGCAACATGGGCACCTGGACGTCCGTCTGATCAGGGTGTCCACCCATTGTTGGCTGAGCTGCGCCCTCCGCGCCCCCTGCTGACTGAACCAAACTCTCTCCGTGGGTGAAGAGCCTCATAGAGAGTCTTGGAAGGTTTGGGGAGTTTGTCCTCCTCGTCCACCTCATAGGTGATCCTGCCACCCTGGGGAGCATCCTCCGAGCCGCCCTCAAAGATGGCAATATCCAACACCTCGGGATCAGTTGTCCAATTTCCCCTGGGGACCCACGTCTTGTCAATGTGCCGCCCTTGCAGCGCTCACTCACCTAGCCAATTACCACGATCCCTGGGCGGGCATGCTTGAGCTGATGGCTTTGCGAGGTTGACGACTGGTTGTTCTTGGCGAGGTCGGCGGGAGACAAGAAGTTGGGGGATTGTGAGATCTCGGCAATGAAGCTTCCTTTGGTAACACTAAGGACTTGACTTGGTTCTTAGGCAAGCTGATCGGATACCTTTGAGAGTGTGATGCCAGCAGGGAAGATCACCGCCGTGTACACGTCTTGTACTATTTTGATATCACGAGGATCACGGTCGTTTGGCGGGTCCGTCGCAAGCCTGGCCTGATGCCACTCTTCCTAACCGTCGTTTCAAGTTCGGCCAAGTCTTGCAAGTCGATTTTCCTAACCCCCCTCTGCCCCTGGACCTTGCGTGTGATGAAGATTTGGTTGGTGGTGGGGGGGCTGTTGGGCGAGGGTGCTTGTTTGGCGCGTACAGCGTTGCTGACGACAAGTGAAGAGTCGCGCGCCTGCATAACGGCAATGGCCGAGCCTTCGATGTTGTCCTGCGTGTATCGGATCCCATCGTGGGACCATCGACGGGGATACCGCAGTTGGTTCAGAGCCTCACGAACAGGCGGTAAACCGACCCTTCCTTCGTCGATCTGCCCCAGAGTCTCGCGAATAGGGGCCATGTCCATGGTTTCCGTGTTGGCAATGCGTCTGGTGGGAGGGAAATATATGGCTAAGGTATGTGAGTCTCCGTAGCAGCTGCTGGGTAGCGAGGCTGACTGCTCGGGGGTGATAAAGGCTTTGGCTCATTGTCGGGGTCAAAGAAGAATACCAAAACGACAGTTTAGATGACAATGAGAAGGCATTAGGACTATTATCATACCAGTATTAGATGAAATTAGGAAGAAGCTTGGTTGAAATCTTATTACCTGGAGCAAAACTCATCAGATTATCGTCTAAACTGGCGGAATCCAGCCGCGCGTTGGAGGTCGCAGGAATCGACAAGAGTTCGATAAAGAAGCGCAAGTGGAATAACCACGACGTAGTTCCGGTGCTTTCGTTGAAGTTGCGGGCTCTTCAGTACTCTGGCCAACCTTGGGAAGTGGATCGGGTTGAGTCTGTCGAGTTCTCAGGCTCAATTTGGCTTGGGATGCATTGGGGGCCGGTTCTCTCGAAGGCAGCTAGGCTGAGACAGACTGGGGTATTAAAGGCCGAAGAGGGGGTTGCTGATATGCCTCGGGGGAAGAAAAGGTGTGCTCTATGACATCTCGATGGCTCGCGGTGTTGCTTGCCGAGATTTCTGCTCCCCAAACATTCCATAGTTCTGAAGTAAGGGTCGATGGAATCATCATCATCAAGCAGGAGCTTGGGCAGCTCAGCAGCACCACAGAGGCTTCTGGGATGATGGTGCCTGCTGATTGAGACCTCGATTCCCTCGTCAAAAGTTTGGGTCTGTTCGGTGTGGTTGCGGCTGCATGAAATTCATGTCGTTTGTTGTTTGCATTGTTGTTTGCGGTGTTCCATGTGTTGGGGAAGCCAGTGGCGGCCCTCGCGTTTGCCTCAGAAATGCGATAAGGGGGTAATTCTCCGGGTAAGACCTCCACCAGAGCGCGACCAGATTTTCCAGCGCAGCCACCCAAACCTCTCACACAAAATCCTCCCATCAACAAAGAAACCGACCTGTGACCTACACCTGCCCATCGCTAATATGATGGAGGTCACAAACTCCCCACCGATCTCGCCTTTCTCCTCTCACCCTTCTTCTTTTCCCCACTCCGGCCCAACAACCGGCCTACACAACTCCGCCCCCTCAGGCGTCTCTCACCTTCAAGGCCTATTGCCCTTCTACCCATTCCCGCCCCCTTCGTCTGTTGCACTCCCAAGCCTCAGCCAGCTTAGTGGGTGAAGGCGCGAAAGAATCACTGTCCTCCAACGCCGTGCCCGGCCCCTTTCCCCTCCAGGTATGCCCACTGCAGTCGTCGCATGGAGTTCCCAGCTGAACAAACATTCCCGCCTTAGAGAAGCCAAGATGGAAGCCAAGACGAAAGCCCAAGACGGTTCTCTGCCATCGACTAGCGAGAAGTCCACGCTGGTGCGCTACTTGGAAAAGATGGACTTTCAACCTGCGGAGTCTCGTGCTCGCAAAACCGCCGTCACCAAGGCCCATCACCTTAAAGGCGATGAGATTTTCCTCTTCAGTGATCTTACCCGAGAGTGGGCAAAGAGTGAAAAGGCAGTGGAGAATCGGTGCCGCTGACAACGAAGGTGATGGCCAGCTTCTTCAAAGCAGTCTTCAATAAGTGGGATAGCGGCTGCGTGGTGGCTCCTCTCAAGAAGAAGCCAAAGATCGAGAAAGAAGACAAGGGCATCATCGTCGGAGAATGGTCAAAAGATCTCGAAGAGTCGCGTGCCTCCAAGCTAAAGCGCAAGAAAGAGGGCAAAGACGAGTCGGAGGTGACACCCTCGAAATACCGCAGAACCGGTGAAGCAGCTTAGGTCGCTCTTTCCGCCAAAGGCTCGGAGCCGCTCAAGTTCAAATTTCTTGACAGCAAATCTCAAATGGCCGCGGGCACGCAGATCAAATACCTCCCTGGTATGACACAGAAGAAGGCCGAGATTCGGTGCATCCATCTCTACGACCAGGCTGAGATCATGCGGATCGATACGTACAACAAGAACGTTCTCGCCACTTTGGCCCGCATAAGTATTGTGGAATTTTCGGAGAATGGGAATTCCGAGGACATGCCCGTCCCCGTGGTCAACCTAGATCACTTGATTCACGACCGCCTCGCCCAACGAAAATACGTGAAGCAGCATCTGATCCAGGACACGGTGGAGCATCTTGAGCGCTTTACTGGTGTCTTCGGGGACAACTGGGAAGAAATTCTCTTTCCCAGGATCCTCGGAGATAACTGGAAAGAGAAGCTCTTTGCCAGGGTCTTCGAGGGTAGCTCGAAAGAGTTGCCCTGTGCAAGCCCCTCATCCTCTTGATCAGCAACAACAACGAGGAATTGCTCTAGCGAGCTGCTTCATTCTTTCGGCTTTTTAATCCTCATCAACAACAACGGAGACTTCATCTTGTGGGCTTCTTTCTCCCCCTTTTCCGGCGTCTTCAACAACAACCACAAAGAATTGCTCTGGAGGGCTTCTTGTGCCATTTTATTATTTCTGCGTCTTTTGGCTCGACCCTGGGTTCTCGGCACTCGGCGCTCAGTGTTCAGCATTTCTATTTCCTTGGAATTGCTCTAGTGAGTGTTCTCATCATCTTATCTTTTGCGGCGCCATATTTCGAAGCTGAGGTCTGACCTCGACCTCCCCGACCTTTACCTACACTCTCTTAACCACGAATGGCCACTAATGCAAGGTATCAGTGATGGCATAGCGAAGGCGGATAGATGCGCGAGCTCAGAATGTCAACGACGATCTGCAGCTTCCAGCATCCCACCAACAGTCGCGTCGCCAGTCTTTATTGGAGTCGTCCAGCTCCTTTCCCAAGCGGGGCCCCTTTTAGCACGCCTTTGCTAGGGTTGCCTCAAATATGCCAAGGGAAACGGGGGGCCGATACGCACCCGAGAAGGTACCTCGAACGGCTTTTGGCTTCGTGAGCTGGGGAATAAGCGCGACGCCATCAACCAGGAATGGTTCAACCGAGGCAACTCTCCCAGGTGCATGAACTCGGCTTGTGGTGTCAGAATTCCGAAGGGGGCCAAGCTCTATGGCCTGATGAACGGAATCCGCTGCCAAAGCCGTCAAGGTTGAATGGTCACCAGCCGAGGACGCTCGGCCCAAGCATTTGGGCAAACCTGCCGTGTGCGATGGGTGCAATCGACCAACCTCAATGGTCCACCCCTGGGATGAAGAGATACTGTGCGACGGATGCAACACTGCACGTTGCTGTGGATTTGGCACCGACAATATCATTCCGGATACAGACTTCGAGACTGTCCTCGCATGCGCCAATCCGGCGTGTTGTTCAACCGGAGCCGGGGTCAAGGTCGACCATGCCTTAGAGCTTGGCCAACGTCTGAACATGTTCCGAACCCTAACTTTCTCCTAAGATTACCTATAGCTTAACTTAATTAATTAATAATCTTATGATATTCTTATACTGATTTACTAGCTACTCTTAAGACAGTGTAATCTAATGACATCCCAGTGTCTCGTTTCCTCCTTGACCTGCATGCCGTCCTCCTCCTCGGAAAGATCAAGGCCAGACCTCAGCTTATCCACCAGCTCGTATGATGCTTCGGAGAATAGGTCAGCCTGTTGCTCTGGGATTGACTTGTGGGTGACATGATAAGTGCCGAGGTAGACCATGAGAAGACCTTCAAAGAACACCGGCATCCACCTTTTGATGTCTTGGACTACTTGGCCGTCTGATCGGAGTCTATTGGGTTTGGTCCAGACTCCGACAACTCGGTAGTTTGGAACTACCCCGGCTTGACGAGTAAAACCGTAGTACATGCCACCTGTCCCAGGCGTGCCGCATGTTGGAGTGTTGGAGCAGACCCATGTGGTTGTCACCGTGATACCCACGAAGCTATCTGAGTTGCTTTCGCGTCTGCTCAAGTAGCTGTGGCCCCGACAACTTTGGCTCGAAGAGACGTTTGCCCAACTGGTGGTCGGCGGCGATCAAAGGAGAGGGTGAATTCTCTGGGTCATTCCCGTTCTTTGCGAAGGCCACAATCCGGTTGCGAGCCAGAGCGATGAGCAGTTTTTTATTGAACTCTTCAGCTCGGGCTGCCTCAGCCTGGTCGAAAACCCGCATGGCCTGGATCCGGGCGCTGTCCTGGGTTATGTCAGAGCCATAGTTGACCTTGACCTTGTTCTGAGAGATCATTCGCTGGTTTTCGTCGCGGAGTTCGAACTCGACGACCTCTGGGTGTTCGGTCGACACCGCTAACCAGGCGGAGGAACCGAGTTTGCGAGCCTTGGCCTCCTTTATCAATGACTCGTCGAAGCCTCTTGGTTTTGCTTTTTCTCGTTGGCAATCGACCCTGGGGCGTCGTTTGCCCGCTTTCCAACCTGGACCGACATCTCGCGCTTGTTCCTCGCTGCCGGTTTCTCTGGGATGTTGGGGGTGCCGTTTGTGCCGTCCCACTTCTTGAAAACCGCCTTGAGAAAGTTCTCAAGCATCTCCGTGGTCAGGGACTCTTCTTTCGCGTCGCCGTCGATCCTCGCCCATGGTACAGCAAGGTCACCGAGCATGAAGAGCTCGATACTGGTAAGGTCATACGCCTTGGCGATGACCTTTTTCGGGGCCCGAGACGGCGCTGCCACAAGGTCTAGCTTTTCGAGGATGTGACCACGTGTGAGCTTAGCTCCAGTCGAGTCGTCTTGGGACTCTTTAGGCTCCATCTTGTCTGTTCTGATATGGATATGCATGTTAGGCTGAGACCTCTGTGTAGTGGATGGTGTGGGCATTCCGAGAGGAGAGGAGGGGTCGGGTACGGCGTTGAAGAGGTGGGCTTCTTGATAGCGGCTTTCGCCCATGAAGTGGTAAAGGCTTGAAGCGGGGAGAAAGTGATCCTTCTGAAGGAAAGCCAACTGAAGACCCCCGACCTGTTGTTCTTTGCTAAAGGGCGTGGTGAGTAAGATGGGCACTCTATCTAAGTTGGCCGGTCTTAGCTTCACCAAGAGCTCCAAGGCTCCTGGTTACTGACCCAGAACACCGCGTGAAGGTGCCGACCATGGTTCTGGTACCTCCGCAAAGGCTCATAGAACCTTTACATCATCGGCATTGGGGTGAAACAAGACTCAGACAGGATTCCACCTGCCACTAGACACGCAAATCTCTCTAGTCCGTCAAAGATGGATGGCGTTAGCCATGAAGTTAGCCACGAAAGCTAGCCCAGGAACAAAGAGTTCCTCTATCTAAGACGGATGCCGCAAGGTAGATTTCGAGAAGGAGAGGCGGTCTCTGGCGAGAAGGGGTGCCGTTAGGCGTACCCTCGGTGGGAATCTGCAAAAACATCAAGTGGGCGTGAATACGGCGTGACGTCGGGTTTTGAGATGCCTGACCGTAAAGTTGAATGTCGTTCTAAAAAAAAAAAAAAAAAAAAAAAAAAAAAAAAAAGATAAAAATGATAGCCATTAGGCCCAAGGTCGGAGAGGTTGGAATGTCGTGGAAAGAATGACGCCGTTAGGCCTGGTTGATGATCTGGTTTGCAAGGTCAATTATTGCTCCTGACATGGACATGGCTCATGACTTACTTGGTGCGGTGATGGTGGACTTCTAGCCTCCGTGGGCAACCAAACACCAAGCTGCCTCGTATATCCTCCTAGTAATACTCTTGACCAACTAAGAGCTTCCATGGCCGAGTTTGTCGCGGAGCCTGGCGATCAAGTCCCAGTGTTCATCGAAGGCATCACACGCCAGCCTCAAGACCACAAAGAGTTCTTCGATAGACTCCTCGCGAGGGATTTCCGGATGACCCCCGTCATCACCCACGTTGCCAGATTGGGCGAATCCGGTGATGCGCCTACGACTCATGGCGAGTACTAGCCGCTTGTTGAAGTCATTCACCCGATGCTCCTCAGCCCGGTCGTAGATAGAGATACATCTTTGCATGGCCTTAAAGTGCGACATGCCAGGGTTGTATACAACGACTTTGTTATGCGGAACCTGTCGGAAGGACGCATCACGGAACGTATACTTGAAGCCGCCGTCTTTGGGAAGGCTTAGCGTTAGGAATGCATCCGCACCCTGCTTTCGAGCAGAAGGCTTCTTCTTCTGCGGCTTCTCTGCGTCGTCGGTCTGCTTCCTCTTGGCGCCCGCAGTCTCAGCAAGTGAGGATTGAAGATCCTCTTCCCACGTTCCGATCTTGAGTCCCGTGTCTCTCTTGTTCCGACCTGGCTCTATCAGGACTTCTGGCGCGCCCTCTGAGCTGTCCCACCCATCGAAGACGGCTTCCAGCAAGGCTGGCAGGCACTCAGCCATCGATGGGTGCTGGGGCGAGGGTTCGGTGTTGCCGATTCTTGCCCAGTATCTAGCAAGGTCGACGAGCGATATAGCCTCACCCTTGGTCAGGCCCTCAGCGTCTAGGATAGGAGTTTCGGGAGTTCGAGACTCCGCAAACTTCAAACCCAGGGTCTGGCGCTGGGAGCTGGAGGGCGGGGGGATATCCGTCGGGGTGTCCATGGCTGAAGATTCTAAAAGGCTGGAGTTAGGTTGAACGGCTCAAGATGGCCAAAATGGCTTGGATACTTACGAAGAGGGAGGGAGCAGGCTACTTATGATGCTTGGAGGAGCGTGAAACACACTTGCATCTAACAAGGAATACTGCTCAAGGCGCTCCCGAGATCTCAAAGATATTTACGTCTTGATTGGTCTCTGACAATAAGTGATGCGTACATATTAGGAAAACGCCACTCACGGACGAGTAAGTGATTTCTTCTTCACAGACTTCCCAGGCTTACATATCATACTCGGGAAAAGATGGACCAGGCCTTGGACACCGCTCTTCCCAGGAGTCTTATCTATCGGCCTTGATGCTCGAGAAAATTGCCTTATGGAACCTCTACGTGAAGGAATAGGAAGAGGATGTTGCGACCAGTCAGCCAGCCCGACCCAAGAAGAGAGCCAGGCTCGAGGATGACGAGACCGATGAAACCGCGGAGGAAGAATTCGAATACCAAGACGCCCACTACCCTATCGCCGCCGATGACCCTCACCGTCTGCGTTTCCAGGGACGCATAAGATCCCTGATTGACATCCGCTCCGAAGAAGATATGCCGACAGCCCAATGGATGAAACTCCCGCGATCCCAAAGGGCCATGACCCGGGGCTTTCGAAACATGCTTGTCGAGAGTGATGTCGAGGAATTAGCTAGAGCCATCCTACACAGGATCCCCCAGCAATCACAACAGATACTGGGCCGCCAGACCCTCAAGGCCGTTGACCTCTTGGATCTACCAAGGGTCTCCAAGAACTTCCCTCACCGTCTGACATATCCGGATGTCGCCGCCGACAACAAAAACATCGAAGAATTGCTCCAGAGGGTTCGTTATCTTCTCGGCCTTTTCAACACCACCCCAATCAACACCACCCTAGAAGAGGGCCAAATTTGAGGACCACGAGACGGATGAAACCGTGGAGGACTGGATCAAATACCGCAATACCCACTACCTGGTCCCTGCCAACGATCCTGACCTACACACGCCTCCAGGCCGGCGCCCAAAGCCTCATCAAGAAACTGATCGGCTGGTTCCATTCCAGCAACGAGATTTCTATATCTCACTGGATGAAGCTCCCCGGAACGGAATGTGCCATGACCTGTGGCTTTAGGAACGTCCTCATGGAAAGCGCTGCAGCACAACTGGCCAGCGCCATTCTCAATCACATCCCTTATAAGTCTCAACAGATCCTTGTTCGACATGAAGTCCAGCCTATCAATCTCTTGGAATTGCCTTGGGTGCCCAGTAAGTCCTTCCACCGCCTCACCTATGTCGATATCGCGGTCAACGTTGGCCCTTCAAATGTACGCATGCTGCCGACTCTATTGCATCCAAGTATCCCAGTCAAGGCTACTAACCCCGGGGTCTAGATCTAGCCTACTATGGATACAAAGCTTTACATTGGCTCAAGTTTGGCCGGCCAAGGTGGGTATACCCGCCCCCAAGTTCACGAAAAGGAATCCGATCGCGCCAAGTTAACGGGTCGACATGGCGCTCTACCTCTTTACATTCGGCGCTCAGCTTTTCTTTTCTTTTCGCTTGGCCGGCTTGGCTCATCACGACTTGATTGAGGTAATCTAACGATTCTCGATCTAACGATGGCGGTTTTCTTGTCATTAACTGTGTCAGGGTGTTCCTGTTCGGTCTGACGTTCTGACGTTCTGATGTTCTCAAGTTTTGGCTGCGCCCTTGTCAAAGATTTCTCATTTTATCCTCTAATATTCATCAGCATTCATCATAAAAAGATCCAAGAGAAAATAAAATTATTATAATCATCACATGAAGATTTAGCTAGCTCTCTTCTCACTAATTATATAACGCCCTCGAAATCATCACAGGGACGACAATAGACATGTAGACAAGGTCAGATAATTCTTCATCTCATTATGTACATCTGAGGGTATCAAATCGGCGCTCTACACCGTCAAAGCTCTTCATATCTATCTAACATCCAACACACGCTTAAGCAAGCCAGAACCAGAACTTCTCGAGCGCGTTCTTTGGAACGGGGGGCACATCCTGTGCAGCGAGCTCATCCATCTCCTTCTTTCCAGTAATGACATCGATGTTCTGGAGGCGGATGCAAATGGGAGTGCGGAACCAGATCTTGTGGCCGAGGTAGAGGGCGAGGAAGAGAGGAATGGTAATGTAGGCGGCGATGAAGCTCTTGACGTCCCAGTTGCCCTTGAGGAAGATGGCGAAACCATTGGTGAGGGTGAGGAGGGAGATGACGAGCAGGACGAACCAGGTGGCGTAGGGCTGGAGGGGAGTCTTGTAGGGGAGGGAATCGAGCAGGTTGTTGAAGATGAGAGCCTTGCGGAACCGGAGGTAGGTAATCATGACGACAATCCAGGCGATGAAGCCAGAGATGGTCGAGATGTTGACGAACCAGTTGAAGACGGTCGCGCCAGAGTTAGAGACGTTGAGGAAGGCCAGGAGACCAAAAGACCAGGTGAAGAGGACGGCAACCCACGGTACGCCATGCTTGTTGGTAATGCGGAACCACTTGGGGGCCTGGTTGTTAAGGGCCATGGAGTAGAGGACACGGCTGCCGGAGTAGAGGAACGAGTTACCGGCAGACCAAGCGGAGGTTAGCACAGCGGCGTTGATGATGTGGTTGAGGACAGGAATTCCGACGTTCTGGATACCAATAACGAAAGGAGAAGCACTGGCGTTGGAAGAAGTGGCGCCAAGGAGCTTGGGATCGTTATAAGGAACAAGGATACCGATGAGGAGGGAGGAAACGCCATAGAAGATGGCCAGACGCCAGATGAAACGACGAGCAGCCTTGGGGATGTTGCGCCTAGGAGCGACGGTCTCACCAGCAGCGATGGCGATCAGCTCGGGAGATGTGATGAAAGCAAATCCGGCGCTGATAAAGGCGCTCCAGTAGGCGAGGAAGTGACCGGTCGAACCCTTAGCCCCAAATTCTTTGAACGCTCCTGGGTTCTTCCAGTATGTGAAACCACGGACGCTATCCTGGTCTGGACCACCTCCAAAGAAGATGACAATGCCCAGAATGATGAGACCGCAGATGGTGATGAGCTTGATACTGGCGAACCAGAACTCGGCCTCACCAAAGAAGCTGACCGCAATGATGTTGAGGAGGAGCATGACGGCGAGAACGATAGCGATCCAGAGAGCGATAGACACCGGAGGCTCCCAGTATTCGATGATGATACCAGCAGCGACAGCCTCGGCTCCGATGAGCATAGCATATGCGTACCAGTAGTTCCATCCGGCGGCGAAGGCGAGACTGGGGTCGACAAAGCGGCCGACGAAGTAGGGAACAGTGATACCGCGCATGGGCAGGTACACCACCATTTCGGCAAGGACGTTCATAATGATCCAAACAAGGGCCATCATGGAAAGGTAACCCATGAAGAGGGGGGCGGGTCCGGTACGGGTAAGGATGCTTCCCGAGCCGATGAAGAGACCAGTTCCGATAGCACCACCTGACAGTGTTAGCGCATTAGATGTGAGAAAGTGCAAATGACTTACCAAGGGCTAAGAACTGAATGTGTCGACTCTTGAGACCTCGCTCAAGCTGATCGTGAGAGTTGGCGAGATTGTACTCGATGTTCTCGTTCTCGCCTTGGCGGCTCGCCTCTTGGTTGAGGTCGAAGCCATTGCCGGCGTCGATTTGCTCCTTCTCAGCCATATTGGTGGATTTTCCAGGAGTAACGAGTAAAGAAGGGGTTGATGGTGTCTGAGCAATGTTCCCAAGAGGGGGAAGGAGGGTGATATTTATCCCCCGGATTCAGGTTCGGGGTCTGTCCGCGTGTGGGAAGGTGTCAACTCTACACAGCAGGTGGAGTCGCCGATGGAGGCCCCACAGCCTTCTTTCTTGGGGATTTGGGGTAAAGGCGGGGGAAGGTATTGGCAACCTGGGGCAGGCCTGGGTCTCGACTTTACGAGATGACTGGATCACACAGCTAAGAACGAGGGAGATGAGTGAGGAGAAGTTGGAGAGGTGAATGAGGCTCTGTGACGGGAATGTTTATAGTATTCACACTCTGCTCTTCTTATCGATAGAGAGCCCTATGAAGAGACCTGCTGGAGCTTCAGTGCTACAGATAGGAGGGACAGGTACAACCAGTACGTTCCTCCATATCAAGATACAAGATATGACATGGGACGTGTAGTCACACCAGGATTGGGCAAGGACTAGCGTCGCTGATAACGGTGGGCAGCAATCCATCCATGTGGTTGCCCCGAGGCGAGTCTGTTCGGGGATGACCCGGAGTGCGGGGACTGAGCCGGGGACCTGGGCATCAATGACACTCTCCATAATACGAAGGACTTGTCAACCTGTGACGAGGTTATCATTGCCAAGATCTGGAACATGCGAGATTGAACACGGAATCGTGACCTGACCGGACCGTCCGACGCCTGTGGTGGCCAAAAGCTGCGGTGGTCAGCTGTGTAGTCAGTGGCCCAGGTCCCAACGTTTGAAGTTCATTCTCCAATCTCAGCTAGCCGTGCTATCAATCGGGAAAGCCGCTAAAACGTTGGAGTTTTTGGAGTAGCGTCGTCTCCCACGTTCCAGGGTCAGACAGGACCAGGGGTCATCTCAGAAAGGCCGACAAAAGCCGGTCGACGAGGGCGTCTCGGGCCAGTTTAAGCACGACTCCAACGCGGTCCGACAGGGCAAAAGCGCCGCGATGGCACGGCTTACAGCGGATGGGGGGCGATCCCCACCTCGTAGCGCGGTGGAGAAGGGAACCTGTGGTGCAAGCGATGCTAGCTTGATGGAGTAAAGTGTGTGCAGGGAACGCCGAGATGGTGGTGAGGGCTAGTCCGCAAGGGGCAGCGTTCGAGAAGGGATTGCGATGAAGAGATTGATGACGGGTTCCAAAGGAGCCGCATCCGTACGACGTAGTAAGTTTCTTCAAGTTAAAGATTAGGAAGGTCAAACTCAATCATGTCCTTTGTCACTTATTTACCCCTTCGGGTAACAAGCCGAGATCCATGTTGGGAAGCGTTTCAAATTACGCAGTGCCACCTTGTGTTGGAGATGGCCTCGCACCCTCGTCGTCTGCGCCCTTTGCAAACAAGCCATTAGAGACACTCACGCCATTGCCCCATTTAGCTTTGACAGGGAATTATTGACGGGACACTTGGAGATCCCCCTGTTACTGTAAATTCCCCAACCAACCACATGGCAAACCGCACACACAAGCACTCTTCTCGTACGTAACAGAGGTGGATCGCGGGCTTCAATCACTACGGTAGTTTGCTGGTTGTAAATGCCATGACAGAATCCAATCTGTCACAGCGTGTTATAGCTGCCAGGCCTCCAGCTGGGGCCCCGAGCAAGCACGGTCAGTCTCCATAACTCAAGGTCTGGACCATGTGAAATCTTGGATCCATCAAGATTGACAGTTTGTAAATCTCACCGCTCGGTCCATGTGGGAGCGTTTGGCAGTTGGTAAGCAAACGTGGCAAAGCAAACGCCTCTGCGTCACAAACAGCCACCACCACTGCCGCCGCCATCCATCACCAAGAAAAATCTGCGATAAGCCACGGCCGCTTACTGCCGGGCCGCCGACAGGGGCCTTTCGGCACGGCATTCACGCCGAGGCATTGAGCCTCATCTTGTTTCCTTCAGCCGTTCCATTCTTGCTTCCATCTTTCTACGAGGCGCGCTAAGTTTCTCGGCTCAGCAAGGTTCCAGCAAGTCTTGCATTAGCTCGCCATACCAACGGCCTTTTGCCTCCGTTGTGACCGATGATGCCAAGACGGTGATTGATTCAGGTGTTGAAGGTTGGCCCGAGAACCTTGCATGCTGGAGCCAATAACATTGAAATCTTCCTGGAAAGTCCCGTCGTTGTTCAAGGAGTGATTCCTCAGCTCTGCCAGCGCGCAAATTGCTCGGCCTTTTCGACGCGCCCTGCCGACTACTGCTTGTTGTTTACGCCCTGCGTAGTCCTCCGTGCCCTGGCTGGACCTGGTTTGCACAGACAGCTCAGTTGCTTCTTTTGCCCGTCTCGGAAGGTTCATGCAAGCTTTTTCTTGGCTATCAGGACACTTGCATGCTAAGACGGCACAAGCGGGTTTGACCCAGCAGCCGAGCAACGCCAGGGCGCGGCATCTCAGACGACGCGATGATCGGCGACTAAGATAACCAACCGCTTTTGCGCCCTTTTCGTTCTCATCTCTTTACCGTTTTCGACATTCACTCTGACAAGTTCAAATACACATACTCACGGTCCATCAAAGAAAACTCCGCCCGTGGATCTCAGATAACCAAAGTGGCCTCATACCTACCCACCGCCCCATCAGGACCCATATTACGACTCTGGGGATCACGTTGCTTGATCTCGCTCCCTATCTGGGGAATGAATCTGTTACCTAACATGAATCCATCCGCTCCGCTGAATAGCCTTCCCTTGACCCGACGTCGTGTGTTGAAGCCTGAACCTGGCCAGTTTGCCTCTTTTGAAGCTCCAGAGTGCCCAGCCTTTCCCCAGGACAATCATCGACGCTTCGGAGCTTGGCCGCGACGATGTCCACGTGCTTTTGCTTCACTTGCCGACCAGGCATCTGCCCACTTACTGTGCACGGGCTGTATTGTGGCTCAGCTGGTCAGGTTAACACACGTCAGGCTCACAAGGTGTTCTTGGCGGCACATGATAACCATGACCGCGGCATCCGGGACTCTGCCGCCACGGTTGGCATCCATGGAGTGTTGAGTATGACCTGTTAGTGTTCCTTTCCTCACTCTCTACTTTTTCTACAATTTGCACGTCTTGAGCTCGGCATCTTTCGCGATCAGTGCGTACTCAACAGAGTTGCTCGTTCTCAGGGCAGAACATGGCCACCCCTAGGTCCTTGCTTAGCCCCTGTCACCGGAATAATCTCAAAAGAACCTCGTGGTAGACCAGATTCATATTATCATCCTTGACCATGCCCCAAAGTGGCCAGGCTCACGGGCCAACCTTTGTCTTGAGCACAGATTTGGCCACGACAACGAGGTTTCTTCAGTGTTGTTTTGTATTAAGCGACATGGCTTTCGTTCAGCTCGTCCAACCAACTTAATGATTTTCAACGCAGAAGTTCCAACATCATGCGGTCCTGATACGAAAAGAATTTTGCAAGTGCTGAGGACGTCGCTTTAACCTAGATTCGCGTCATCCAAGCCACTCCCGCTACCACACCATCGGTTAACAGCGGCTTCAAGCAACTCCCCCTGAGATGCACTACAATGTCAACATCCCCTGCAACCATCACGTAGAGGCAAATTTTGCAGTCCAAGCTAGCTCCTGTTCCTGAATACTGCGTGGTCAATGCACTGAATCATTGTCTCTGGTGTTTACACGGGTTACATCTTCACCCTGGTCCACGGGAACTCGGGACTGTTCCGGCATCACACATCCCCTTGTACTGCAGTTCTGATCGTCACCCAGGTTTGACTGGCAGTAAGCATGATACACATTGTTCTCTATACTCTTCGAGGTACTTGGTGGCCGCTATGTATATCTAGTGATTAGGCATATGGAGATTCACGTCCTCTGTGTTTAGAATTCTAAATTATAAGGCCTAGCTCATATTTCATGCAAGCATCTTCAGCCCAAGATCACTCTCAGTGGAGCAGAATACTAGCATCTTCCAGGACTCTCCATCCACGGTCTGTACTATTGCCAATAGGCTCCTGCAAGCCTTGCCCCTAACGCCAAAACCTAATCTCCCTCCATCACCTGGCACGTAGGTCAAGGACACCAGAATGACGAAGATCTAACTTTTCTTAAGACTGATGAGTGAATTTATACAAATATGTAAAAAGAATAACCTTATCTAATCAAAGTATTAGATCCTTTTCGTTTATCCTTCATGGCTACCTTTAGGGAAGTATGAGCTAATATGGATCTCTGTTCTGGTGTCTTGTTTTTTCCAGGGCATGGTAGAGGTCTCGACCCGGGCGACTCAAGCGCCGATAAATTACGCCAAGTCCATCATACTTCCAGACTTCAGTGTGTCATCAGCTTTACGTACCAATATCAACCCAGCCTTTCCATCCAAAATCCTGCTCAGTATTCTATCCGACTATCACCGGTGGTCCACGTTTCTGTCCCCGGCTCTTTCAGTCAGCCGCCACGTCTGAACCAAGCCCCAGGGTCTTTAATCCCCTTCCAGATCCAGTACAACCAATTACCCTCCATCTCTTCCTTCATCTCAACCTCAAGAAGCTCCAAAGCCTTCACCCGTTTGACAAGGGCCGAATTCCGAGCCCTCTCTTTTCTGCGTCCTCTCTTGTACTCACGTTTTGCAGCATAGTGTTCTTCTCGTTCCATCATTAGCTGCTGCTCTAGCTCCCGTTCAGCAGCCAGTCCCAGCTCCCGCTGGGCGATAAGATCCGCGATGTCTTTCTCGACAGTGTTGGGAGTGGCCTCCAGTTTCTTTAGCCCTCGTTCAAAGTCAGTACTATCTTGCAGTTGCCACTGAATTTGCTGCAAAGCATGACGTTGGCATTTGAGCCTTTGTGCTAGAGCTACCTCAGAATCTCGGAGCCTTTCACTCTGCCAGCGTGCCGTTTCGAGATCTTTTTTCAAGGCATCATTTTTCTCAGAGAGCTTTTCCAGGTTGGTGGTAAGAAAAGCGTTCTTGTTGTGCATGTCGTTGATTTCTGTCCGCGCAAGCAAAGGGGAATGATCGACAACCCTGACCTTGCCCCCTAGTGATCTGTTAATGAAGCTGTCTTCTTAGGGAGCAACCAGGTCCTCTTCTACCCTTCGTTCAAGAGACAAGTTCTCCATTTCAAGAAAGTGAATTCTTTTCTCTCGTCTCTGTGTCTCTTTCTTGCTGATTTCAAGAGCATCTTGGCGCAGAGCGAAAGACTCCCGGTCGGCGAATTATTGCTCTTTGAATTTCACAACCAACTCATTTTTCTGTAACCAACTGGGTCATGAAACTAGAACACGCAGCTCTTTGAATACCTTCAAAAGCCGCTACCACAAGATTCTTGATATCTTGCGGAGGCTTCGATGGCCGTGGTCCAGTTGTACGAGATCTGTTCACGCTTATGTCGTTGAGAAGTAAGGCTAAGTGGGTTAAATTGATAACTTCCAGTCGCCTTTTCGACAGCTTGTCTATCCCAGGCAGGGTCTTTCGGTCCTAACAGATGGCTTCTATGCTAGATGGTAGTGAGCAAAGTAATATGGTGTTTACATAAGGTTGACCATACGTGAGAGAGAAAGGAAGACCAGCATCTATAACCCCCAGAATCGCTCGACAAAGATGAATATAATGATCATACATTACAGCCTTCCTTCTCAATTGAGGCTATAGTAGACAACTACCCGCACTTGAAATCGGGAAACAAAGCGATTGCTAAAAATTTACCAGTTCTTATCTAGGGTAGCTACAGGCTCTCGACATGCCTGGCCACATGATGAACAAAGACCTTTTCTTAGTGAAGTGAGGTCATTCAAGTTAACTCAAGATCTTAAGTGAGCTGTGGATCTTACTGTTCATTCAAGCCTTCACGTATACCCATTACTGGTGGGAGTTTGAGATCCGCGCAGGGGTCATTGACCTCGTAGCCAGTCCGGTGTTGTAAACAGGCAGGGGTAGACTCAACGGAAGAACTGTCAATCAATGACCTAGGTAAATTACTCTAGAAGCTCTCAAACGCAGGTGGATTCTTCGGTCAGCCCACGACCAATACTATTTTTACAACTTCCCACTCATTGTACATGCCTTTCAGGATGGATGCTGTAGTGTTGAGGCGTCAGCCCGAGCCTCCGTGCCTGTGAGGCTAACATCTGAGTCAACTACCGAACCCCGCCATGCCCCGCCATGGCACGTGCGTGATCCCAGATAAGATAACATAATGCCAAACATCACATCACAAGTCAACAAAGATTCTCATGCCTCAAAGGAATAACAATCTTCAATTAACTGGGGAGATATCGTGAGATGCAGATTGACGGGAAATTACGGCTGGTCAGGCACAAAGCCGCATTTCGTGGCGCGGAGCAACTTTTTCCCGGATCCGCACATCCCACCTTCTCTTGATCTCTGCCCCGCCGCATTTTTTTTCTCCCCGCTACAGGTCGTCGACGTTCATCGTCAAAGCGCATCCTGCTTTGCAAACAAACATCATTCACCATGTACCACGTGCTGGTCGGCGAGTCGTGCTACACGGCTTCTGAGATTCAGAAGCTCGTGCAGCGCATCAACGATCAGAGCCCCGTCAAGGTCGCCAAGCTCACGGGCTCGTGGCAGTACTATGTCGACCTCGAGACCGAGGATGCCGGCGTCCTCGCCAGCATCAAGAAGATCCTCGAAGCCATTGAGCAGCCCGCCGACGCTCCCGCGACCGAGAACAATGGCAAGTCCGTCGAGATCTACGTTACTCCCCGAAACGTCTCGCCATGGAGCTCCAAGGCCACCAGCATCGCTCTCGTCTGCGACCTTAAGACCGTCAACCGTATCGAGCGAGGCCGCGTCATTCATATTGAATTCGAGGACACATACAACGGAGAGCAGGATTTGGTGTTCCGGGATGTTGTTCATGACCGTATGACTGAGTTCTTCAGTCTTTCGCCTCCGGTCCTTGACACCATGTTCGCTCACGGCATCCGACATCCCCTTGAGGTGGTTGACATCTTTTCCGATGAGCGAGGCCCATTGGCTGCTCTCCAGGAGCACAACAAGAAGGCTGGACTTGGACTTGACGAACCCAACATGGAGTACTTGGTCAAGCAGTACACTGCTCTCGGCCGCTCTCCCGTATGACTCAAAGCCCGGATTGGAAAATCAATACTGATTTTAGTAGAACGACGTTGAGCTCTTCATGTTTGCCCAAGTCAACTCTGAGCACTGCAGACACCACGTTTTCAATGCTTCGTGGACCATTGATGGTGTCAGCCAGGAGAACAGCTTGTTCGGCATGATCAAGAACACCCATAAGTCGAACCCCGAATATGTCATCAGCGCTTATTCCGACAACGCCGCTGTGTAAGTCCCGTCTGAAAGTCACAGCTTCTAGGTGACATGGTTGATTTACACGTTGCTAACTCGGTTTAGCTTGTCTGGTGACGAGGGCAACTACTGGGCCCCTGACTACTCGACTGGAAGCTGGAAACTCACCCGTGAAGTTGTTCAGCCTCTGATCAAGGTTGAAACTCACAACCACCCCACTGCCATCTCTCCTTTCCCCGGTGCTGCAACTGGTAGTGGTGGTGAGATTCGTGACGAGGGCGCTGTTGGACGGGGCTCTTCCCCCAAGGCTGGTCTCTGCGGTTTCTGGGTGTCTGACCTCTTGATTCCTGGTAGCAAGAAGCCTTGGGAGGTTGATATTGGACGGCCTTCTCACTACGCCTCCAGTCTCGACATTATGCTGGAAGCCCCCATTGGCTCCGCTAGGTTCAACAACGAATTCGGACGTCCTGCCCTGACCGGAACCTTCAGGACTCTGCTCACCAACGAAGCCGAGTCTGAGGCCCCTGAGTACAGGGGCTACCACAAGCCCATCATGATTGCTGGTGGTATCGGCAGTGTCCGACCCCAGCACGCGCTCAAGGAGGAGGCTCACGTCGAAGAGGGTGCGCACGTTATCGTTCTTGGCGGCCCTGCCATGTTGATCGGCCTTGGAGGTGGTGCTGCCTCCTCCAACACCGGCTCTGAGGCCACCGCAGACCTCGACTTTGACAGTGTGCAACGTGGAAACCCCGAGATGGAGCGACGCGCCCAGATGGTCATCAACACTTGTGTTGCTCTTGGCCCAGAGAGCCCCATCGCTTTCATCCATGACGTTGGTGCTGGTGGTCTCTCCAACGCTCTCCCTGAGCTTGTCAAGGATGCCGGTTTCGGAGGCAAGTTCGAGCTTCGACAAGTCGAGAGTGCCGACAACTCCATGTCCCCTCTCCAGATCTGGTGCAACGAGTCTCAGGAGCGATACGTTCTTCTCGTCAACCGAGAAGGCCTCAACCGCTTCACGAGCATCTGCCGACGAGAGCGGTGTGGCTTCTCTGTCGTCGGATCGGCCGTTACCAAGGATGAGAACGGTGTGACCAAGCTTACCCTGACCGACCGTGAGCCTACGGTCAACCCTCCCATCGATCCCATCAACCTTCCTATGGACGTTCTGTTCCCTCCTGGACGAAGAATCTCCAAGGACGTTCAGCGAGTCCAGAAGAACCTCCGTCCGTTCGATGCCGTCAAGAGCCTCACTGAGCAGTGTGACAGCTCTGACCTGACTGAGATGGTTACCAAGGCTACTGAGCTGGTCTTCAATCTTCCCTCCGTTGGCTCCAAGAGCTTCCTCATCACTATCGGCGACCGAACCGTTGGTGGCCTGTCCGTCCGCGACCAGCTTGTTGGCCCCTGGCAGACTCCCGTGGCCGATGTCGCTGTGACTCTCACTAGCTTCAGTATCGATGACAAGAAGCGACGCGGAGAGGCCATGGCAATGGGTGAGAAGCCTACTCTCGCTCTCATCTCGGCCGCTGCCTCGGCTCGCATGGCTGTTGTTGAGAGTTTGATGAACCTGGGTGCCGCCGACATCAAGCCTGGCCCTGTCAACGGTGACCTCAAGCGCGTCAAGCTTTCTGCCAACTGGATGGCCGCTGTTGGTCACCCCGGTGAGGGTGCCGCCCTCTACGAAGCCGTCCAGGCCATCGGTATGGAGCTTTGCCCCGAGCTTGGTGTCTCTATTCCTGTTGGCAAGGACTCTCTGTCCATGAAGGCTTCCTGGAAGGACAAGGAGACTTCTGAGTCCAAGACCGTTACCGCTCCCGTGTCTCTGGTCATCTCAGCCTTCAGTTTGGTTGAGGATGTCCGCAGCACGTGGACTCCTCAGCTTCGTCGGGTTGAGGAGGTTGGCGAGTCTGTTCTTGTCTTTGTGGACCTTGCCCAGGGCTTCCGTGCTATGGGTGGTTCTGCTCTCGCCCAGACCCTTGGCCAGATCGGTAACGAGGCTCCTGATGTCCGCGATGTCCAGATCATCCGTGACTTCTTTGACGCCTTGTGGCAGCTCCATCAGGTAAGTCGCAATCGATGCTGTCGTTCGTCAGCTACTAACTTTGTGCAGGAGGATATTGTTCTCGCCTATCACGACCGATCCGATGGTGGTCTGCTCACTACTGTCGCCGAAATGATGTTTGCCGGTCGATGCGGTGCTGACATCTCTCTCGACGACCTTGCCGAGTCTGAGGACAAGGTGCTCGACACTCTGTTCAACGAGGAGCTGGGTGCCGTCTTCCAGATCCGTCGCGGCGACGAGACTAAGTTCAAGAGGTGCTTTGCCACTTGTGGCCCCCCTCACGGTTTGATCAAGACCATTGGTTACGTCCGACCTACTTCCAAGCAGTCTCTCCTTGTCAAGTACAGGTCCAAGACTATTGTCGACCTCGAGCGCGCCAAGATCCAGCAGTGGTGGACCAGCACCTCGTACGAGATGCAGAAGCTGCGTGACAACCCCGACTGCGCCCAGTCCGAGTTTGATGCCATCCAGGACTCCAGGGACCCTGGTCTTCACTACAAGCTCAAGTTTGACCCTGCCGATGTCAGCCTCCCTACTTTCACCAACCTTAAGAGCTTGGTCTTCAAGCCTAGAGTCGCCATCCTTCGAGAGCAGGGTGTCAACGGCCACGCCGAGATGGCCTTTGCCTTCCGTGCTGCTGGCTTCGATGCTGTTGATGTTCACATGTCTGATATCCTGGATGGCTTCTCCCTGGATGGATTCCGAGGTCTTGCTGCTTGCGGTGGCTTCTCATACGGGTAAGTTATCCGGGACTCAAGGGCTATGGCCAGCCTTTCTCTTCCTTGATTGTGAAGTGCTAATTTGGACAGTGACGTCCTTGGCGCCGGTAACGGATGGGCCCAGTCCATCCTCATGCACGATGGTGCCCGTAAGACATTTGAGGCCTTCTTCAAGCGACCCGACACCTTCTCCTTTGGTGTCTGCAACGGTTGCCAGATGCTGACTCGACGTGCGTATGCCCCCTCTGTCCAGGATCATGCTAATACTGTGTAGTCAAGGAGTTGATTCCTGGAGCTGAGCACTGGCCTACTTTTGTTGAGAACGCCAGCTCTCAATTCGAGGGCCGTTTCTCCATGGTCACCATCAACGACAAGTCGGACAACTCTGTCTTCTTCAACGGTATGAACGGCTCGTCATTCCCCATCGTCGTCTCCCACGGCGAAGGTCGAGCCCAGTTCTCGTCGGCCAACGACATTGGATCCGTCAACGATCACGGTCTCATTCCTCTCCGCTACGTCGACAACTACGGTTCCGTCACGGAGAGGTATCCCTTCAACCCCAACGGCAGCCCTCAGGGTATCGCCGGTGTGAAGAGCAAGGACGGCCGTGTGGTTGCCATGATGCCTCACCCCGAGCGTACCATCATGGCGGATGTGGGCTCGTGGAAGCCCGACAACCAGCTGGAGGAATGGGGACAGTTTGGTCCCTGGTTCCAGCTGTTCCTGAACGCGCGTAAGTGGGTTGGTTAGAAAATTGATATCTTGTAGGTGTTTTCGGTTCAAGGTAATGTTATATTTTTGCATGAATAAAAGAAAATCTCAATGAAAAGCTGAGAATAGGGACGGTTATATAGAGGATGAATGCCAATTGATCACATTTGACACTAGGCCATGTCTCACCAGAGGGAATGTTTGCCACTCTGCCTGATACCTTGAAGTGTGGTTATTATGAAAACGTCCGCTCACTGCCAGCTCCGTGGAGACACGTTGGGCCCTGTCACTGAGTGGGAAGCTTGTTGTAATGATCCATATGAGCTATCTAAAGGAAGGCCAAGTAAATGCCCCTGGCTGGTGTCGCTTGCTTAACAACAGTGATATAGAAGTGTAAGCTATCTAAGTTGGTCGGTCTTAGCTTCGCCAAGAGCAGTGAGGCTCTTGGCTACTGACCCAGAACACCACGTGAAGGTGCCGACCGTCGCTCTGGTGCCTCCGCCAAGGTCCAGAGAACCCTTGCATCATCGACATGGAAAAGAAAAAGAAAAAGAAATGGGGGCAGGATTCCAGCATCGCCAGACACGCAAAATTTCTCTACACACCGTTAAAGCTGGATGGCGTTAGCCATGAAGCCGACCCAGGAACAAAGAGTTCCCATGTCTGAAACGGCATGTCGCGAAGCAAATTTCGGGAAGTTGAAGTGATTTCTGGAAATGGGGGCATTTCTGCCTTGATAGAGGGGTAGAGAGCGACAAATCTAGATGCAGATTTATTTCCACGTGACTGAGTTTCATGATCAGCTTGTTTCTCCCCGACCTGGAGATGGAATACTTACCAGTAAACGGTCCCGGTAGGAAACGGCGTACTGCATCACCAAGAGGAGTCGCGCCCTGGAAGTCAAGTGGTTAGTTATAATCCCCAGAGTGGAAGAAACCATCGCGTACTTTGATCAATAATGATCTTCAATGGGGAGAACCTGCCAACCACGCGCAGCAACGGTATTGGTGAGCGTGTTCATTTCGTCCACGATCGTGCTAGCCAGGACAACGGTCTTCATCTTGGTGGGCCAATCCTCCTTGGGAATTATGGGACCATGCTGGGTACCCATCTTGGAGAAATGAACAACGCGGCGCCGTGCCAGAGTCAGGAGGTATAGGCGATTGTAGGTCTCGACGCGTTTAATCTCGGACTTATCATAATGGGCGACGCAAGCGTTATAAGCGCTAGCCTTATCCTCAAACCGAGTGAAATCAATCATGGAGACACTCATCTTCCCTCTTTTGTTGCCCTTGCAGTAATAAGAGACAGTGCGATCCTCACGGTTGAGGGTTATGCCTAGGTAGGCGGGGGTTTGATCTTGGTCGGAGTTTGTGGACCGGATCAGGTCATCTTGACCAGAGTTCTTCATGCGTATATCGAAGAGGGGAGTACTGATGACGCCCACTTCGATTTGGGTGTCATGGGGGGTTTGTTTCTCTCCCTCTGGGTAGGGGTTGACTGTTGCCCTAGAGTCCTAACCTCGGAAAACAGCCTCCCAGAATGACCGATACATGTTGACAGTCATGACGAGAGGCTCGGAGCGGCCTCTATGATGGGAGCACCACTTTACTAGAATGTCGTGGGCCGTGGACGTCTCGGCACTCGAGAGGTCGGAGGGCTTGGAGATGAGGCCTCTGGGTGCTCGTTCTTCGGTGTTGTTGGGCTCGAGTATCATATCCTTCAGGGTGATGGGGACGGGGGTGGGTGTATATTCCACTGGTTCCAGGGCAGGCATGATGAGAGCGGGTTGAGAGGTGACGAAGAAGGGAAGTGGTTTGGGTGAGGGTTGATTTGGAGGAGGAGGTTGGAGGGGTCGCTTGACGTTTGACAGGTTCAGCCTTGTGGGGCTCAGAGAGCCGAAGACCAGGGCTGGGAGCCCCACACACACCAGCCGGCCAAATAAAACTACGTCACCAGTTCAAGCGCGCTTCGGCTGCGGTAATGAAACGATGGCTACGAGAGTAGATAAAATTAATAAAATATTATTTAAATATTTAATAATTATGAGAAATCATTATGATGACTTAGAATTAATTTTCTAGTGGGCTTATACTCATAATTTGACAATTATCCTACAGGCTTTTGGAAGAGCCAGAGTACCTTTCCCTGACTGTGTCTTGGTTATTTTGACTTCCCAGGGGGCAAGCTCAGGCTAACGCAGGTCCGGAGTACTGGTAACTGTTCGCCCAGGGTCCCTGAGGAGAGTGGGACAACCCCACCTCAGACCCTGGGAGATCTTGAAGAGCTCTCCTTCTCCCATCTCAATTCCGTGATGGCACACAGTTCTCGTTTCTACGTGCAGTAAATCCGTTGTTTCTGGGTAAAGGTAATCACACAGCCGGCCTTATCTGCCGGAATCCGACCACATTTGCGTACGAGACCGACGAATGTAGCATTGTCTGGATATATGAGCTAACTTGACATCTAAGTCGAGCCTTGCCAGCAAACCGCGGGTGGAACATCATGAAAATCCCAGAACAACAAAAAGACTTTTGCCATTGCTGAGAATAATCAGCACAGAAAGGTGCAGGCTGCTTCGGACCGTGACAAACTTTCGTCCCACTCTAAATGTTATGACCACGATCTCCTCCACGACCACGACCCCCTCCACGGGAACTGCCTCGTTGGCAGGACCTTTTTGACCTTGGTGGAGCTTTTCGTACAGAGTATTGGGCATATCCGGAGGAGCTGGTGGCTGAGCATCCGGACTCCTTGGATCGGCTCTGACAACATCGCCGTCACGGACCTCACCTGTTGCCGGATCACAGTACTCGAAACCAAACTCGACCCATCCCACTTCTTCCAATTTCCCGGCTGCACCCACTCCGTCTTGATCGTATGGCCGTGCAACTCCCACTCGCGAAAGCCATCGTAATCCCCCCAACTAGCGCCAGTTGACACCGGAGGTTGACTGCTCCTTGACGTTGAAGATCGAAGATCACTGGTGTCATCGCTTGGTTCCAAGAACTCCTGGGATACAGAAATTGGAGGCGGGTCCAGACGATCTAGCTGTCGGCCAGGCTGCCATGTCAGCCCCTCGGATTCGCACCAGAGCTTTATGGCAGTTGGGAAGATCCGCGGCGTATCCTCGAGTACACAAGAGGCGTTGAAGCGGTCAGACACCCTGTCGATCGGGCGATTGTCTCTGTCTTTCGGGGGGTCGGTAGGCCTTTCCGCTCGAAACCACTGCTTCTAGCCGTCGGCTTCGTACTTGGGCAGGTCTTCTAGGTCGATGAGTTCGACCTGGGGTGAACCCCCCCCCTCTCGCGAGACATAAACCGTCCTTTTGGTACGATCGATGTCCGGGAAGTCAGGTCGGGGAACTCGCTGGGCGCGCACGCGAGTCCTCAACAACAGCCGGAGAAAGAAATGCACCATCCCTCTCTAGCTCTTCGGAAAAAGCTTCAAGATCAGCTCGGGCCGCAGCGTCGACCTGTTCCGCAGTGTTGTCTGTCGGATGGAAGCACCATTGGCTGGGGTACAGCGACTGGTTCTGCGGTGGGTTGGAGGCAGCAGCGGCGTGAGCTAGAGAAGGGCGCAAGGTGGAGGAGGATGGCTTGGAGGGTTTAGCTATGCATGAGCCTGTGAAGTATCGCACTTACGATGTTGTCGTTCGACGCATCGCGGGCGCCAGGGCTCTTGTCAGAAGATATATCTGCTCTATGTTAGGCTGGTGCAGCATTGACTCCTCAATTGTACCCAGTTCAAATCATTTGTGCGCCTGACAGTAGCTGGCCCATCTGACCAGACAAACTTGATGTCAAACGAATGACGCAAGACACTGGATCTTGATCTCGAATAAATGGCGCGGGCCGTGGATAACGGTCTTCGTCTCGAACGTAAAGTCTCAAGCGTCGGGGGAGGGGATTGTGGCCCTTCTCGTAGCCTCAACCCTTGGGAGAGTTGTCGGTCGTGCGATCGCAACTGACATTGGCGCATGATGCTCGCACAGGATTCCGCTTCCCTTGTACTTGAAATTCCTCATTTCTTGGGAGGGACATTCTCGGGAACATGGCCCTGTCGGTAGATGACTTCTTGTGCCGGTGCTGCTTCCGTTCTCTGGGCGACCTTGGGGGTCCTCTTCATCCTTCTGAACTCTCACCCTTGATCGCAAAGGACTTTGGTCGGGGGGGATTGGAGCCATGGTAGCTGGCGACTGTCGTAGTTGCGACGCAAGCACCATGGGCCTTGACCCGATCTCCACGAAAGAGACTCCAGTCAAGTAGTTAGGGTTGATGTACTTGTTTCGTGTGGTTCTATACTCCTAACTAATGTTGTGCTCTTTGTTTTCGAGGGCCAGGCCGAGCCAGGCGGGATGACCCTCGTTGGCGTGAATCTCCCGGTCGGTGCTTTCGCCGCGTTGGCTTCTGCGCGCATTGAAGGTGCTAACGTTAGTAGAGACGGTGCCGAGAGAGACATATGGCCTAGCCGCCAGCTACCATGACTTCAGCCCCCTTAACCAAAGTCCTTTGCGATCGAGGGTGAACATTCAGAAGGATGAAGAGGACCCCAAGGTCGCCCTAACATTGGCTGACCTCAACTAGATACCTACAGACGGGCAGGGAACGACAGATTGCAGACCATTAGGCTTATTCTCATAAATCCTTATGAAGATCTCTTCAAATGGATTATACTATAGCAATCTTAGATTAGGATGAGATACTCTAAAGTACCTTAAGGTAAAGTTCATAAAATCCCTTCTAGCCACCTTAGGTTTCACGCCCGTTTTCACAAGCACCTCGAAACCTTCTGCGAAAAACAACAAACAAAACGAACGAACGAAGAAGAGTCTGGGTTTAATCTCTTCCTTCCTTCATCACTCACTTTCCTGATAACGCTTTTAATTCTATCACCCCAATATCACCATGGCAGACCCCGCGTATCAGGAGCCCAGCGACTTAGTCCCGCTAGAGGATGTCACAATCAGGACCGAGTACGCGTTGAAGATCCAGAAGAGGATCCAGCGAATGCCTTGGGGCAAGGATTTCCGCCTCAACAATGTTCATCTCGCCATGTTTGCCATCGCGCCTCTATCGATCTTTCGGAATGGCATGCTCTCAGATGGGGTCACAGCTTCGGTAGTGCACCAACTCCTCGAGGCCCTACCTCCGCTGATAAAGCACTGTGAGTGTCTATGCCCTTTCATCCATACTCCGGGGAAAGAAACTAACGTGCGCGATTATAGTCCTGGGGCGATGGCCTGATAAAGCTTATGACAAGTATTTAGCATCGCATTCCGGCATACCCGCCGCTCCCAGAAGGACCACATAAGCGACCCGAGGGAGCGCCAGGGAACGTAGTACCAAAGCGCTCGACAAGATCCGCGAGCAGTTCCAGCAGCTGGGGCTCGAAGGACCCGAAGAAGATGATATTGCCGACATGACATTTGTCCTCGACGAAGAAAAGAGGAGGAACAGCTCTGCTGTATCGGCATAATACCTAGGCATTTGAGCCCGAAAAATGCTTGCGCCCACCACTTGTGGAGAAGCGGGTTCATGCAAATGGTATTCCAGACGTGGTCTGAACTGCCTGGCGCATCGGGGTTTGCGAGGAGTATACTCTTTTCGTCCGACCAGGTTGTCCCCATTAACGCGGTGGTGGCTCCGTAGACATACTGTGTCTTTTTGATGTTGTATTGCGTCGAGTTCCATGAGAATGGAATGATATGGCAGACTTCGGGGTCGCGGGCGCTTGTTAGGACGCACTTGTTCTTATCGCGACTTTTGCAGGCCTCCGGTTGAGGGTAAATCTATCGTCGAAATTCAGTTCCGATGTATGCCACGCAGCAAAAGGACCCCTACAGCCTCATGCAGTGAGAACGATATGGAGAAGATGGTAGATGAGGTGAAGGCTTTCGCTGAAGGTGGGAGCCTTCCGGTCATCCCAGAGCACCTGAGCTGTCCACTGTTATCTGGACACACCTTTCACGTCGAGATGCCAGCCGAGGACGCCGGGCGATTCAAAGATATGCTGGATCTTCAGTGGGCGTGTATTGTCGTCGCAGCTCTCTCTGGTGCCGCAGAACATCCGCATCTCCTTCCCGATCACCCAAGATGGGGGGATCCAGACATGCGTACTCTGGCATGTTTGACCAACTGATTCTTGGAGAACATGTGGGCCAGCCACCACCTGGATGTGGGTGTGAGATCGGGTGAGTGTGGCAGTTTCTGGGTCGCTGCCGACGTATTTCGATGTATCCTATCCTCAAAATACGCTGTTAAAGAACGCTTCGTACATGCTTACGGTGACGGCGATTGGCTCAACGCCACCTCCATGGCAGCGAGATAGTCTCAATATCTTAAAGCGGCCGTTGACAGTATCATCTAGAGTGATTCGGGGCCAATTCCCGCTTCGCCGGCGCAGCCAGATTTGACAAGCTTGGCGATATGACGACGAGCTAGACCAAGGAGCAGGCGCCTGTTGAAGTCATTGATTCGGTCTCTTTCGGCTTGATCGCGAACGTATATAAATCGACTTTCCGTCTTTGTGCCGGGTCTCTTCCTTTTGGTCGGGATGCGGTCCTCTGTTCACTTCCCGATCATAAGTCCCTTCCCCTCCTTACGTCTCTCAGCTGGTTCTTCGGGGATTGATAGCTCCCCCTCGATGATGTCCCATTGATTGAAGATGGCTCCCAAGAAGTTCGACATTGCTCTCAGCTCTCTGATGGCTGCTATCATAGTTGTTCAGACAAGTAAGCAAGGCGCTGCTGGCCTTATCCTGGAAAAGGGTGTACTCGACCATGGTGGGACTGATCCATTTTCCACCCTCCCTCTTGTTGTACCAGGTGATCACTTCATTGTCGAGGTTGAGGGTAAGGCCAAGATAGGCCGTTTGACCATCGTAGGGTGGGCGGGGCCGGACTGTTTCATGTTGGCCGCGCTCGATTCTGCAGCGGTTGAAAGCATTCATGCTGACGGTGCCAACCTCAATCGCCGAGTCCTCCAGGGTCGTGTCGCGAGGCTTACCGGGACCTTGACAAACTTCGAAGAATCCTATCCTTGGAAGACTGCCTGCCAGAAGTCCTGGTACATTTGTACAGTCACGGTGAGGGAGGGTCGCATATCGCCTCCGAAGGAACGACGAGCCCACGCCCGGAGAAGGTCCATGGCTGTACCCTTCTCCTCGGAAGTGAGGTCATAGGGCTTGACGATGATAGCTGTTGCCGCCCTCAGCTCTTGGAGCCCGCTGGGGTAAGCCTCTGGCATTGGCGGGTCGATGAAATCGAACCGCGCCACTTCGTCGACGCCCAGATCCTTCAGTTGAAGGATCTTGTCGGCCACTTCGTCACTGTGGACGCCCAGAGGGGTGTCTCATAAGAGGCCATTGTGTAGGGGCGGTAGCAAATGCCTGGCCCAGACCGGCCAGCACGGCCAGCTCGTCGTCGGGCTGATGCCTTCGAGATGGGAGCCGTGAGCAAGGTGGTCATTCCCACACAGGGATTATACCCAGCCTTCTTCTCTTTCCCCACGTCTTTGATCCATAGTTAGCTCGATACCCTCATCATCCGAAAGAACTAGAGTAAAATAAATGGGGGACAAAAGCAATAGCTAGGGAATCACATACCGATGACATAGACAACCCCTGGGATCGTCACACTAGCTTCTGCAACGTTGGTCAAGACGATGCATTGCTGGAAGTGTGACTTGCTCATTGCAAGACGCTGGGCCTCGGAAGGGAGGGCAGAGTAGAGGGGTAAAACCAGGAGACTTGGCACCCTGCGACGGATCATCGCACATGCTTCCTCGATCTCCTGAGTTGTGGTCAAGAACAAGAGGATATCTTCCTTGGGCTTCTTCTTGACAATCATCTCCACCACACGGTAGGCGCAGGTCAAGTAATTCGGTGTTGCTTCCTTCAGGTACTGAATCTGCACGGCGCAAGGGCCCGAAAGCCGTTCTGGGTGTTGAAGTACTGAGTAAACTTCTCAAGGTTGATAGTGGCTGACATTACCACAGCCTTGAAGCCGTCGCGGTAGTCCATGACGTGTTTCAGCAAAGCCAATACCACGTCGGTGGCCTAGTCTGTCAAGACGTATTTTCGATCGGACTGGGTTCCGTAGTCAATTCGTTTCTCCTCTACTGAGAGAAAGGGTTGATATCCTATAGCGATGACGCCGGCCATGTAGCTTTCCTAGGGACCAACAAGAGTTCCAACGTCTAAGGCGAATGCTGCGAGACAAAACTGCGAGATTCAGAGTTGTCTACTCATAATGAGAGTGTCGCGAGGCGTACCCTCTCTTTCACGGCAGGCATCGTCTCTCGGAACATGGATGCCAGCTACAAAGAGCGCGATGCCCTTGTGGCTCGGGCCAGGTCGAGGGAGGCCTTGACATATGGGTACTTCAAGGTTTCCCCATCGAAATTGTACGCCAGGTTTTTCTCCTGGAAGTGCTCGAGGTCCTGCAACAAATTAGCGGCTTACTTGAAGGAAAAATAACCACAACTTACCATAATCCAGACCGGGTCGATAGCTGTTACGTATCTCATTCCGGCGAAGGAAATGTGATCACATATGACCCACTCATACTTCTCGCCGACCAGGCAGCTATCTGGCTTGGGGAGGACTGGCTGGTTCTCGTGGACAGTCTTGTAGGTGCCCCTTCTTTCCAGATAGACGACTTTGTGATAAAAGTCGGCCGCCAAGCTCTGACGGATCTTCAACCCAAAGTCCGGGTCGGAAGGCTCCAATGCCAGCACAGGCTCATTGTCGAGCATGCGTTTGGACACGCTTGGCATCAGGCCGTTTCGCATCTTGAGGGCCTGCTCTGCAACCTTCGGGTTGATGAACGACATTCGACACCATCTAGCCAGCTTGTCTTCATCACTGGCAGACTCGATGTGGCGATGAATGTAG
Source organism: Fusarium keratoplasticum (assembly GCF_025433545.1). Taxonomy (NCBI): domain Eukaryota; kingdom Fungi; phylum Ascomycota; class Sordariomycetes; order Hypocreales; family Nectriaceae; genus Fusarium; species Fusarium keratoplasticum. The sequence goes on along the minus strand of NC_070530.1, from coordinate 3,017,451 downwards.
CTGTGGAAAGCGTTCAGTCGTGCCAAGTGGTCGGACTTGGCATCGGGGTATTGCTGCCGAATAACGTCGGCGACGTATCGCGGCGCATTGGGCCGCATGGTGATGTCGTCCTGCGTGCTGAGAAGGCACGCGGCGGTGACAATCTCGGCGAGACAGCCGAGCTCCTTGACCTTGAGGAACGCATTATACCAGGCAGTGTCCACAGGCATACCCACTACCATAAAGCCCTTTGTCGTGAGCTTGGCATCGGCATCAATATACTCCCTAGTTTATATATCAGTATAAAATGTGAAAGAGGCGGCCACGCCCAAGACCCACAAGGCACGGAGCTCATAGAGAGCCCGGAGCAGTGTCTCTGCATGGGGACCGTCAACAAAGTTCAAGTTGGAGATTTTGTGAAAGCCGCAAGATTTCAGAACCAGAACCTCTTCCATGACTTCGCTTGTTAGCATTCCAGGAGGTGTGTTTGCCATGAGGGACTTGTCGAAGAAGTCTGTGGTATAAAGACGGTAGCGTATACCGTCCTGTATGGGACCAGCACGACCAGCTCGTTGTCTAGCTGAGGCCTTCGAGATGGGAGCCGTTAGGACCGTTTTCATTCCGGCTTGAGGGACGCAATCATACGGCTTCTGGAGTCCGGTATATATAAACAACGGAAGACTCTTAGAAGGGGCCTTGATTAGTTTCAGCATAAAGATAAGTACATAGTTAGAAGGGATTTTATGAACTTTACCTTACTTTAGAGTATCTCCTCCTAATCTAAGATTACTATAGTATAATCCATTTGATGAGATCTTAATGAGGATGGACCTAATGGTCTACAGTCTGTCGTTCCCTGTCTATAGGTAGTTCAGCTAATGTTGGGGGCCATACCCTGGCATGACATACCGATCGCGAATGTAATGCCATCAATAGCCAAACTGTTCTCGGCGGTATTTATCGAGAGAATGCACTTTCGACCCGTGTTGGTGTCCATGACATCCTCCATTTGGGCTCTTGAGAGCGACGAGTAGAGAGGCAAGACCTGGAGACCAGGCACCTTCTTCCTGATCAACCCGCACGTCTCCTCGATCTCCTGGACAGAGGTCATGAAGACCAAGATGCTTCCCTCGGGCTTGGTTTGCGTGATGTGGGCTACCGTTTCCAGCACCGCCTTCCGGTAATCAGGCGTCGCCTCCCGCAGATACTGAATCTGGACGGGGTAGGCGTGTCCCTCGGCGTGGAACACGTTGGACCCAGGAAAGTACCTGCTGAAGGTGGTAAAGTCGATCGTTGCCGAAATGACCACGACCTTGAGGTCTGGCCGCATTCCCATCGCCTGCTTCAGGAGTGCCAAGAGAAGATCGGTGTTCTTGGTCCTCTCATGGGCCTCGTCCACCATCACGCAAGCCTGTAATCGTCAGGAGCCGTTCCTCTGACACGATTCCAACTTACATATCGGCTAAGCTCTCTATCAGAACGAAGCTCTTGCAGCAAAAGGCCGTCCATTAGGAACTTGAGTATCGTTCGGTCGTTGCTGGTGTTGTCGAACCGAACGGCGTAACCGAACTCGTCACCCAAGCCCACGTCGAGCTCCTGGGCCACGCGCCGGGCCACGCTGGTTACCGCAATCACCCTGGGTTGAGTGCAGGCGACAAGCAACAGCCAGTTCCTCCGACAGCGATGGTGACCTGAGACAGTTAGCCTAGCTGTTTATATGAGTGCGAAGAAGCAAGCACTTACTTGACCTGCGTGGTACGTGTCAAGGAATTCTTGACAAGCCTCCTCTTAGCAGACTGGGAGCCGGTTACGGCGCTGGGCAAGGCCTTCAAAGTAGGCCTGGCAGTGCGGCTTGCTGACCGCGAACGGGTTAAGGTGTCCGTCTTCGAGGCGCATGGCCTCCCGCGCAGTGGTCTCGTTGCGCTTGAGGCTGTCAGCAGGGACAGGATTATGCTGCTCCTGAATTTTCACGGGCTCCATGGTCGTGGTGTTGTTTGTGGTTGTGCTGATCGAATGCGGGTGTGTGTGTGTCGGGGGGTAGAAAGTAATGATGGTATTTTGTTCTCGCATCTCACCCGGCTGGGTGCTCCGTCGAGTGGCAGCGGTGGCGAAGATAATGGCTTATATATAGGTAGGTATGTAGGTGGTGGAAAGAAGAATGAGATTTTTCATCGGGTAGGGCAGGAATTTATATCCTCAACGGAGTCAGACTGTGAACCACGTGCATTGTTTGATTGAAACCAACCCGGTTGGCTGCAGTGTCCGCCGTTGGCAGGAGCAGGCCGCCGATTAACATCACGTTGGTGACCAAACAGCAGCTTGCAAACTGACAATCCAATTCAGCAACCTAAACAGCTTACAACACCTATTGGTTTCAATAGGTTTCCCCATGTTTACGTTTTGAAGCAAACAAGTTGGGCGAGTTTGCTGCAAAATCGCCATCTAGACGGGCGGCTGTTGCGGCTGCTATTGTAGGAGGCCCAAGAGGGTTGCCGTCCCTCCGCTCTCGCCTGGTATCGGCAGAGGCGGGCTCTTTCTAGACCTCAAAGATAGTGGAGGTTAATATTAAGAACTGCTGCCAGCTTCATTACTCGTGTTCCTAAGCATAAGAGCGTTGACAGGATAAAGGCTATGGATGATTAGGGAGGTGAAATTTAGGCGGCACGAGTCACGACAGTAGAGATTTTTGGTCTGGCACATGATGAGAAAACAGCCTTGCTACTTCGCAATGTTCATAAAGAAAGATTCTCTAATCTACAGAGCACTTGGTGCCCTCTACCTAGCTACGTAAATTGGCCGGTCTTAGCCTCACCAGGAGCCAAACACTCCTGGTCACTGACCCAGAACACCGCGTGAAGGTGCCGGCCATTGCTCTGGTGCCTCCGCAAAGGTCCCGGGGGGGCCTTTACATCATCGGCGAAATGAAAACAGCAACAAGGACTCAGACAACCGAAAACTCTCATAGTCCGTTCAAGGCTGGATGGCGTTAGCCATAAAGTCTTGTGAGGCAAGAGAGAAATCGTATCGGTCAAAAAAAGAAAGAAAGCGCCGCGAGGCGTAACTGTCTTGGTTGGATAGGCATTCGTCGCTTCGATGCCTCATCGCGATGGGGATGTCGTCAAGCCGGTAGTGCTTCGAAAAGGGGGTGCCGTTAGGCCCGCCGTTTTTCTAAGTGTGAGGATACCGTAAGCCCATAGCTGTTCAAAAAAGGGGTGCTGTTAAGCACATTGCTGTAAAAATGATGCTGTATAGCCCATCGTTCTTCGGAAGATGCATGCCGCAAGGCTCATCGTACTCCAACAGGGATGTGCATGCCGCTAGGCAGACTCCAAGTTAGCCTTAGCTCTGGCCCGGTCAAGGGAGGCCTTGACATCGGGGTTCCTCAGCGTGACTTGGTCGTATTTGCGCGCCAGGTTGTGGTCCTGGAAGTGTTGACGTTTCTATTCCTTGTTAGTTGAATGTTGGATTAAAATCAAGAGGCAATAAACGTACCATGATCCATTCGGGGTCAATGGCTGTGATGCAGTGCATATACTGGATCCCAGCGTAGCGGATGCGATGGTAGATTACCCACTCCCACGACATGCCGATGAGGCAGCTATCTGGTTCAAGCGCGACTGGGTAGTTCTCGTGGACGGTCTTGTAGATGCCATCGCCCTTGCTGCTGAGAATCGCAGTCTTGTGGCAGAAGCCAGCTGCCAAGCATTGACGAACCTTCGCGCTGAACTCCGGGTCGCGGGGGTCGAGAGTCAGCACCGGGCCCCCATCGAGCATGTGCTGCGAAACCTTTGTCATCAGTCCGTCTCGCATGAGTCTGGCCTCCTCGGCAACCTCCAAGTTTATTGCCCGGCTCTGGCACCAGTTGGCCAGCTCTTCTTCGTCGGAAAAGATGTCTCGGCGGCGGAGGTAGGCAAGGAAGGCGTTGAGTCGAGCCAGGTGGTCGGAATCAGGGTGACTGAAGTACTGTCGCTTGACATCGACGTTGTATCGCTGCTCATAAGGCCTCACGAAGAGATCTTCCTGCGAACTAAGTAGGCAGGCGATGGTGACAATCTCACTCATACACCCGAGCACCTTCGCCTCAAGGAAAGCGTTGTACCAGGCAGGGTGGATAGGAACAGGCATGCACGCGGCGGTGGCACCATTTTGAGTGAGGTTGGTATCGCCATCAATGTAGCCCCTATTTTTCCATGTTAGTGCATCATGCCAGATATGAATGCCTCAGTCTAGTTAGTACTTACAAAGCGCGGAGTTCAGCCAAAGCTCGCAGCATCGTCTCTGCATGAGGGCGGTCGACAAAGTTGAAATCCGAGATCTTGTGATACCCACAGCATTTCAGCACCAAGACCTCCCTTGTCATCTCGCTTGCATGGATTGCGAGATGGTTGTTGGGGGGGCAGATCCGATCGAAGGTGTGCTTGCTATAAAGGCGGTAGCAGATGCCACCCTGCTGCTCCCGACTCACTTGGGCGGCTCGCAGCTGGGCTGCAGGCTTCGGGATCGGGACCGTCATCAGGGTATACATCCCTACACGTGGGTTATACCTGACTTGCCTGCATCTGCCCTTGTCTTGGATCTCTAGTTAGTCTATCAAGTAGGAGGAAAGGGGAGATTGTGGTGAGAGCATCACGTACCGATCACATAGGTGATCTCAGGGATCTTCACACTGACTTCAGCCAAGCTGGTAGTGATGAAACACTTCTGGGCCTCAGAATCCTGTAGTGCTTCGAGCGATGAGGGAGCTTGACACAAGGGGATGGCCTGGAGGGTGGGTACATCCCGGCCGAGCCTCTCACAGGCTCCCCGGACCTCCCGATCCGAGGTCAGGAACAAGAGGATGTTCCCTTTGGGCTTGGACCTAGCGATCATCCGAATAAGGCTGCAGGCGGTGGCCAGGGCCTCGGGCGTTTCCTCCTGAAGGTATCGGATTTGGATGGCGTTAGCCCGCTCGGCAGCACGGAAGACGTTGCTAGTGTCGAAGAACTTGGTAAACTTGTCAAGGCTGGCATTGACGTCTGAGACGATAACAACCCTCAAGTCCTCGCGGGCCCGCGCGGCATGCTTGAGCAAAGCCATCACCATATCGGTCGCCAGGGTTCGCTCATGTGCCTGATCAACGACAATGCATCCCTACTATTATCAGATAAAACCTAGACTCGGAACGGGGCATAACTTACATATTCATCGAGGCCGGGGTCACGCATAAGCTCCTGCAGCAAGAAGCTGTCGGTCAAGAACTTCAGGCGCGTGTCCTCGCCGCTGCGGTCGCTATCGTCGGTATGGATCTGGCATCCAACGATGCCGCCAAGGGGAAGCTCCATTTCGCTGGCAACCTGAGCTGCCGCACTGGATGCAGCAGATCCGCGAGGCTGGGTGCAGCCGACGATCTTGCTGTGCATCCATTCATCAAATAGGATGAACTGTACGAGCTGCGTGGTCTTGCCGCAGCCCGCGTCCCCGACAACGATGGTGACCTAGGAACGAAATATCAGCACGGAAAGCCCGCAGACAAGAGGTATACACTTACTTTTTCTCTCGAGTGAAATCGCTCGAGAAACTCCTGGCGCTTCTCGGGACTGCACATCGGGTATTGCTCGCGGCGCCTCTTGAGGTCCGCAAAGTAGTCGGCAGAGTGCAGGTTGCCGGGCAGAAAGGGGTTTTTGGCAGCGTCTTCGAGTGCCATGGCCTGCTCGGCCGTCGTGAGACCCCACAACATGGATTCCATGGTTATGGACTATGGAGATTGAGATGGTGGGAGAGCAGAAAGAAATGTTGCGATCGCGGTGGTGGTGGTTGTTGCGCGATGGCCTTGGTGATGCTGCGATTTTGCCTCAACGAGATTTTTTGAGGGCACAAAAATGAAAACAAACAGTTGACCAGAATTCACGTGATGAACCTCAAGCTGAAGCCCTGTCGGTTGCTTGATCTCTGCCCGAGGGGAAAGTTGTCCGGTGAAGAACTGGCTACCAGCTGGCCGGCAGTGCTGGGAGTTACCGACGATCAGAGATTTTTCCAACTTTGTTATTTCTCACGCTAATGAGGGGCATCATAGAGCCTCTTTGCCAAGGTAACCAGTACCAAATCTGATTTTAGGGCTCACACTTGAAAGTGTATCACGCAGCCAGGGGGTGGTCAGGACATCTACATTTTCATAGAACAACACTTCAGTTGTACAAGCGGGACAGGGCAGAGGTGTCGAGGTAAGAACTAATAACTGGATGAGGCAGTTGAGCACTCAATTGAAGCCTACAGCAAGCACAGTAAATGAAAGAATATTTATACACATAACCTGCGATCATCTGTCTTGATTAGGGAGAAGCCCTGGTTCCAAGCGGAACACTACATACGAAAACCCTAACTAAGACCTGACCGACTCGTAAAAAAGAGCTCGTACACAATCATACCAATTCTGGCCATACTAGCGGGATGTCGCGAGGCATACTCCAGAGTCTGGGGCAGAAAGGTACGGAACAAAGTTGTGAAAAGGAAAGGAAAAGATGCCGCTAAGCATGTAACAAAAGCAAGAAACCTCTTCGCGTCATGAGAGTAAAGCTGGTTAACAAGGATGCCGTTAGGCAGATAGCCGAGATAACCAAGTTCTGCTCGCCATGACGGTACCGACATCGTTGAAGTTGATGATGGAAATTATCGACAAGCATGCCGCTAGGCATACGAGTAGAGAAGCATTGTCGTTTGTCCAGCAACTGAACTTCCAAGTGCTGCGTGTTGTATCGATGTGGGTGTTGTGCGAAGAGGCATGCTGCTAAGCAGTTGCCACTGTCCGAAGCAAAGACGTAGGCGGGGAGCGTCGTGGTAGTGGTGCATCTACCATGGGACAAATTGCTGGAAGTCTCCTCGTCCTCGACCCCGACCTCCTCTTCCTCGATCGCCTCGACCTTGATCTCCTCTTCCTTGGCCCCGACCTCGATTGACCTGGCCTGGGCCACCTCGACCCCAACCTCCTTGGCCTCGACCTCCTTGACCTCTTTGCCCTCCATGACCTCCTCGGGCTGCCTGACCTCCTCGAGCCCATCCCTGGGCTCCCCCTCGCTGGTTATCGGGCCTGGAGCCGGGGTTGAACTTTTGGTACAGCGTCTCGGGCGCACCATCCCAGCTTGAGGCTCTCTGATGACCCCCTGCGCCCTCGATGTTTCGCTGCGCATTCCGGTAGTCCGGCCGCACAATCACCCTGTCTACAATAATCTCGGCAGAGGGATCGTCGCTGTCAGCGACAAAAACAAACTCTCCCTCAACCTTGGGCTTCCAGTCTCCCCTTGGGACCCAAGTCTTGTCCACAGACCGCCCATGCGCCTGCCACTCGGTGTAGAGATCCCAGTCACCCCAGCCGAGGCCGATTCCGGGGGGTGGATGATGGTGGATGAAGTGACCATTCGACGTCAAGGATCGCACATCGGTCTGCTCGCCAGGAACCAGGAACTCCTCAGAGACGGACATGGGAGCAATGACCTCGTCCCTCTTCTCCTTCTTCTCGGGGAAGATCTGCTCTGGCATCCACTGCTTGTTCTCTCCGCGACACCACATCCCCATGGCGTTGCGGAAGATCCTGATCGTATCCGTATGCGGAGCAGAGGCAGTGAAAACGTCGCTCAGCATTTCAACGCTGCGGGTGTCTCGGTCGTTGGGGGGTTGCGTCGGCCTACGCCCGTGATGCCATTCCTCCTAGTCGTCGGCTTCATACTCGGGTAGGTCGTTCAGGGCGATGGTCTTGGTCTCCCGCTTCCCGTCCTTCATGCGGGTGATGCAGATTCTGATCTTGCTGGGGCTCTCGGAGCCATTCTCGAGCCCAAATTGCTGCTGGGAACGGACAAGCAGCTCGCCGTTGGGGCCCCTCTTGGTCTGCGACCAACCCTGTATCCCACGAGCCCGCAGCTCTTCGTCTTCGCGCTCGAGCTCTTCAAGGGCGGCTTGCTCGACATCTTGGGCGCTTCGGATGCCCGCCGCGCGACGCTCTCTTGGCGTGGCATCCTCGGAGCGGGGCCGTGCAGTGGGTGCCTCACGAGGAACAACGGGAGGGACAGCGGCACGCATGGGGAGGGCATAGGCCGGAGGAAGAGGGTTTCGTGGATGGGGACCGGGAGGGAGAGGGTTCTGAGGACGGGGACGGGGACGGGGGCGAGTGCTCGGGGATCCAGGCCGAGACTCCTGAGGAGCAGTCTTTGGGAGTGTTAGGTTTGAGGTCTGTCCTTGGGTCAGGACCGGGCACTTACGTTGCCAATCCAAGGAAGATCGGGGGCCTGGTGGTTCCAACGGCGCGACATATCTAATTTCTGTTAGAACAAGTGCATAGAGAATATACTAGGCTTATAGGAAGCGTCTTACTGCTTGCTAAAGTACCTGTGACTGTGCGGTGTGGTGATGATGATGATGGTGTTGCGCGAACGTGATAATTTTGTTGAATTTTTTTTGGAAACGGGGTAGTACATCTCCTCTAGATTCTCTTGGGAGCAGATAGAAGTGGGAGAAATTCTACTGCGTTTGTTTTGGGAGATTTTCCACGATTTGTGTTGGCACTGTCGGGCACTGCCAGCAGTTGGCACTCGTCCTCCAAGAGATACTGGTAACTCCTCAATAAAGGCAGAATAGTTTGACTGAGTAAGTTTATTTAATTCTATTCATGCTATAACTCCAAGTATGTATATGTTACTTAGCTTACTTTGATGTTTGTTACCTACCTACTATAGCATCTGTTATCTGGGTGGTGATACTGGTTCGTGAGTTGAGTCTGACCATTTAAACACACTGGCTCCTGAAAGGCTCGGGGGACTTTATTTAAGTTCCTATGGACTCTCCTCATCTTCGTATCGTCTCAGTAAAATGATGCCCTCTTGGTGGTTTCCTGTAGGGTTCTATGGCCTTGGCTGATCGTTCCCCTCTGCCTTAAATGGCGTCTTCTTTTTCTGTACATAAACTCTCGTGCCAGGGACAAAGAGCATTGGTCCAGAGCGCCAAAAAAGAAAAAAATAATTATGCAGTGAATCTATGCCTCTCGTGCATTTCACGACTTCGAATTTCTCACGATTGCGTCGGCAGATAAAAAGTTGCGAAGTGCCATCAACAGCCCAAGCCCATGTGGCTTTGCGGGCCCACATTTTTCGTTTATTTCGACCAACACCTGAGCCTTCCTCCTTCTCTTCTTCTCTTCCACAACTCTGTATGCCTAGCGGCATCCTTTTACTACCCGCCTACGAAGCAAGTGGTCAGGGACTTTGTGAAGGCAAACCCCGTGGCCAGCCTAGCGGCGTCCGTACGTACCGGTGAAGCAGCCCTGACTGTGGAGGCACTGGGTCACGACCTAACCAATCTTTGGTTTGCCGATGATACAAGGGCTCTTTGAGCCTTTGCGGAGGTACCAGAACGACGGTCGGCACCTTCACGTGGTGTTCTAGATCAGTAGCCAGGAGTCTTAGAGCTCTTAGTGAAGCTGAGACCGGCCAACTTATGTAGACTAGGTACCTGGTAGAGCACTCTGAGATACTCCGTAGTTGGTCATGATCCATCCAATGTCATTAGCCAGGAACAAGCGTGAACTAACCCCACAACCTTGAGCGACTCCTCCAAGCGGGACCCCATTGTCTTGGATCATGCCCCCACGCTTGTCCTCGCTAGCTCTCGATCGGCGCAACCCTCTCTTCGGGCCGTGTGTGACAGCTCAAGTCTCCGGCCGAGCCTGACTTGACCTCTTCTACCTGTCTACCGAGCGATGCGAACCCGCTGCATTATGACCATTCCTGCGGAATCGGCCACTTGACCGTCCCCAGGTGCAGCCTCCAAGCTCTTCTAGGTTTGACCCACCAGTTCGGCGCTGGCGAGACCCTTGGATCCACTCTTCACCCTGAAAGCGTGCTGGTGGGTGTTAAGTTTGCTCGCTCTAACTGTTTGCTCTCCAAACGTCTAACATCAAGAGTCAAAAGGGGTCCCATGACAGCCAGGCAGCAGAGCACTTCTATAAACCTGCATTGACTGGGCCGTGTCGGGAATCCGTGAATCACCAAAGCAACGGGGAGAATGAGGGGCCCTCCTAAGTCTCCCCATCCGACGGTATCGAGATGCATCTACCCTTGAGTAGGAAAGCGAATCCCTCTGTTTCGAGTTCATGTATTTTTTTTAGGTTCATGTCAGAGACAGGGTCCATTAGTCCAGGGGCGCCGAGAAGAATTGGTCTGTAAAGGCGCCGCCGCAGACATTTCAAGGCGTCAAATTCCTCACGAACGCCATGAATATCGGGAACAACCTTGATTGCCATAGAACTCAATGCCCATTTTGCAAGACTGTGCTGTAGAATCAGCGACCGAGTATAAGTTGGGATTAGGTCATGCTCTTCAACCAAGAGGCGTGGTGGCAGAGTGGTCTAATGCGATAGACTAGAAATCTATTCTCTTCGGAGGCGTCTGTTCGAATCAGGCCCACGTCGGTTTGTTTTTTGCTTTTTTGGTCTTTTTTTCTATCTACCTTGCGTTTTCTTCATCCTTTTTGGTGTTTTTGTTCACCATAGCAGCAGCTGTGCATGTCATTTTTGTTTCTCTGCGTTTTTTTCTAAGCCCTTGGTCCGAAAAGACTTGTGTCACTATCGCCACCACGTGTTTCTCTTGTCTCGCTTGGCCAAATGGCTCAAGCGACTATTGAAGGGGCTTGCTGATGGTGCTCTCGCCGATTTAACATGTGTAAGTTTATTATTCCTTGCTAGAGCCTTGAAAACCTTACACTGTTTCCCCTCGGAGGCTTGCATGATCCTATGTCGATGGTTTGCTAGTCTTGGACTTGACTGGTTGGTGCCTGAATACCCAGA